>NC_067222.1:7026678-7396678 GCF_019924925.1 Ctenopharyngodon idella | reverse complement strand
AAAACAATATATTTAGAGTTTGTAAAATACACAATGATGTCTATAGAAACGGAAATAACCCTTTCCATTATAATTAGACGACACGTTTTATTCGTATCAGATACACATTGTGTAAGTAACTTCAAAGCTTACTGTATTCTTCCCCAGTTCACCGACTCACTTACTTTCATGTATTTCGGGAGAAGTGGATGAATTCACATGTTGTAAATCCAACAGATCCGATTCTCTGTGCGGCGCAAACTAAAATGGCGGCGCCCATCGCGCATGCAGCTCAACTAAAGCGATCGTTAAAAAGGTGTTTAAACAGCAAAACACATCCACTTGCACATATTTGACAATCGGAATATCAGATATTTCATGCTATAGTTAACAAATTTGTGAATATTTCGAATAAAAAAGGAAAAATTTAATAAAAGGAGATCATCAGTCATACAGCGCTGTGACAAGCGATGACGCGTCACCATGGAAACAATAAAGTGATACGTTCTAAATAACGGTCGCCTTAAACTCACGCTGGGGGCTCAGACAGAATATTTTAAACTTACGAAATAACTAGCTTCCGGCAGATGGCCGGACGCATCGATTTGCAGCGGAAGAGTGACCTCTGACCCGACGCATGACGTAATGACGGACTCTGAAGATCAGAGGATAGAGCAAAACAAAACACCGGTCATAAATAAGAAGGCTAAAATGATCATTTTTAAAGAGAAATGTAGGAGGATTTTGATATGAGAGAAGAGAAGCTTGAGTTTGTTGCACAGCCATATTTGTTAAAACCGTGAGAGGCGTCTAAGCTTACGATTCTCCTACATCCTGCGTCATACATCGCGTCACAAGTTACTCTTGTGGCGCAAGTCAACTTGCGCAGTATGCGTGCGGTCATCTGCCGGAAGCTAGATATTTAAATTTATAAAGTTTTAAATATGGATATTTTTCTTGCAAAAATGCATCACTTCGCTTCAGAAGGCCTTTATTAACCCCCTGGAGCCATATTGATGGATTTTTTTTTATGATGGGCGGATGCATTTTTAAAACCGGCCCCCCATTTACTATCATTATAAAGCTTGGAAGAGTCAGGATATTTTTAAATATCTCTCTGATTGTGTTAGTCTGAAAGAACATAATCATATACACCTGGTTTGAGGGTGAGTAAATCATGGGATCATTTTCATTTTTGGGTGAAGTATGCCTTTAATTGACAATGAACAGAAGGAAACAGAGCTTAAATACACTGAACAAACCAATCAACTAAATGAACATCAGGTGCAGATGATAATGATGTGTTAACAATGAGTAATCTAGGAGACTAACTAGAAGCGTGAAAAAGGAACAGAGCAAAAACCAAGTCATTGTAAAACTCAGACAAACTATCTGTAACAACTGTAATATTATATAATAAAGCTAAAACAACACTGACTGTACTGCAGATTTTATTTCCAACCCCCATCAAACACACCCAAACCATACAATCTTCAGGATGATTTGGAAATTATGTTAAGGTGTGTTTGATTCTTTATTCTGACATGTTAGAAGAATAATGGAAAAAAACACAATGGAAGTATGGGATTGATGGAGTGAGCAAACATTTGACATATTGACTCAGCAAACCTTTGTCTCAGATATTCCTGAGAAATAACAACAGTTGGGTCAACAACCGTCATCCAGTAAGAGTCTAGAGCTGTAAAATGAATGTGGAGAGCAGATCAGATCATTTGATGAGAAACATTTGAGTCTGTATTGAGTTCTCTGACTTTTGATTGATGACTTTGGTATGTTGGCAAATCAGAGCACAGTCTGAGATATTATTGAGATCTCTTCTGAAACTCAGGAGAAACATCTGAGAAGCAGGAATCTCTCCATTGCTGTTTAAGAGAAACAGTTGAGATACTGAAGAGATCTGGTTTGTGATTTCTCTTTCCTGCAGGGCCTAAAGGCTCTCTGGTTTAAAGGTTAGCTGTCGTTCGGATGAAGCAGATAAATGAACAGACACACTTTCCCCTCAAATATGTGATCAAGCTGTGCTGCTTCATGACAGTCACAGTGACTCATCACAATCACATCACTAAAAACATGCAGTGACTCAACAGAATTGTCACAATGTTTGATGAATGTGCAGTTCACTTTAACACGGTCATTATCCCTGATCCCATGAAGTCAATCACGTAAACACACACAACAGGATCTGAACGTTTTCCAAAACTCCCCTTATGCAAAGAAAATATATTTCCTTATATATGAATGATCAATCTATTAGATGATTTAACAGTATATTTAAAAATATACAGAGTAACATATTGTGTTAATGTATTAAAATATATTGAATAATACATAAGGAATTGCAGCTTTTATATTGAAAAATATGTGACAATATATTTACTAATATATCATAATGTATGTAATTTTATATTCAGTAATACACTTCATAATGTATAGATATACATGTGAAAAGACATGGTATGGCGTGTGTATAAATATATTGCAGATATATTTACTCATGCAGTATAAACACACACACACACACACACACATATATATATATAATGTAATATATTTCTTATAATTTAGCATTATTTACATTAGTGTTTCTTAACCTGTTTAATCCCAAATTTTTCCCAGACATGAAAATATCCAAATGATGTGTCATTAGTATCCCCTTAAAATAATCAATAGTTATTTTTTTTTAAATTTTATGGAAAACTGTATGAAATATTGTGTTTTATGGTTGGCTGCATAGCTAAAACAAATCCCTTACCAGTTACATATCAACAACCTGGCAGCCACCCAAAACTCACTAGCAACCTCCTAGAAACCAAAAACACCCTAGCAACATCCTAGAAACCCAAAATGTCTTAGAAACCTCCTATCAACACTCTTGCAGTCCCCCAAAAGACCCTAGCAACCTCCTTGAAACCCAAAACACCCTAGCAATCTCCCAGAAACCCAAAATGCCCTAGCAACTCAAAACACCCTAGCAATCTCCCAGAAACCCAAAATGCCCTAGCAACTCAAAACACCCTAGCAATCTCCTAGAAATCCAAAATGCCCTAGCAATCTCATAGAAACCCAAAACACCCTAGCAACCTCCTAGAATCCCCCAAAAAACCTAGCAACCTCCTAGAAACTAAAAATGTCCTGAGCAGCTCCTAGCAACCCAAAACAACCTAGCAATCTCCTAACCACCCAAAACACCCTAACAACCTCCTAGAAACCCAAAACACCCTAACAACCTCATAGAAACCCAAAACACCCTAGCAACCTTTTAGAAACTCAGTGTCCTAACAACCCAAAACACCCTAACAACCTCCTAACAACCCAAACCATCCTAACAACCTCCTAACAACCCAAAACACTCTAACAACCTCCTAGAAACCCAAAACACCCTAGCAATCTCCTAGAAACCCAAAACTCCCTAGCAATCTCATAAAAACCCAAAACACCCTAGCAACCTCCTAGAAACTCAAAATGTCCTGAGCACCTCCTAGCAACCCAAAACAACCTAGCAACCTCCTAACCACCCAAAACACCCTAACAACCTCTTAGAAACCCAAAACACCCTAACAACCTCATAGAAACCCAAAACACCCTAGCAACCTTTTAGAAACTCAGTGTCCTAGCAACCTCCTAACAACCCAAAACACCCTAACAACCTCCTAGAAACCCCAAACACCCTAGCAACCTCCCAGAAACCCAAAATGCCCTAGCAACTCAAAACACCCTAGCAATCTCCTAGTAACCAAAAACTCCCTAGCAACCTCCTAGAAACTAAAAATGTCCTGAGCGCCTCCTAGCAACCCAAAACAACCTAGCAACCTCCTAACAAACCAAAACACCCTAACAACCTCCTAGAAACCCAAAACACCCTAACAACCTCCTAGAAACCCAAAACACTCTAGCCTAACAATCTTTCAGAAACTCAAAACGTTCTAGCAACCTCCTAACAACCCAAAACACCATAGCAACCTCCTAGCAACCCAAAACACCCCAGCAACACCAAACACCATAGTGACCTCCTAGCAACCCAAAATGTCATAGGAACATCCTAAAACACTCTGATTATTATATGCATAGATAAAAAATCCTTATCAATTCCATGTCAACAAACAGCCACTCAGACATCCACTCAAAAGACACTAGCAACCCTCTAGCAACCAAAAACACCCTGGCAACCTCCTAGAAACCCAAAATGTCATAGGAGCCTCCTATCAACACTCTGGCAGTCACCCAAACCATGCTAGCAACCTCCTAGCAACACACCTAGCAACCCAAACCACACTAAGAACCTCATAGCAACACACTGGCAGCCACCCAAACCACCCTAGTAACCTCCTAGCAACCCCAAACACCCTAACAAGCAACACTATTCACCCAAAACCCTCTATCCACACAGAGAAATGTGAAGACTGTATTTCTGCATGTGGCTGTGGTTTTGTAGCATGTGTAGAGTGTTGTGGTCTGGTTGTGATCATGTGAAGTGCTGTGTCAACGCTCGATCAACAGCAGCAGGTGCTGACGGCTCCGACCCCCCACACGACTGCTGAGAAATGCTGGCTGAGATTAGCGCTAATCCAGCCACATAATCTCACTCACGCGCAGGGCATGGTGAAAGTGCATGTGTGTGTGTGTGACCCCTGTTCACTTCCTCCGCCCGGTGAGAATGTCCTGAGGGTTGTTGTTGTGTTCGCTGAGTTTCACTGTACTACAGCAGTCATGTGCACCACCATCATGGTCCTGAGCACCATTGCTCTCCTGCTGCGACGGATGTTCGTCAACCGCGTCAAACCGTGAGTCCACATCATTCTCTGTGAGATCAGAACAAAATATGGCATAGGTGATGGCATTAAAATGTGCTGTTGTTATGTAAACGGAGCCATGTCTACCTAATCTGACCCCTAAAAACTACTGTGATTGGTGTAACCTAATATAGTCAGGGTGATTCAGGTATATTGTCAAATTGCATATTTGTCTTCAGTTAAACAGTTAATTTCATGCAACAATCTCCACTTCCCAATAACATCACTCAATATTGTACAATATTGTAAAATAAGAGAGAAATATGATCCAAATGTTCAAATCTTGCGGGGGTCATAAAAAGAGATCCTAAAAACAACAATGAATTTAGTGCAGGAGATACACATTAAAAATGTAATAATTGTAATATATTAATACATATTTCGTTTAAATTATGATATAATATATTAATACTAAATTTATATATATATATATATATATATATAAATTATGATATGATATATATATTAACTATATTAATATTAAATTGATACTGTAATATAATTATTAAAAAATCATATATTCATATTTTAAAATAGCTTAAAATATATAGAAATAACTATATAGACAGAAACTTACTAAAGGAAGCATCCTAACCCACATGGGCTTCTCAAAATTATGAGATAAGTCATAATTACAAGAAAAAATGTAAATTTTCAGATACTAAACCATAATTCTAAGACAAAGTCATAATTATGATATAAAAAGTCTACATTATGACAGGTAAATGCTATGAAAAATTATGATATAAGTCAATTATGTAAAAAAACAAACAATTATGAGATAAAAATGTTAAATTATGACAGTCAAAATTATGAGATAAGTCATAATTATGAGATAAAAAGTTGAAATTATGACAGTCAAAATTATGAGATGTCATAATTATGGGGGGAAAATGAAATTTTGAGATACTAAACCATAATTCTAAGACAGTCATAACTGTGAGATAAAGTCAATTATGGCATAAAAAAGTCATAATTATGAGATAAAAGTAAAAATTATGACAGTCAAAATTATGAGGGGGGGGGAAATGAAAATTTAAGATACTAAACCATAACTATAAGACAGTCATAACTATGAGATAAAGTCAATTATGCCATAAAAGGGTCATAATTATGAGATACAAAGTTGAAATTATTAAATATATATATATTAACTATATTAATATTAAAAATATATATTAATATAATTATAAAAAAATCACATATTCATATATTAAAATAGCTTAAAATATATAGAAATAACTATATAGACAGAAATGTACTAAAGGGAGCTTCCTAACCCACATGGACCCTAATAAGTGACGGATTTAAAACACACTACATAGGCAGCATGTCAACACAAATCATGCTCCTCATGTGAAGAAAAAAATATTACATCCACATGTGATTCCAACATTAGTATGTTCTATAACTAACAATTTGCTTCTCAAAAAAAAAAAATGAACCGAACACACAAATATACATTAGGTGACTTAAATCGTCCACCATTTTGGATGGCTTTTTCTTTTTTGCACCGAGCTCAATGCAATACATTCTGGAATGGCTTTCACTATGGAGAATGCATGTGATTGTGCTTTAGAATTTGTCTACAAGAAAAAATCTAATATAGAGCAGCACAATTCTTTTTTAGAGCAGACTGTCCTGATCCCCTAAAATGCTGTCTAGGTATAGGGAGCTCGAAACAGCTTATCACAGGTATATTTTTCTTTCCATATCTCCAGACAGCCAGATGTGAACGGGATGCAGGAAAAGCCATATGAGAACGAAGCAATGGCTTCAAAAAAATAACGATGAGAAATGTGGCTCAACCGTCAGAGACTGCGAGTTTTGGAAGGAACTCAATTCAGCCTGTGAGGATCTGCAGGCACTTTTTCACAAAGTAAATGGTCACCCTGAAATATTTAAGAGCATTGTCAGATTGAATACAAGAGGACAAGCATACAGCGCACAGAAAAGAGAGAGAATTCAGAGAGGTGAAATGGGTTTGAGCTGGACACAAGAAAGAAAAAAAAAAGAAAACAACATTTTCATCAGAGGACTGTGAAAAAGTGCTTTCAAGAGCTTCAGGACAGGATGCCATGAACTTGCCTGCTCCTTTTTAGAGCTGTAAGTGCTGCGAGTGGCCGAACACAGATGCAGTGTCCTGTAAATCATTCATACACAACAAGCGTCCATCAGCTGCATGCAGGACTGGACCAGCAGAGACATCATCTTCATCACCATCATCATCAGGTCCTTCCTGACCGCTGTTATTCACTAAGGAAAAAGTTTTTAATGAAGCTTGACACTTGAGGCAGTTTGAAACATTGATGCCTTCACATGTGGGCTCTTTCTGTGGATGTGAGTGTGTATTTACCTCGCTTCAGCACTCACACACACACCTGCTCCACAGCGGTCAGTTCTTCAGCTCAGCATACTGTAGTTTCAAGTAATGCTCAATCAATCAACGGCTGATGCTGAATCTAGAGAGTTTAATGAATGCAAACACAAAATTACTGAAATTAACACAATATATTCATGAACTGTATATTTTATATCATGTCTTTGACTATGTACAACTGAATCAATCATTTCTTGTAGTCCATTTGAACAGTTTCAACAATGAGTTCTCTTTAATATCTCAATAATTTCTCTTAGTAATGACACTAAATAAGGAGACGTAACCAAAACTCTCCTTATTTGTCTCCTGAGCCGCTCAGTAATCTATGGAAGCCCATTTCTGTGCCACATAAGAGAAAAAAAAAAAGATTTATAAATCATATTTATGAGATACTAAGCCATAATTCTAATGTCATAATCATGAGTTAAAATGTTAAAATTATGGCAGTCAAAATGATGAGATGTCATAATTATAAGGGAAATTTTAAGATTCTTTCAATTTTGAGATTCTAAGCCATAATTTTAAGACGAAGTCATAGTTAAGAGATAAATAGCTGAAATTATGACTGTCAAAATTATGAGATAAGTCATAATTATGAGGGGGAAAAAATACATTTTGAGATATTAAGCCATAATTACAAGACAGTCATTCTGAGATAAAAAGTTGAAATTATGACAGTCAAACTTATGAGGGGAAATTTAATTTTGAGATACTAAACCATAATTATAAGACAGTCATAATTATGAGATAAGTCAATTATGCCAAAAAAAAATCATAATTATGAGATAATCTTGACAGTTTTTGTCAATTTTGACAGTCAAAATTATAAGTCATAATTAAGAGAAAAAATGACATTTTGAGATACTAAACCATAATTCTAAGACAAAGTCATAATTATGAGAGAGAAATTTGAGATTATGACAGTCAAAATTATGATAAGTCATAATTAAGAGAAAAAAAATGAAATTTTGAGATACTAAACCATAAAAGTCATAATTATGAGATAAAAAGTCAAAATTATGACAAGCAAAATGATTGAAAACGTTGAAATTATGACAGTCACAATGATGAAATAAGTCATAATTACTAAGCCATAATTTTAAGACAAAGTCATAGTTAAGAGAAAAAAAGTTGAAATTATTAAAGTCAAAATTATGAAATGTCATAATTATGAGGAAAAAATTAAATTTTGAGATACTAAATATTAATTATAAGACAGTCATAATTCCGATAGAAAGTTGAAATTAATTAAATAAGTACATTATAGCAAAAGTCTTAATTATGAGATAAAAATTCAAAATGATGACAGTCAAAAATTGAAATAACTCAAAACTATGACATAAAAAGTCATAATTATGACAAAAATTCTGAATGTTATCTCATAATTTTGATAAATGCCAAAAATGGACTTTCGTACTCACATGTTTCTCCTCTAGAGTTTCAGGAGAGATAAACTGAGCTCAGATTTGCTCAAGATAAAGTCTGCAATCAAAAGTCTCAGTATGATCTCAAACATTTCTCATCAAATGATCTGAGCTGCTCCACATTCTTTTTCCAGCTCTATGTCGATTTACTCATCTGAGTCTGTTTACATTTTTCTTAAGGAATTTTAGGAGAAACATCTGAGGCTAAGTTGATACTTAAACAACTGAGAAGTGAAATATGATAAGGCAACATTTGTTCACACTGAAGGTGTATCTCCATTATATTTGCCCACTGTAGACTCTGAGCGACATGGACTGTGAAAACCGGATGTTTTAAAAACACTATCTACACAAGATGAGTTTTCAGATAACAGCAGGACAGGAGGTTTATTCCTCAGAGTTCATGTTCTGCTGATTATTTGTCACTGAAGTTCTGAACGACTCAAAGTCTCCTGAGAGGGAATCAGAAAACACAGCTGCACTGGAGAAGGAAACCCGAACCTCATCATCCCACTCCAAACATCTGCTCAACACACGTTCCTGCATTCAATCCCAGGTGTCTCACAAGAGCCGGGAAAGCTCGGATTCCACAGACGTATAGGCAGACTCACACGAGAGGCAGATCAAGTTTCATTCGGTGTGTGTTTATGATCTCAAACACAGAAACATCTCTAGAGTCCATAAACACACAGATGGAGCTCCTGCAGGAGAGGAAAACTCCCACCTTCCTTCATCAGGGTGTCCCGTTGAGATAGAGGCACAAAAAAGACAGCACTATTAGATATATTTACTAACACAGATCCTAATAAACACTGATTATTGGAGTACGTTTTACAAGAAAATACTATTTCAGTCTTTCTGCTTCAAAATGTCTTGTTTAATACAGTGTGTTACTCTTTGTAATAATTTGTTAATCTTACTAGCAACTTCTGACTGAAAATGTATTCAAAATAAATCCTACATCATTGTTTTTTCAGTGTAATTGAGCATGAAAAGTAGCTTGTTTTAAACATTAAATTTCTGTAAACAGTCAAGCTCAACCATTTAATCCTGTTACCATATTTTTGTAAGCGATCAAACAAATATTCTTTTTGAATTTATAAAGAAGAATGTATAAATATATGTTTATCAATAATTGCAAAACAACATTTGGTCCCAAACTGGTGAATAATTCAAGCAAATTTGCATACACATTCTGTCATGTTTTAAAAGTTTGTAATCTCTTCATGGAAAGTCAAAACTATTTATCTTCCTGCTGAAACCAACTGAAAAGATTCAATAAATACAATGATGATAAAAACAAAGTGATACTTTTAAATATTAGATTAAAACCACCAGTAGGTAAGTCACTGTTTTTATGAGTGAATCATCGCGTCATTCATTCTTTCAGTATCAAAGCCAATGGCTGTATTTATGAATGAATCATTGATTCGTTCAAAGCCGCAGATTCGTTCACGAAACACAGCTTGTGTGCTGCAGTTCTGCTGTGGCTTTTGTTGCAAAATAGAGCAAAAATACTGACAATGCTGTTTAAAATGTGCATAACTTAATATGACCCTTTTGTTTGTTGAACTGTTGTATAAAATCAATATTCGGGATATTATTATATTATATTCGGGCAGTATTCTTGATGGTATAATATGATCAACATTAAAAACTAACTCACAGAAGGGTATGTTTACCCAACCTATTTTGGGTTCATTTTAAGCCAGCTATAGTCATTTTTAAACAATAGTTGAGTTAAATAAAACTACCCAGCAGGTTGGGCAAACATTTAACCCAACTGCTGGGTTAAAACAACCCACTCGCTGGGTTTGTCCATTTTCAACCCAACTTGGGTTGTTTTTAACCCAGCATTTTTTAGAGTGTAACAATAATGGAAAGATTAGGCTTATCAGTATGTCACAATATCACCCTTTTTGGACTTTGTTTTCTGTTTTGCACCATTTCCTGCCAATCTGTCATCATAGTTATGCATTACACTAACTTGAAATTCGATTCAAAATCAGTTATTTTGGATATACTGTGTATATCAGGTACAGTACATGGCAAATTTTCTCAAGAAAAAAAAATGCTGTATATAAATGGGAATCAGTTGGTACTACATTAATATTGAAGGTAAAAACGAACTGATTTGTACACAAACAAACTAAACTTAAGGACATTTTTTTAACAATAAAGTTATAATAGGCCTAGGCCTACTAACTTTAAAATTATTTCTACTCCATTTCTTTTTTTGAAATATAAACATTTAAATGGTGGCTGTCAACTTCATTCATTCATTATATAGGCTATTGAAGAACATTAAAAATTATAATTAATATGTAATATGGTGCATATATTTAGCTAAATGCTCCTCTCTAGAGTTCACTTTTCTATAGCTGACTAACGAGTTTATGGTCACTGTTTGTGTAACGTTACGTTACGTGACATTGTTTACAAGCTGTATTATTTCCGCGGTTGAAACACTGATTACGCGAATACACATGATACGGATTTCGTTGTACTGTATCTTTTAACATACCGTCAGAAGTTAATTCATGTTTATTTCGCGCTTTAACTAGTATTAAAGCGGAGGAGAGGATCAGTTCACGTGCGCTCACCTGCCGCTTCTCTTGAACTGATGAGGCGCTACAGCGGTCACGACACATTAGGGACTTTAAGCAGCAGCTGCTGATACAAATTCAACGGCATTCTGGCGTTCTGTTGCGCATGCGCAAAGTTAACTTGCTTCTACTTGACTTTCTACTGTAACCGTCTACTACGGGAGAATAGCCGATTTGCCGTAGTCGATAATACGTGACAGTAGATAAGTAAATGTTATGTTCTATGGTTATGTGGTATTTTAGTTGTATCTGTATGTCATTTAATGCCAAAAACAACCATTCTCTTGCTTTTATTTACATGTAATGTATTGTTTACTATGTCAAATGATTAAATGATCCACGCCGTCCTCTTTGTTGTTACTTAGCGATTTTTGCGTTCTTTAGCTACGGCAGTTGACAGTTTACTTCTGGTCGCCGTTGCCGTTCCATCAACAGCTGTTGCTTAAAGTCCCTAATTTAAGTGGGTATACGGAAAACCTTGACCTTTCCTGCGTATATCTTCGTAGTTATCGTTATTGGTGTGAACGGGCCTTAAAAAACAAATAGCCTAGTTTGCTTTCATAAAAAAAAAAAAAAAAGAAACATTAATCTCAGATCATAACAGGAAAAACAATCATGATTCATGAACAGATCCCTCAGGTGTTCTGTGATTGACATGTAATTAATGCAAATTCAGAATATGACACACCTCAAATCATCACAAACGTTAGTCTTCATCACACAGACCAATGTGTAGAAATATTGTGCTTTCCCACAACTATAGATTTTGGAAATAAAACTGCTGAATCATTTTTCTTAATAATCTTATAGTCAGTGTCTGGGAATGTGTGTGTGTGTGTGTGTGTGTGTGTGTGTGTGTGTTTGTGTTTGTGTGTGTGTGTGTGTGTGTCACTTAACTCTCTAGTGAAGAAAACAGTGAAATGTGACACTGGGTCTGGTGTTTGAAATCAGTCTGTACATGTCACACTAACTCACTACAGCCTTCCTTTACATGTTTTTATATTCATTCAGTCTGTAATAAAGTCTATCAAACACAACAAAATCTCTAAAACACCCAGCACCTTTCCCTTTTCTCTATGTGCAATAAAAAAAACTGTCTGTAATAGAGTCTCACCATATAATGTCATGTAATAATTAGTGTTTTTGAATACTTAAAAAAAAAAAAAAGCTATATAAGAAGGCAATGCACAAGTTATGTCTCTATCTTCTCAAAAATACATCTTATGGCTATAACATGCAACTAATGTCTAAAAAGAGTGCTTTAAAGAGTTTACACACTAATGAAATGGTCAGAATGTGCATTAAAACATTCTTTAAGTGGCTTTTGAAACAAACAAAATAAATAATGCAAAATGCTTTTGTTCTTGCTGTAAAAGACAAAAAGAGCTGCAGTCTCCATCTGCTGGTAGTCAGTTAGATTACAAGACAGAGAAAGAGACGTACTGACTACTTTTTATTTATTTTTTAAATATTAAGAAAAATATTACACAGCTGTGTAGAAAATGTACAGTCATCATATAGTAAACACAAGAATATTAACAACAACATTTTAAAAGTAAGATGAATTTTGTAATAAGCCTATTAAAAAAAACAAAGAAACTTTTTTTTTTTTTACACAAATAGATGAAAGCACCAGTTGTTCTTAATTAACAAAAAAATATAAACTTTTCAATTTTAAAAATAAACTATGAAATCAAAAGGTGATTTTCTCTGTAAAGAAACTTGAAGACATTTTAAAAAGCAATCTGTGATTACTACTATTTCAATGCTCAAACATATTAAAAAAATAAATAAATAAATGGACCTTACTAAATGTAATTAATTACTGAAACCTTACCTACCTGTCCTGAAATTAAGTCGCATCTGACGCAGAGTGATGTAAACTACATTTCCCATAATGCTCTAGTACTGCTGCGCGCCATCCTGGAAATGATCCATTTATAAAGTTCAATGTGTGTAGTTTCAGAGAAATGTTGTGATAAATTCATTAGAATGAATAAACAATGACGAACGAGATCAGTGTCTCGTTTTCTCAGCTCGTCTGGAGGGTTTGTAATTTATTCATGTCACTGTTTTTCTCGTTGGCAACTTACGTGCAGGTAAATAAGGGTTTTAACTGCAGATAATCTGTAAATACGAATCTAATATTATGAAGATGGTTAATTAACAAATTAACTTTTTGTTTGTGTCACATAAATGATCCAGATGCCGTTTTATGGATGGGAAGAATTTCACTTTAACCGAGAAACTGTTACTTCTATAAAACAATTAGGCCTATGCGTTTTAATGTGTTTTTGTTTTTCATAATACTTTTGCAGTTTGGTTATGCTATTCCAGCTGGATTATGCTTTTCGATTTGCTGTCAATAACAGGTAAACAGTGTTTCAATGATGACAATAAGTTATGTAGGCCTACAGAAGACGTCTAAGTCGTACGTTGAAAAGACGTCCACTGAGGAGCCAGAATGACTTCTGACTTCTTCTGCACATATATAGACGTTCATGGAACCTCCTTACAAGGTAAAAAAAAAAAAAAAAAAAACCTTCAGCCACGGATCCATCTAGGCAGTAAAACACACGTTCACACCTTTAGGCAATTTAGCATCTATAATTCACACATCTTTGTGTTTCCTGTGTTGACATGTTTCCTACTGAGCCACTTGTGCTGCCCTTAGATCTTAGTTTTCTCCAGTAAGGACACATGGGATTTCCATTTTCCCTGTCAACCTCCAGAGGGTTTTTGTGTTTTTTTTCCTTCCCTCATTAAATGTCCTCTTGAAATATTTTGCTTCAGTGCGAACAAGTCTGCCTTAAGTTGACAATTACCAACAAACTGTTGTATAAATTTCAATAAGAGATGCTCCACACCTATATATTACCTCAAAAGTGTGAAGGATTTTGACAGATCTGCCTGGGTAGCGCTGAAATAACCAACCATAGCCTACACAACAATCATAACACAAACAAAAGACTTAAACTTTTATATATTTAGAAAATGCTAAGATAATAATAAATAAGTCGTAATGTTCTACAAAAAGCATTTTACATGGTTTACCCTCCACAACATCCCTGCTTATATTTAATTTGGTCTTTATGAGATTCAAGACAATAAGAGACATGTTTAATGCTATAGAGAATTTTATTGAGGGTCTCGGCACAGAAGGCACAACATTCACTTGATTCTTCCCTCATCTTCTATCTTCATCTTTCTTCCCTTGTCTGTGTTTGTACATTCACTACTCTCTAAAATGGAGAAACTTCTCTTTGTCCTCAGCTGTTAACAACTTCCAAGCTTTTTGCCACACTGGCTGACACCAACACCCAAACTTAACCTTTGTAACCTTAACTTGTAACTTTTTTTTTTCTTTTTTCTTTTTTTTTTTTGCTTAGAAATTATACTGTAATCAGTCATGTGAAAAGTGAAAGAAGAGAAGTTTGCACTAAAACAACCTGGGAAAGAAAGACAGAAAAGAAGAAGCACACGAATAGGGAAATAAATTGAAGCTGATGCTACACTCAGCCGACTTTCTTCTTTGCGGCTTTCTTTGGAGGTTTCTTTTCGGCTTTCTTTGCAGGTTTCTTTGCAGGTTTATTTGCGGGTTTCTTTGGAGTTTTCTTTGGAGCTTCCTTTGCGGCTTCCTTTGGAGCTTCCTTTGCGGCTTCCTTTGGAGCTTCCTTTGCGGCTTCCTTTGGAGCTTCCTTTTCGGCTTCCTTTGGAGCTTCCTTTGCGGCTACATTTGAAGCACCATAATGTACTGGGAGGCCATTTTCACATGTCAAAGTAATTGGTTTTTTTTGTTGTTCAACGTCATCCTTATATTTACAAGTGTCACCCTCTTTTATGTCAAAAGTACAATCAATCACATCAAATTCTGTATTGCTTATATAGGTCTTTCCATCCTCTTGCAGTTTTCCATCCTTACAAACGGCTTTAATTTCATCTTCAGTTGCTATTATGAAGGTGTTTATTTGTTTGCATTCGCGGTTTTCATTGATTTTTCTATTATCGATCACAGCGGTACAATCCTTTCCAGTCATCTTGTCTTGAGTCACATGTTTGTTTTTGAAAGCGTCATAATCCTGACTGTAAGTGGACAATGGTGCACATATAACCAGCAGCAGAATCACGGTAGACTGATGGATCTTCATGACCTGGTCAACAAAACATATCAAAGCATTGTCTGATATTTGGCTTAATAAAGCAGTTTATGCACATTCAGTTACACAAATATTACGTGAAAATAAATTAGAGTTGACATACCTCAGCGTTCTTCTTTTGTCTGTAGGCTGTGAAACATTTAAAAGCAAAGTCAATCACAAACCCCAGAAAATACAGCAGATTTTCTCCAGAAAAAGACGTATTATCAAAGTGTTGCTTTGTTATACCTATTACTCAATGCTTTGAAGATTATTGATAGACCACCTTTTTACAAACTTTTTCCACTTACAAAAATAAATAAATAAAACAGCACTGTACATGTTACACAAATATAAAATGAGCTTGTGTAAACTGATACTCACAGGTTGCGGTCTATAGTCTGGGGAAGTAAACCCGTGGCCTGTATTGAGATGCACAATGTCGAAGTCAAAGAAAATTCAGTCAGACTTAATCTTGGTATCACAGCACTGGCTTTAAAATGTCCCGGACAACTCAGGCTTTGATCCTCAGGCTATAAATTCTTGAGCGCTTGCAAATAAAAATGTGACGTTTGCAGTGAGCAGCCAATCATGTGACGCGTGTAGAGTTTCAGAGTGATGTATACTTCGCTGCTGAAGATTAAGAGATAATAACCAAACGATAGAAATAATTTAAACACATTTTCTCAGCAACAGGCAACACTATTGCTGCAGTGAAAGCTTCAGAGAACTGCTGGAAGAAAATAACAGAATGAATTAATACTGGCCCATAACAAGGGTAAAAGAGAATAAATCTGATGAATTAAAACTACAAATGAATTATAAACTATGACTCTCATATAAGCATCAGTGACAGCCGAGGTTTTTTGACTATCTCTCAAACTGTTTTGACTGTGAGGTCCTACTCTTATAGTTTGAAGATACCAGGAGCAGTTGAATTTGATTATGTCACTTTATTCACGGCTGATATGTCTAGTATCTCTCTACAACTTGTTATCCTGAACATAATCTTCCCTTGAGCAAGTTTGGGGTAAAGCCTAAGAGTATGAATGTCCAGAACAGAATATCCAAGGTTGACTCGATCTAAGCCATATAATCTGCTCAAATCTTGAGAAATGTGATTGGTTTAATTTACAGTTGATGTTTTAGTGGCTGAAATCAGATCAGTTATTATTTGCAGTAGAAATGAATTTAATTGGGAATGAAGTTCTCAACCGAAACATGGCTGAAACACTTGAAATAAAGTAATTATTTACAATTGACAAGAAAGAATAATTTAAATAAAATAATTATTTATTTGGTTGAATTAATAAAATAAGCCACATTAGGTTACATGAACATGAACTTTGGTATGGAAAACTATTGAACTGTAAGTTTAAATAACTAAATTTGTCAAATTGAAAATACTTATTTTAGTACCTCAAAAAGTTAAGTTGAGTGAACAAAAACATATTTTACAGGGAACGTTTGTACTGAAAACTTAAAAACGTTTACCTTGCTTTCATAAAGTTAATCCAACTAAACTTTATGGCCTGGTTTCATAGACAGGGTTTAGATTAAGCCAGGATAAGGCCTTAGTTCAATTAGGATATTTAAGTAAGCTTTTATAAATGTGTCTTAAAAAAAAAACATTGGTGTGCATCTTGAGACATGTGTTGAGATATATCAGTGCAAGTTGCTTTCAGTTAAAACAGCTCAAACATGCATTTTAGACTAGCTTAAGCCGTGTCTGTGAAACCGGGGGTATAAGTTCAAACATTAAATTTGTCAACATAATTAATATTCTATGTAAATATAACTTCAAAAGTCAGTGCAAAAAAGATAACTCAAAAAGTTAAGTTGAGTGAATTATTATTATTATTATTTACAGTACTTTATCGAGATGGGAAGGATGTGCAGCAAGTTAGAGTTATTAAGAATAGAGATGGAAAGGTGCTCACAAGTGAGGAGAGTGTGCAGAGAAGATGGAAGGAGTACTTTGAAGAGCTGATGAATGAGGAAAATGAGAGGGAAAAAAGAGTAGAAGGGGGGAACTCTGTGGAACAGAAAGTAGATAAGATTAGAAAGGATTAAGTCAGGAAGGCTATGAAGAGGATGAAAAGTGGAAAGGCAGTGGGTCCTGACGACATCCCGGTGGAGGTCTGGAAGTGTCTAGGAGAGGCAGCAGTGGAATTTTTAACTAGTTTGTTTAATAGGGTGTTAGAGAGTGAGAAGATGCCTAAGGAATGGAGAAGAAGTGTGTTAGTGCCGATCTTTAAGAATAAGGGTGACGTGCAGAGTTGCAGCAACTATAGGGGGATAAAGTTGATGAGCCATACAATGAAGCTATGAGAAAGAGTAGTGGAAGCTAGGTTAAGGAAGGTAGTGGAAATTTGTGAGCAGCAGTATGGCTTCATGCCCAGAAAGAGCACAACTGATGCAATTTTTGCTCTGAGAATTTTGATAGAGAAGTATAGGGATAGAGAGAGTTGCACTGTGTGTTTGTAGACTTGGAGAAAGCGTACGACAGGGTGCCAAGAGAAGAGCTGTGGTATTGTATGAGGAAGTCAGGAGTAGCAGAAAAGTATGTCAGAGTGGTGCAGGACATGTATGAGAGGAGCACGACAGTGGTGAGGTGTGCTATAGGTCAGACAGAGGAGTTCAAAGTGGAGGTGGGACTGCATCAGGGATCGGCTCTGAGCCCCTTCCTGTTTGCTATGGTGATGGACCAGCTGTCAGAGGAGGTCAGACAGGAGTCTCCTTGGACAATGATGTTTGCAGATGACATTGTGATCTGTAGTGAGAGCAGGGAACAGGTGGAGGAAAACCTGGAGAGGTGGAGGTTTGCGCTGGAGAGAAGAGGAATGAAAGTCAGTCGTAGTAAGACTGAGTACATGTGTGTGAATGAAAGGGAGGGAAATGGAACAGTAAGATTACAGGGTGAAGAGGTGAAGAAGGTACAGGAGTTTAAGTAATGGAGAGTGTGGGAAGGAGGTGAAGAAGCGAGTGCAGGCAGGTTGGAATGGGTGGAGAAAGGTGTCGGGAGTTCTGTGTGATAGGAAAATATCAGCAAGAATCAAGGGGAAGGTGTACAAGACCGTGGTGAGACCTGCCATGCTGTATGGTTTAGAGACAGTGTCACTGAGGAAGAGACAGGAGTCAGAGTTGGAGGTAGCAGAGCTGAAGATGTTGATGTTCTCTTTGGGAGTGACAAGGTTGGACAGAATTAGGAACGAGTACATCAGAGGGACAGCTCATGTTGGATGTTTGGGGGACAAAGTTAGAGAGGCCAGATTAAGATGGTTTGCACATGTTCAGAGGAGGGAGAGTGAGTATATTGGTAGGAGAATGTTGGACATGGAGCTGCCAGGCAGGAGGCAAAGAGGAAGGCCAAAGAGGAGGTATATGGATGTAATAAATAAGGATATGAAGCTAGTGGATGCAAGTGTTGAGGATGCAGAAGATAGGGATAGGTGGAGAGAGATGATTCGCTGTGGCGACCCCTGAAGGGAGAAGCCGAAAGAAGAAGAAGAAGAAGATTATTTACAGTACTTTAGTATACCTAATAAAATGAACTTTCTGAAGTATACTTATTTTTGTAAGGGGTGAGTGTGAGGGGAAAAAATAAAAAATTGTTACTGTCTGTGCCAAGAACCTCAATAAAAATGATCTACTAGCCTTTTATTGGCCTTAATTCATTGTCTTGCATCTCGACAGACAATATTAATTTTAAGATTATGTCAAATTAGAAGCATGACACATAACTGAGAACTTCATCAGCTTTCCTATGAGAGAGCAACCTCTGGACAATAAAATTTCCCCCTGGGTAGGTTGAACAGGTTCCTCTGAAACACAACTACTTCAAAAATAATTGTGTCAAAGATGCCAAAACATTTACTATCAAAAGATCATAGTCTTTCTAAAACTAAATTAAATTAAGTATCAAGGTTATGTGAGATTAGTGCTGTCAGCCTGAACAGCTCACAGTTTCCTTCTTAAATTTTCCTGTAGAATAAGGCTAGTGATCTCACAACTGTGTGAGTGTTTCTTGTATGGTGAACTAAGACTGTATGTTGTGTTCCTTATCATCTTCTTTGAGTATCTTCTGTTAGCAATGCAAAGTTCTCTTAATGCAACGGTGAGTGATCTTTGTTATCAAACCAAATTTTGAACAATGTCTAACTGTGAGATTTTCAGGTTGAGTGAATATGCTAATCACACAAGACCTCAAAGGATAAAACTATACCAGAATATAATCATGTGGAGTGTTTTGTCTGTAAGGGAATGTCCACAGTTTAGTGCGTCTTGTTTCTTGTAGAAAGTGGTATGTTCAGAAAGGGAAACAAACTAAGTTGTAGCTGATGCCACTCTGTTAAACAGGGAAATATTAGTACTTATTGATTAATCCCCAACAAAAAGTCACACACGTACATGGTTTCAAGAAGAGAAGGGCTGAAACAAGAACACCAAATACAAAACTAAAAACCTGCAACAAGAAAAAAAAGTTAACAAAAATAATCTTGAAGTAACCCCCCCAAAAAAAGTAATAATAATAATAGTATTAATATGTACAAATTAAACCAAAAATACAAAAGATCAAAAATATGAATATGTAGGGTTTTTTTAACAAAAAAAGGGAAACACAAAACATCAAAATGAAGGTAAATACTCACACCACCTTCATATGAGCAAAGTAGACACACCAGAACAAATAACAACAACTAATACAAACTAAAAAAAAACAGAGAACAAGCAAATAAAAGCAACAAAGCGGGCTAAACAGCGAATATAACATGCAAAACAGATAGAATAGAACAAAACCACACTGTAAAGAAGTTTAAACAAAACAAAATACACAAGAAAAACATACAAACTAAAGAACAAATTTACACGTAGCAAAACAAACAAGCTAATGCTCTAAAGAACAAGCTCAAGCACAACTTTATACAAAAGAAAACAAATGCAAAGCAACCATTACAAATACGAACAAATACAACCCGAATTCCAGAAAAGTTTGGACGTTTTTTAAATTTGAATAAAATGAAAACTGAAAGACTTTCAAATCACATGAGCCAATATTTTATTCACATTAGCACACAGATAACATAACGAATGTTTAAACAGAGAAATTTTTACACTTTTGTCCACTAAATGAGCTCATTTCAAATTTGATGCCTGCTACAGGTTTTAAAAAAGTTGGCACGGAGGCAACAAATAGCTGAAAATGCAAGAAATTTTGAAAAGATTCAGCTGGGAGAACATCTAGCAACTAATTAAGTTAATTGATATCAGGTCTGTAACATGATTAGCTATAAAAGGGTTGTCTTAGAGAGGCAGAGTCTCTCAGAAGTAAAGATGGGCAGAGCTGTGAAAGAGTGCGTAAAAAGATTGTGGAAAACTTTAAAAACAATGTTCCTCAACGTCAAATTGCAAAGGCTTTGCAAATCCCATCATCTACAGTGCATAACATCATCAACAGATTCAGAGAAACTGGAGAAATCTCTGTGCGTAAGGGACTAGGCCAAAGACCTTTATTGGATGCCCGTGGTCTTCGGGCCCTCAGACGACACTGCATCACTCATCGGCATGATTGTGTCAATGACATTACTACTTCCAGAAACCACTGTCGGTAAACACAATCCGCCATGCCATCTGCAGATGCCAACTAAAGCTCTATCATGTAAAAAGGAAGCTATATGGTCCAGAAGTGCCGTCATGTCCTGTGGGCCAAGGCTCATTTAAAATGGACTGTTTCAAAGTGGAAAAGTGTTCTATGGTCAGATGAGTCTAAATTTGACATTCTTGCTGGAAATCATGGATGCTGTGTCCTCCGGGCTAAAGAGGTGGGAGACCTTCCAGCGTGTTATCAGCGTTCAGTTCAAAAGCCAGCATCTCTGATGGTATGGGGGTGCATAAGTGTATACGGTATGGACAGCTTGTATGTTTTGGAGGGCACTATGAATGCTGAAAGGTGAGTTTTTAGAGCAACATTAAATGAAAAATATGTCAAAGATGACCACAAACTCTTCAGCAGCTGGAAACCTATATCAGGCAAGAATGGGACCAAATTCCAACACCAAAACTCCAGAAACTCATAACCTCAATGCACAGACACCTTCACACTGTTAAGATGCTACACCATGGTAAACATGCCCCCATCCCAACTATTTTGAGACCTGTAGCAGGCATCAAATTTGAAATGAGCTCATTTTGTGCATAAAATTTTAAAATTTCTCAGTTTAAACATGTTATGTTATCTATGTTCTATTGTGAATAAAATATTGGCTCATGTGATTTGAAAGTCTTATAGTTTTCATTTTATTCAAATTTAAAAAGATGTCCCAACTTTTCCGGAATTCGGGTTGTAAGTTGTCACAGAATAAGAATATGTGAATAACTCAATTTTGACAAAAATGTCAGATAGAACCTTATAATTCCAAGGGGACGATATGTTTAAATTATGTTAAAAGTAGTGTAAGAAATAGCACATGTAAATTATATTATTGAATTTGAATGATCATTTTGCTCCAAACGTTGCACATGGAAAATTTTTTACAGAAATGCATTGCCGTTATACATATCGCATTGCCATTTTGCATATTACATTTCAAATTGAAAATTGCTACCCATATGCTTCCATCGTGAACACAAAAGGACACTAAAACACCACCCAGGCACAAGACTATAGAAGGAGAATGTTGAGAGAGGAAAAAGATGGAGGAAGGCAGCCACCAACCAACAATGATTGTCAGTAGGAAAACTACAATCCAAATAAAACTGATTACCTCAAGCCACACATCTCGATGCTGCTAGTTAGCAAAACAACACATACCTGTGAGACGGAAAGGGGAAAAACCGGAATGGGTGGGCCTCGGACAGTGACACACAACAGTGCCTTAAAAGTCCCCTTTTATATACCCATGAAAGTAATTGATTGGACAACTCACACATCCAGGACATATTAAAACACTTAAAGAAAACCACCGTTTATCCCACTACATTATCAGTTGAGACACATCCACTTTATTTAACTTTAAAGTCTATAAAATAAATGTACATTCTAAACATTTTAGTGTTAATGTATAGAGTTTTTTGGCTTTTTTGTTAGATAGGTAACACTTTACAATAAGGTTGATTTGTTAACATTAGGTAATGTATTGACTATGAACTAACAATGAGCAATACAGTGTTTATCTTTGTTAATTTTAGTTAATAAAAATACTGCTGTTCATAGCTTGTTCGTGTTAAGTTCACAGTGCATTAACTAATGTTATTACACGCTTTGTGGAATACTTGATTCTGATTGGTCAATCGCGCCATCCCGAGGTATGCTATTCCCCAATAACAGCAGCGCTATACGCTGGCAAGGAACGCGTTCTCTTCGTTGAAGTTTTGCGTTTGGTGAGCTAATAAAATATTAAAACTCAGTCAAATCAATATTACGTGTACAGTTAATTAATTATGTCATCTAGTTTAAACTTGCCGCGCTAGCAACTGCTCTCTTCATGGAAGCTTTGCGTTTAAAGAGCTAATAAAACATTTCGACTCAGATCAATATTAACCCCTTCAGGCTGATGCAAGATCCTGATCACCCTGTCGGGGTTTCTTCTGAGATAACAACCGGCTGGATGTACATTATCCCTTACTTACCAAAAACAACTTTTGATTTTACTAATGTATGAGTAAATGTTGAAATTAACATTAACTAAGATTAATAAATGCTGTAGAAGTATTATTCACTCTTAGTCCATGTTAACTAAAGGAGTTAACTAATGTTAACTAAGGAAACCGTATTGTAATGTGTGTTTCCGGATTAAACAGAACTATAAGCAGACTAAATTGCTTTTCTTTTATGCGATTTCTTAACTGTAAAATGTTTTATGTTGTGAGGGGAAGTCATAACATATTAGAAAATACAGGCATAACAAATGATCAAACAGTACTCAAGATATAATGTGACTTTTCAATAGAGAACAGTGCCATAAAGAGATTTCTGGCATTACAAAAATTCACAAATACCTAAACAAGCCAAAGCATTTTTAGACAACAGTGGACTGCGTTAAACAGCAGGATTTAGTAATTATATGGCTTAGATCGAGCCAACCTTGGATATTCTGTTCTGGACATTCATACTCTTAGGCTTTACCCCAAACTTGCTTAAGGGAAGATTATGTTCAGGATAACAAGTATAGAGATATTGGACATATCAGCCGTGAGTAAAGTGACATAATCAAATTCATAAGAGTAGCACCTCACAGTCAAAACAGTTTTAGAGATAGTCAAAAAACCCTGACTGTCACTGATGCTTATATGAGAGTCATAGTTTATTATTCATTTGTAGTTTTAATTCATCAGATTTATTCTCTTTTACCCTTGTTATGGGCCAGAATTAATTAATTCTGTTATTTTCTTCCAGCAGTTCTCTGAAGCTTTCACTGCAGCAATAGTGTTGCCTGTTGCTGAGAAAATGCCTATCGTTTGGTTATTATCTCTTAATCTTCAGCAGCGAAGTATACATCACTCTGAAACTCTACACGTGTCACATGATTGGCTGCTCACTGCAAACGTCATATTTTTATTTGCAAGCGCTCAAGAATTTATAGCCTGAGGATCAAAGCCTGAGTTGTCTGGGACATTTTAAAGCCAGTGCTGTGATACCAAGATTAAGTCTGACTGAATTTTCTTTGACTTCGACATCGTGCATCTCAATACAGGCCACGGGTTTACTTCCCCAGACTATAGACCGCAACCTGTGAGTATCAGTTTACACAAGCTCATCAGCTTCATTTTATTTCCCTATTCATGTGCTTCTTCTTTTCTGTCTTTCTTTTCCAGGTTGTTTTAGTGCAAACTTATTTTCTTTCACTTTTCACATGATTGATTACAGTATAATTTATAAGCAAAGAAAAAAAAAAAAGTTACAAGTTAAGGTTACAAAGGTTAAGTTTGGTTGTTGGTGTCAGCCAGTGTGGCAAAAAGCGTGGAAGTTGTTAACAGCTGAGGAGCAAAGAAAAGTTTCTTCATTTTAGAGAGTAGTGAATGTACAAAAACAGACAAGGGAAGAAAGATGAAGACAGAAGATGAGGGAAGAATCAAGTGAATGTTGTGCCTTCTGTGCTGAGACCCTCAATAAAATTCTCTATAGCATTAAACATGTCTCTTATTGTCTTGAATCTCAAGAAGACCAAATTGAATATAAGCAGGGATGTAGTGGAGGGTAAACCATGTAAATGCAGTTCACATATAGGATATACCTTTTTGTAGAACATTATGACTTATTTATTATTATC
Organism: Ctenopharyngodon idella; assembly: GCF_019924925.1. NCBI lineage: Eukaryota > Metazoa > Chordata > Actinopteri > Cypriniformes > Xenocyprididae > Ctenopharyngodon > Ctenopharyngodon idella. The sequence continues at coordinate 7,372,073 of NC_067222.1, read as the reverse complement.
TTAGCATTTTCTAAATATATCCAAGTTTATGTCTCTTGTTTGACTCCTGGAATGGAAAGGATTGTTTAGGCTATGGTTTTTTATTTCAGTGCTATCCAGGTAATATATAGGTGTGAAGCATCTCTAATTGGACTTTATACAACAGTGTGTTGGTATTTGTCAACTTAAGGCAGACTTGTTCACACTGAAGCAAAATATTTTACGAGGACATTCAATAAAGGAAGGAAAAAAACACGAAAACCCACTGGAGGTTGACAGGCAACATGGAAATCCCATGTGTCCTTACTGGAGAAAACTTGACACAAAAGCCTTTCCACCCGACACAAAAGCCTTTCTGCAGCACAGGAGGAGGTTTGCTGCTAATAACATTCCTTTAGCTGTAAATTGTTAAGCATTTTCCCTTCTAAATAATCTAAAACAGCTTAACATTATTTATGCAGTGGCCTGTCTCACAAAGCAGGTTTAAGTGGTTACCCAGGTTTGAGTTGAGTTGAGCAAACTCAAATAATAATAATTAAAAAGAATAATAATAAAAAAAAATGATAAAGGGAATCTTACTCTGTAGTGATTGTTACAACTGTAAAATATGTGCTATCAGAAATGACTATCATCAAAAAAGTAGAACAATTCTGAAAAAAACATGCACTCTTCGAAGAAGATCCCATATTAAAATATTTTATAAATATCTATATAATATATATATATATAAGTAGGAATAATAACTTGTTTGGTAATACTGCAATCTGCTTGGTTTTCATTTCAAAATACATCACATGCATGACATTAACAACAGATCATTTTAATGTTATTGGTGCCAATACTGCAGTTACACAAGGCTGGTGGCTATAAACGCTGAATATAAACACAGATTTATAAACAGATCATTAGATGCTTGTTTTGTGAGCTGATAACACCTGATCCTGCTCTATCTTGGCTTTCTTTGCTACAACAAATATATTTTATGAACACACAATTACAGCAACCAAAGGAAAGCTAACACAAGAAGATGCTGAAAAGACGTCTTCTGGACATAACTTTGCTTAGGGGATCACAATAAGACGCGATGCTGCCCTCTAGTGCAGTGAAGCAGAAATACATTTCATTGGTCCAAAAATGAGGAAAAAATGTTTTATACTCACAAATGTAAATAATGCAATCATCAAACATTAAACAGCATATAAATCAAAACTGCCTAACATTACTGAATAAAATGTTGAACCCATGAAGAGGAAGCGACTGTGAAGCTTTGGACGTGTTGATGGGCTCGATCTACTCCATCTGTGTTTTGATCATCAATCTTATCCAGGCTTAGTCTTTGACAAAAATGCAATTTTCTCAGCTTTTTGTTTAAAACGTTGCCTTTCTTTATTAAATGTACCCACATTCAAGTGTTGATAAAAACGGATACATGAAGCTAGAATAAGGTGTTTATTTAATTATAGTACATTTAAAGTTAGATTTCAAGTATAAAAAGAATATATACCCGAATTGGAACATAGTAGTATACTTAAAGTGCAAAAATAATATATAAATAGTAAACTATAAGTATGATGTTATGTTCACTTAAAGGTGCAGTATGTAAGAACTCTGTACGCTAGAGGCCTATTCAAAACAAAGGCGTAGCTTGATGATGGCAAGTTTGAGTGCGGAATCTTGGGACATGTGGTCTTCACCTCAACGGCCGGTGGAAAAGAATTGGGATAGGACTCGGGAAGAAATCATGTTCATGGATGCGATTATTACCGTTACTGTAGTATGAAGCAGAGCAGGACCGAGTGTTGTGGGAGCTGAACGAGGCCGCTGGAGCGATTGTGCAACACACGCCTCACGAGCAGCAGAACTTTTATTTTAAGCACAGTCGCTGGCGCTGCTTTTCCGGTCATGAGTATGAGGTAACACAGCTCTGTTTATTATATTAGATACATTTGAGTGTGTTGAAAATGGTGTTATAACGTTACTCTGTGCGTTCGCTCGGCGGCTGCTGTGAGATACTTGTTGCACACTGCAGTAAGATAGATCGATTTTAGAATATCATATTAAATGCTGGATGGCTTGTGTTGATAAATGGCATGCAATTCATTTAAAAAGTACTGTATGATGGAGAAAATTCTGTATTACTGTTACTAAAAATAAAGCTGCATCTGATTATGCTATGTTAGCTACTTCACAAAATAGTGTTTTTCTCTGAGGCATGGTAAAGCATGGTACTCGCAAAAAATCAAGAAAATTAGATTTAAACAATACGACTAAACAAGCTATATAACAATGATTAGTTTTCTGTCTATAAATACATAAAAACAGTTGTTCCCTTGTCTATTAAAACGTGTAATATATTAAAGCATCTTTGGTGTTTCCATGGTTTCTACAAAATAAAACCAGAAACCGAGGCAGACCGAGGGTATATGACGCAATTGACAGGCGACTCCTCACACGTCCCAGAGCCTTGGTTAAAATTGCAATTTTCTCACGATTTACAAACAGTTGGAAACATTTGGGATATTGTAAGTACTCAAGTGAACAAAATATATATCACTGGCCTAGTGGTTTTTGGATATTTTACTGCAAAAATATTACATATTGCACCTTTAAAGAAAACTTACAAGTAAACTTGCAGTATAAAACTACTAAACTAGTTTAGAGTATACTTCAAAGAGTACTTTCATAAAATAAAAAATGTACTACTAGTATTATATTATAATAGTAAACTACTAGTATACTTACAAGTAAACTTGTAGTACAGATGCTGTACAAATGAGAAACGTAGTTGTGAACTAGTTGTACACTTAAACGTATACTTTTATATACTAAAAGTGGGCCAATTTAGTCCCAAGCAGTATTGAAATAGTACACTTACAAATTTACTACTAGTAGGCTACACAATATTAGTATACTTACTACATAAAGTATACATAAAAATATACTTGAACATTACGTAAGTACTTCATAAAATAAACTACATTATATTTCTTTTTCATAAGGGATACATGGACAAATATATCGGGACACCTGACCAGGGACTCTGACATTCTAAATAGACATTATTATGGAGCTTCCACTGTTCTGAGAAGGCTTTCCACTAGATTTTGGAGTGTTTCTTTGGGAATTTTTGCCCATTCATCCAGTAGAGCGTTTGTGCAGGAATAATTCACCCAAAGATAAAAAATCATGAGTTAAATCTTGACTCTTAGGGAATGTTGTGGACTGCTGCTGGTGGTTTTCTGGTGCTGCTGTGCAGACATTCAGGAAGGTACTGTAAACCATCTGCTAATACTCCAGTCTGTGTTTCATATTTTAATGTCCAAACATGGTGTTTAACACTGTCCTTTACCTTTATAAGACTCGTCTATGATCTGGTTTCTGTAGTGACTCTTGTCATTCATGTCTGTGTTGTGTCCTGCAGGAGTTCTGTCGGCTCTGTGAGGATCTGCACTGCTGTGGGAATCATTGTTTCCCTTCATCACATGGATCTATTACTACATGAACACAGAGCTGAGGAAACACTGGCCTGAACACTGTACAACTGCTCTCTGATCAGCCAGCACATGACATGAACTAAAACACAAAGATCCTCACTTATCCAGCATTCCAGACGTGTGGTTTTCTTCATTGCATTGCTGTTATGTCATAGATTATATATTCTAACAGAAAGATGGCACCATAAATTTGCATAATGACTCCGACTTTGCTCAAACCTCTGAGACTTTCTTTCTCTGTGAAACACAAAATATGTTTAGCACAATATTAAAGGTGGATGTGTCACACATTACAATTTATACTGTATGTTTACATTAAATATTTACTCAGAATATTTATTCAGAATTAAGTTTTCTAAAACAGCTATTAAATTGGATGCATATTGATAAATAAATGCAAGTACACTTCTTAAAGGTTCAGTGGGGTTCTATATAGAACTCTATGGTTCTCAACTCAATTCTAAAGTTTACTTGATGCCAAAAAGGTTATATATACAAGGAGAAATGTCTTAAATGATTTCATAATACTTTCATGTTTAATGGGTTATTTCAGTTTTTTTCTAGTGATAAATTATGTGTATGACCTGTTTAATTCATAAAATTTAATTAAAATTAAAAATTTAATCCATGAAGTGATCCCATAAAAGCGTTTATATATGACTCGCATGACAGAACTCTATAAGATTCTATATAGAACCTTTTCTTCTGAGAGTGTGTATTGTTTAGATATAACCATTTTCATGAACAGTTTAAATTTATGCATTTTTAGCTTAACTGGTTTGACTAGTAAATCAGTTATGTATTAGCATGACAAAAAGTTTTATTATTTTTATAGTTTTCATAAACAGTGACAGTTTTTTTTTTTTTTTTTTTTATGGTGAACTTTTCCTTTAAAATGTGGCCATATTCTCCAATCTAGTACTGTTTCTGTCATAAAACATGGAGGGAAAAGACTAAAGATCGGCTACTGACATTGTGCCAGGGTTATTAACAAAACTATTAAACGAAAACCATTAAAACATTTTAATTACTAAATATATTTCAGTTAATTGCCAAGACAACATTTCTCATTTATGAAATTTAAGTACCAAATTAACTAAAACCAAATGAACTAAAACTTAAATATAAAATATAGACAAAAAAAAAAATTAAAACAGAATGTAAAAAAAATACAATTCAACAAAAACTATAATAGTATATCAGTGATACTAAAACAACATTGCATTGTACTAAAACTCGTTTTTACACTCACCAGGTGCAAATCAGTGACGACCAAATGACGAGGCTTTCAGATAAAATATGAGAATGATTCTCAGATCACCCACTACACGCTCGCCATTAATATTAGCGACAATATTTATTATGAACCATAATGACTTTGCAAATAGACTATCTTTATAACAGAAATGAACTCCCTCATCTTTAGCATCGGTTCTGTCGTCAGTGTAAAGGTCCAACAGATCCAAACAAACACACAATGAAACCGTGAGTGAGGATGAACTAATGCAGGTAAAAACAATCAAACTGTTGCTGTCATTTATTTGGGGGAAAAACACTGTCAACAAGGTTTGCACCATTAACATTTACAACAAATTTAAAAAATACAATTTATTATTATGTAAAAAAAAAAAAAATAAATACTGCTCATCTCTATATACATATACAAAGTAGAGATCCCTTTGATTTCACTGTATTATAAATACAATCTGTCACAAATCAAAACTTTTGATCCAGTCTAAAAAAAGAGCATTTACTGAAAGTAAACTTCTACAATGGCTCATTCTTGGATTTTTGACATCAGAAACCTGATGTAATAACACACAAGTGCCCATATTTCCATATTATAACCAAGCCTTTGTAAACCATGTTCAGAAACACGTCTGCAATTTAATGAGTAACACACTCAAATAAAGAGCAGAAGAACTGCTGAGAAGAGCGACATGAGGAAATACCAAACCATGAGACATATTCACAGTCCATGGCAGCAACTGATCAAGAAAACACACCGTACACTCTAAGAAGGAAAGGTTCAAAAATGAACCTTTTGAGGTTCCTGGAAATTGCAACTGTGGGGGAACCTTAAAGGTTCATTTTTGAACCTTTTTGAAAAGGTTCTAATTGGAACCTTCCCTTAAAGGTGCATTAATGAACAGCATTGGTTCCATTTTGAACCTTTTTAGACACCCTTTTGGTATGCATGTATGTATGTAAGTTATTTATTATTATTATTATTATTATTATGATTATTATACATTACTACTTTAATCCCAATTCACAACACAGACACAACCTATTATTCTTCATGAATTATTTATTTCATATAGGCATATACAAATTTGAGCACAGGACACAAAGTACAAATTAAGACTTATTGAAACTAATATAGAATATTCTCTTTCCTGAAAAAAATCTGATTATTCACAATATTTATGGGAAAAAAATATTATTTACCCACTTCCCCCTACAATACATTCAGTCAAACAAAAAACTGGCCATTTTAATCACAGTGGGTGGTATTTTGGTTATATATTTATATATATTTGGAATATTTTGGAAAAAAATGAATGTTCACAACATTCCAGGTATTTACATCATATATTATGATCTTATTTTTTCCAAACATTTAAAAAAAAAATCATAACTGGTAAAATTTGCCAAATGTTAGGTTGTTTTTGTCAAAATATAGTCATAAAACCAATAATGAATGTTTTGGTGGCAAGAATCCTATTATAAGTGGATCTCAGTGAGAAAAATATAATTATAAATTTAAATTATAAAGAAATTTGCCATTAATTTAAATTCTGCCATCATTTACTCCCTCCTTGTTGTTGCTGCTGATATAGAGTGGTGCAGGTATGACATCAGAACCCAGAATAGTAATTTTATAATGGGGGTTTTCAAAATATGTGACCCTGGACCACAATACCAGTCATAAGTCACAGGGGTATGTTTGTAGCAATAGCCAACAATACATTGTATGGGTCAAAATTATCGATTTTTCTTTTATGCCAAAAATCATTAGGATTTTAAGTAAAGATCATGTTCCATGAAGATATTTTGTAAATTTCCTGTGGTAAATATATCAAAAATTTATTTTTGTGAGTGGATATACATTGCTAGACTTCATTTGGACAACTTTAAAGGTGATTTTCTCAATATTTTGATTTTTTTGCACCTTCAGATTCCAGATTTTCAAATAGTTGTATCTCGGCCAAATATTGTCCTATCCTAACATTATCTGGTACGCTATTAAATGTACAAATAAGAGATTTCTTCAGTTGTAAAATATTATGTGTTCGCGATGTTTCACAACAGTGTGCTTATATGTGGTGCTTCATGAGGGTGTAACAGGTGTGGCAGTTCAGTACTCGGTGATTGGGAATGAGTGGGAAGAGCTGGAGGACCTGGTGCTGAGGGTGTGTTGGGTCAATCTGTGACAATGTTACAGCGAGGTGCATGTTACAAACACCAAAATATTTATTTATTTTTTTTTTTTTTTTGATATTGTTAAGATTTGAATTGGTAGTAATGCATATATACTGGGATTAAAACTCAGTGGTTGCATCTGAAAATCTTGTACTCAGAAATTAGTAGGGCTTGTCTACATACTTTGTACTTAAAATATAGATGTAACATACTTACTCATGATCGGTGTGTGTGGTCTCAGAGGGCATCTCAGTCTTTAGGCTTTGTTGTAATCTTATAAATCTAACTTGATCCTTCATTTTTGGAAATATTTTTGATATCATATTTTCAGTTAGGTTCACAAAAGTGTCCCCATCAATTTCATTCTCTGTAAAAACAAGAAGAGTCAATAGGAGTACAACATTTTCCACCAAACTGCATTAGGAATTGTGTATAAATGCACATACACATTCTAATGTTTAGTAATCCAATGTCGCAAGGGGATCAAAAGAGTTCCTTCCAGGTTTTTATAAGTGTCCAGTCCATGGAAAGCTAACTCTTTCCCTACTTCAAGGGCACACCAAGATGTTTCGGTAACTTTGTATGCATGGAGATGACTGTCAAATTTGAATGGAATGAGTATTTTTCCAAACATGTACCACGAACCACTGTGTCCATATATTGCTTTGATCTTGAGAAATAATGGAATCTCTTCAGTGTGTACAGTGTCAATCACTTTGCATTCTCCAGTTTTATAAGCTGTATTGTTAACTGTGATGGAATTTGTTTTTTGTAGGACTTCATTTGACAGAGGTCTTCCAATCTGTGATTCCAGTGTGGCCAATACTAAAGAAGGCAGGGTGTTTGATGGTACATCACAAGCTCCTGAGGCATGGCACACTTCATATCCAGTGCTTTTCTTCTGAGCTTGCTCCCAGCATTGTCTCAGCTGATGCCTTCTAGCAAGTGATTTGGTGATGTTCTTGAAGTTGCAAACAACAGTAGACACTTTCTTGAAATACTGATGTTTTGCCTCAAACCGCATACAAGACAAATGAAGTAATGGCCCATATTTCAGCATAAGTGAAGGATAGTGCACTAAAAAATGCATTTTTGGAATGACACCATCAGGGAAGAGTTCATGAAATGTTGCCAAAAACTCTGTAATTTTCTCCTCAAGATAGGGTGTCCACGATCTTCTAACCACTGGGGCCATGATCAAATCTACCACTTCGCGCAGTAAAATGTAGCAGTTCCAATGCTTGTTTGGAGGTACATAAGATCCGACCATTAGTGGTAGCAGTCGAAACAATGTCCAGGTTTCTGAAGCTTTACCAGAGAGTTGACCTTTGCTTCGCAACATTCTTTCCGTCAAGATTTGTGGCTTAGATGTTTTGTCATTTACAGAATATGATAAATTTTCAATTTCAAAGTTCAGTTGATCTAGGGTGAAGTGTTTATCCTGGATTAACTGATGAAGAATCCATCTGAGAGCATTAGGAATAACTCCCTGCAAAATATCATGCATCACATCAGGTGGAAACAAGTGAGTTATCACTGTAGGAGCATAGTTAAGAGATGAGAAACAGCACTCTCTCTGCACACCATAAACAGACCCATTATCAGGACTTTCACAGACAGCCTGCAGGTGATATCTGTAGTTAACACTGTCTCTTAGAGTGAAGTCCTCTTCTTTGAATTTGGTAGTGATGTCTTCTTTTGTGGCCATGCAAAAACGACATATTCTCCCATGTGAAAAATTTCTTTTCAGCCCAATCAAAGAGTGAGCTGAAAGATTGTCTGCTGAGATGGTGACTACTGTGCCATAGAATCTTCTGCTTTCCCCATTACATGACAGAGTCACTCCCTCTGTCTCAAGACATATCACTTCTTCAATCAAAGGCTGAAACAGATTGTTATAGTTGGTAAGATCTTCTTCAATATACCGATGTCTGATTAATGATGAAAGGTAAATATTCTCAAGTTTTGATGCATATTTCTTATCAATGTTTCAGAGTTTAAAATACACAGCTGTCAGTTTATGTTTTCCCTTTTTAGAGCCTAAAGGGTTAACAATCTCAAATTCATCGATGTAGAAATGTAGACGTATGTTCGGAAAGGAAGAAAGCTCACAACTTTTGAACTGGTCTCCATCAGTGTAGTCCTCCATAACATCCTGATGTTTGGCTGTTTTCTCTTGGTTAAGCATTGCCCACACATCCTCATTCTGAGCAACCTTTCTTAGCAGAGCCTTGAGAGGTATGTACTGGAAATGTGCACCATGTTCTGTTTGATCCAGCGGAATTTGTACAGGTGCAATGTATTCAAGTTCATCTTCACAATAGTGCTCAAGCATCCATTCACTACTGATCTGTCGAAGGCATTCATCAAACACATTTTGCTTATTAAGTAGTTCAGATAAATCGTCATCAGCATCAGTGTCAATTTGATGTTGTTGTTGAAGATGAAATCTTATAATCTCAGCATAATGAGTGGTGAACTCCTGGAAGATGACTCGCAGGTTCTCCACAATACTGAACTGAACTGTGGCAGCAATACAATGCTTCTCTCTTAATTTCAAAATGAAAAGACAAAGATTGCGCTTGAGGTTTGCAAGTAAATCTTCTGTTCTAAACTCTCTGCAGTTAGCAATGTCCTCCACATTAGTGTTAGGCAACTCCTCTTCAAGACCATGAAAGTCCTCAGTATGTTCCTCTGAGTTACAATACTCATCATCACAAACTTCTCCTTCTTCACTGACCAATGAAAGAAGGTCTCTATGTTTGCGATAAGTATGTGATCTATAGGAACTAAAGGTTTTGTTGACTTTGCCACAACCGTTCAATCCACATGTGAATTCAAATTTTGGTTCATTTTGATGATAAAGGCCAATATGTCGAATCTGTTTAATTAGGGAGAATGTTTGTTTGCTGCATAGTGGACAGTTAAAGAGAGTGGGCATTTCTCTCAGATTAACCTTGAAATGTAGGGATAAATTCCTGGAAACTGTTTGCAGTCAACCAATTAGCCACATCTCGGATTGTCCACTGAATCACCTCTGTGCCCATCTTTATTTCAGTCTGTATACAGAAAAGTGTTCAAATTTAGAGAACAATGTGTTGATATCATATAAGATTTCTTTGATATGGGGATAAACAATTAATCGTGATCAGAATCTATGGATAGAAGAAATGTTAATGAGGTGTATAGCAGTGGTTCTCAACCTTTAGTTAGGGGTCCAAGCACTTGAAGGTGCTGGAAGCCTATTATGTTTGTACTGATTTTTGTGACGAGACTGTAAATTCTCAAAGCTGTGTACTCTTTTGAGCTTATAATATAGTATTTACATTTTCTTTTTTAACCCTTATAACTGTTGTAGGTCAATTTGACCCATTTTGATTTTTGAGTTTTCGGAAATATCAGTTAACCTATGGTTTTTTTTTTTTTTTTTTCTTGAAATTTAGTGACATTTCAATATAGAAAAATATTTTGTCAGCCACATATGGTAAAAATGAGCTATCATTTCTTCTTCTTTTTTTTTTTTTTAATCTATCTGAAATACAATTAAACGTTTTTTTTTTTCCCCTTAAAATTTTGTGACTTTTTCTCATTTAGGGTGATGAACATGCATGCAAAGTTTCAACACACTGATGTGTTGTGAAATGTGCATATAGAAATTTTATACAATCTTGCTGTTCATGGGTCAATTTCACCCATACAGACAGCCATTCAAAAGCAACTACAGACCCAAAATACAAAACTGTCTGTCCCACTTTTTGAGCATAGACTTGAAAATGACTTTTTCAACTTAAATTGTTACAATGAATACTTCAGAGCACAGACTCAAGTTTGGCACTGCTTCACAAATGAAGAATCTATTGTTATGTATCTATTGCTGTAATTTCTTTTTTTTTTTTTTTTTTTTTTGTTAAGTTTGTCAAGATTATCTTAGGTTTAGACTAAGATATTATTGTTAGAAATGTATAATGGTAAATGTCCCATGAGTGGGGGGAGGGGCAGTCTTAAAAATAATAGTTAAATTTTTTTTTATAAATCATAAATTCAGATATTCTTTGTAATGTGTGAAAAGTATTGCTTGTTTTTTTGTTTGTTTGTTTTTTGTTTTGTTTGGGAATTAATAATTATTATAATAGTTAAATTTTTACAGTCCATCTTATAAGGTTCATAAAGGAACCTTGACAACAGACCAGGTCCTTATCTGAACCCTTCTGCCACAACAAAGGTTCTAAAATGAACTGCACAACATGTGCCAAATAATCAATGGATCATTATAGAACCTATAGGTTCAACTTTATTATAGTTAGAAGTTCATATTTGCACTTTAAAGTTCTGTTTTGAACTGCAAAAGTTCAATCTCTTCTAAGAGTGAAACAGAGGTTGTGCTAAAAAGTTGTTACTCAAGGATGGATCAGTACAAACTAGTACAAACTAACTTCCCAACAAAGCATGCTGGGAACTAGAAGTCTGCTGTAATCACTGATTGTAACTCATTCCATGAATGTGTGTAATTATGTGTGTACAATACATTCACATTTATATGGGAATGTGTATGTGCAATATATGTACAGAATAAAGGATAAAACTTTATGAATGTAATGCTATTTTTGTCTTCATTTATAAATATTTTATATGTATCAATACATAGCCATACATGGTGCATATATTGCAGTATACTGAAAAATATAAGCACCAATTTCCCATATATGGAAATGTATTATGTAATATATCGCATTATATTTTGCAGTATATTCCCATATATTTTTGTTCCATAAGGGATAATAGGTCCCTTTAAGCTTCATTGATTTTTGCAATTAATTATATCTTTGTTTTTATTTTGCAATTCTTTATTTATTTTTGTTTGCATAAAACTTTTTTTTTTGCTCAATTTTTTTTTCTTTTGCAAACATTTATTTTCTTTAGCAATACTTTATTCTTGATCAATAATAAAACACTAGTTAGCTTGTAGGTATGTTTAAGACGTTCATAAATAAAAAAGACGACAAAGTAATGCTGAGTAATGCTGCCTCAATTTACTGAATCAAAGTTGATTTGTGTATTTTGCTACCCTGCAAAAAAAGAAAAAAAGAAAAAAAAAGGAAATCACAATTTTCATCATCAAAATTTTCTGGCATAGGCCGAGGCGAATTGTAGGAAATCGAAGACAAATGTCTTTGTAGTGTAAGATTCCTCTAAACTTGCAATTGCGTCCTCCTTTGTGAATTTTCTCCAATATTCAGGGATCCCACCACTCCCCTGAAATGATTTCTCATAGTATTTTTCCAGATCTTTTTGGAATCTGCACACAAACCACTTCCAGTACGGTAGATCAGAGAAGTCAGGGGTGATGCTCCAGTCTGCATAAACTCCTCCTGCTCTTCTGTATTGTTTAAATGGGAACCACTTTTCTGAGTATTGAAAAGATTGATCACTTGTCACTACAGTTGAGCAAAACTCTATACAAAGATTCTGTGTTCCACTGTAGTAGAACCCATTAAGTCCATTAATACGGTGGAAAGGAACACTGTGATCTCCATCATGGCTCTCTATGGTGTTGGTGCAGGTGGCTTTACAGAACGGACACTGAACCCAACAGCACCGACAGAAGTGATCAACTAGAAGCTCATCTGGCCTGTCTTTATAGTCCAGCTTCCACAGAAAGTCAGTGAAATGTTTGCTTATATCAGAAATAACTACAGCAAGTTCTTGTCTTATCACATCTTCTAGGATGTTGAAATCATCAACATCCTGTTTCACTCCACTGAGGTCTTTTTCAGAGAAGATCAGCACATCTGAGAGCTTCTGTGTAAAACTCTTCAACCACAAACCAACATCTCCACTGTTCACTTGAACATGTTCAGTAGATTCATGTGCTGCTTTCATGATCTTCTGCTGCAGGAGTTCAATGTTCTGCTTTATCTTGGGTAAAACACTGACACTGAACTTATCAGTGATGTACCGACTGACTTCATCTCTGATGAAACTCTTGAAGTGATCACTTGGATTATGAATGTAGTCCATGCATTTGTCAAAATCCTCCTCTTCTGCCAGTGTCTTCAGGATGTGTTTCTCCAGATTTGATTTGTTTCCATTCAGTGATTCACAGTTTGTTCTCATTTCATCTGTCAGATCTCTGGCAGTCTTCTTGTAGACACTCTGCTCAATGGGCTCTTTAAGTTTCTGACAGATGATCTCTCCAAAAATGGCAGCTGATGTTGCTCCATGACAGTATTTCTGGAAAATACTATAGTACTCTTCTTTTTTCTTCTCCACATACATTACAGGATCATTGGCATACCTGAACAATCTGTGTCGGTCAGTGACCTTCTTGTTTGCTCTCTTACATATAGAAAAAACCAAATCCATGAAGAATCGTTTCTTGAACTCATATCTCACTGATCCTTCCTCATGTTGTATTACTCTTGCCTTGATGTAATCTATGAGTTGTTGAATGCAGCTGATGTTGTAGCCCATCTTTGCAAGGTTAAATGACTGAATCAGTTTGTTTGTCTGCTGAGCAACATCTGTGACTAATGATCTTATTTGGGCTTCATCCTCTTTAGACAGAATGTAACCAAAACTTACTTGAACTGATCTATAGACATCTGTTGAAAGTTTACCGGATTTTATTTCCTTTACATAATGTGAATAACTGGGCACAGAGAAAATGTCACGGCCTTCCTTGTCTACAGCAGCACTTCCATAGGCATTACTGAGGATCTCTCTCACATCTCTCATTATGTCAATGTCTTTGATTTTCGTAGTGTCTCTAATGATCTTCTGCACACTCTGTTTCCAGAACAAATCAAACTCTTTCTTCAGTGTTTCTTCATCAGTTGCTTTGTCTTTGAATTTTAAGGCAAGTTCTTTGCTCTTTTCATAGAGAGTGTTTTCATTATCTGTCCTATCATCAATCTTTTTCTCCAGGTCTTGATGAGGAAGAAACTCACTTAAATTCTTCTTTGTTTCTTTCACAATGTTTTCCTGAAGCTCTTTGATTTTGTTTTCAAATGATGTTTTCCAGTGAATCAGTATATCTGCATCTTTGTCTTTCTCAAAGAATTCAGACATTGATTTCTCTACTTCTTCACTTGTCTTCTTCAGTTCTCTTTTAATATAATTTTCTTTAACCTCATGAATTGCTTCATTTTCTATTTGGTTGTGTAGTTTGTTCTCAGTTTCCAGCATGGCAATGCGAAGACTCCAGGACCACTTGCTGTATTCGGTCTCAAGTTTCCTGTAAGCTGAAATCTCCAGAGAATTTCTGAAGCTGAAGACGAATCGTTCATTCAGTAAAGCTTCCCAGAGATCTTTAATATGAGCTTTTAGGTGTGTCAGCATTATTCCATGTGAATTTGAGGCATGAGACATAATAGTTTCCTTTAGTTCTTGAATATTCTCACAGTAATCTGGGTTTGGTGGTGCCATGGGTGGGCTGCCCTCCCAGAACTGAGCAAAATACTTCACATCATTCTGAACATCAAATTTAATGACATCACTGAAACATTCTGCATCACAGTCTTCCTCTTTAGCAGCGAGTTTTGTCATCTCATTCAGCGTCTCCTGCAATCGTCTTCTTCCTTCCATGTTTTTCTGTCCAGCTGTAACATCTGAAACGTTCTGATGCACAAACAAACAGCTGGGATTCAGTCTGACCTTCTTCATCCTCAGGAAGGCCTGAACAACAATCTGAAGAATGTCCTGCATCTCAGCTGGGTTTTCTCCAAGGATGTTGATCAGTGTCATATTTCCAAGGCCAACAACAAATGTGGCCAGTTCATTGTCATGATGTCTTGTTGATCTTCCAGCCAGTTCTAGAGCACGAAGACCTTCAGTATCAACAACCAGAATATAGTCAAAGTTCAACTGTGTTTTCATCTCATCTGACACTTTGACCAGCTGCATGAAAGCTCCTCTGGTGCACCTGCCAGCACTGACGGCAAACTGGAGTCCAAACATGGCATTCAGCATGGTGGATTTCCCAGAGCTCTGAAGCCCTAAAACTGACAGCACAAAGACTCTCTGGTCTCCCAGTTTCTGGATGAGTTTATCTAGAACAGCAGAGATCCAGACCACAGGAACATGAGCAGCATCTCCATCCATCAGCTCCAGTGGAAATCCAGAGATCATCATCTCTGCTGCAAGACTCGGGAGAGAAGAGAAGTCAAACTGCAGATCTTTCTTGTTCTTCTTCACAGATGAACATGATTCATAGATCTGACCGATCTCCCTAATGATATGCTCCAAACCAAAGGCTGCAGCTTGTAATTCTTCAGATATTCTCTCAAGTTTAGTTTGTTCAGCTGTCAGCTTTTCACTTGTGTTTTTCTCTTTCAGTTTTAAAACTTCTGACCATGTTTTATCATAATTGTTAAGAAGATCGGAAAGATCACTTGAGGTATATTCATCCAAGAAGATTCTGATCCATTTAATGAAAAACATCTTATTTGCCACAGTTGAGTTCATTTGCTTTATAAAGAACATTGTAAACTCACTGATGTCAGATTCATGCTGTTGTTGACGAATTTCCCTGATTTCTGTTTGTTTTCTACTGATGTCCATTTCTGACTCATCTGCTCGAGGTCGATGTAGTTCTTTGTTCTTCTGACTCCACTGATGCCACAGTTTCCCCTGATGGGGCAGAAATGATTCTTTGATTTCTGTCCGATCTTTCTTCTCCAGTAAACTCATCATCTGCTGTGCTGCTTCTCTTCCTCTCCTGCAATCTTCATCATCATCTTCCTCTTGTACTCTGATGTATCTCAACACATCTTCAATTTTGAAAGTGGAAGATGATTCTGAGAGACAATCTTTTATAGCTCTTCTGAGTTCATCAGATACAGCTGATTGATTTCTGTCTTTCAAACCGGTTTTGTATTTTCCTTCCTGTGTCTTAATGACAGTATATTCCTCCTGAGCAAATAGGCAAATGAGTGGCTTTTGGTCCTTGTAGAGTTGTTGAAGTTTTATCATGCTTCTGTCATTCCTCCGAAGTTGTGGTAGAAGAACAACATTGACTGAGCTCATTTCAGTGAGGATCTCCAGCTGTTTCTCATGGTCTCCTGCATCACCGTGTAGATTACAGAACGCAACACAGTCAGTGAATTTATCTGTGTCTTTCACAGAGGGGCAGAACCAGGCGATCTCCACCACTCCATCCATCAGGACTCTGGTTCTGCTGCTGCCTGGGCAGTTCCTGTGGAAGAACGTGTTGTGTTTCTCATTGATCAGACTGTTCATCAGCTGAGACTTGGATGAAGACACAGAGCCAAACCTGAAGAAAGACACCATTGGAGTTTGTGCCTTGTAGATCAGCTGGGTTTGACTGATGATTTCAGAGTTGTTGTTTCTCATCTTCCAGCTCTTGTTGATTTGTCTGAATGTCCAGAGAGGAAACTCAATCTGTTGTGTGAATGGATCAGGAACAAGCAGAGGCAGAGCGTACTGACACTGGGACAGTTTAGTGACCATCAGCTGCTTCAGGAAACCATCAGCACAATGATACACGGCCATCTGAACATCCATCGGGTCAATTGGCTCAGACTGACTTATTTTTTTCTTAGTCAAAGACACTGAGTTGAAAAAAAAATCATCAAAGTCAGCCTCATTATTAAAAGAATCATTGCTTCCAAGCTGTGTTTGAATTTCTTCATTGGTCCTCTTAGTTGTAATGTATCTTGCTCTGTAGTTCATCATCAGTAGTTTTTGTATGAAAGTCTGAATCAGCTTGTCTTCATCGCAAGACTCATGGGACTGTAATGAATGTTCAGTTAACTGAAGAACATCTGCCGCTCTCAGTTTAACATTGTCTTTGAGAGAAAGCCTATCAAAAAGTGATTTTGAGCTTGTAAGTTTTTGTTCTTTATGTTGATCTGATCCTTCACTTTTTACTGTATACTCTCCAGTGGTTCTCTGTGAAATAAAAGGCATAATGTTATCTTTAATTTTAGTGTAAGATTGTCACAGAATTGTTGTACAGAATGCTGCAAACTATTACATTACTCACTTTTTTAAAGAGTCTTGTTTTTCGGATAGATTTCTACAAAATGCTGTAGATATCACTCTGATATCACTGATTTGCTCTGTGTATACACTGGTTGATCAGTGATTCATTCATTTATTCCACAGAACAAAGTTTGGAACATCAGGTTGGATAAATTGATATCATATGATGACAGAATTTTAATTTTTGGGTGAACTATTCCTATAAAGGGCTATGAAATGAAGAATTTTTTATCTTGACACATATGACATTTAAATATTTAAAATATGAATTATTCTTTTCTATCCTTCTGAAACGACTGGATTTGAAATGGGACAGATTTAAGTGGCGTGACGGTTTTAAGGGGCACCCCTTAACATGCATCATCTTCATATGTAATCAATGAGGTGTGGTCTGAACAACTCGTGTCCAGCTGAAGTTTATATTTAATTATGTGCCTAAGCGACTGAAAGAAATTTTCATTTGTTCTTCACATTTTACAATGGACTGTTTTGTGAATTATTCTTAACATGCTGTCGGTTTTTCAAAATATATATTTTTTGAACGATAAAGCAGTGCCAAGCATTTTGTCCTCTGAGGCAATGCAGGCAAGTACTTTTTTTTTTTTTACATTCACCATTTCTACACTGTGTCACGAATGTGGCTCCCTCTGCCCTTCCTCCGGACCGCCGGAGGGAGCCATCACCGGAATACTGATCAGTTCTCTTTCGGACTACATTTCCCATGGGCCCTCATTCCTGGGACTGATTGCACACACACCTGCACCGCATCACACTCACACTATTTAAGACACACACACACACATCCCGAAGTCTTGATTTGCCTTGGTGATCATTTCTAAGTGTTTTTCTGAGGACTGTTTACCTGTTATCGTTTGGACTGTATATTCCCTGTGACCCTTTGCTGCCTGCCCTGATCTTTGCCTGTTTCCTGGACTGTGATTGTTTTGCTGCCTGCCCTGATCCTTGCCTGTACCCTGATTCTGTTTGTCTGCCGCCTGCCTCGACCATTGCCTGTCCCTGTTTATGCCTCTGCCTTTGCCCTGTCTGCTCTGTAAGTCCTTTTAATAAAATAGCTGCAAATGGATCCACATTCCGTCGACCCATCATTACAGAAGACTTCGCTGCACAGCGATCCAGCAGCCCTCATGCAGATTTCATCTGAATTAACTGCCCAGGCCAACCAGCTAGCGGTGCATCAACATCAACTCAACCGCTTGACTTCCCTTACCGAAGAGCTGGTGAAAACGCTTCAAGGCCTCCGATTCAGTCCTGCTGAAGCCGCCACGCCGCCTCCTGTTGCTCCCACCAATCCAGGCTTCGCGGCCTCCCCTGCAGTCAATCCTCGCCTAGCGCTCCCAGAAAAGTTTGACGGCACTCCCGCCAGGTGTAAGGGGTTCCTTCTCCAATGTTCCCTGTTTATCAACCAGCAACCGTCTCTGTACCCCACCGAATCCAGTCGGATATCGTTTGTGTGTTCCCTGCTCACTGGCAAAGCATTGGATTGGGCCACCGCGGTGTGGAGAGATAACAGACCCATGTTCCCCACCTTTTAGGATTTCTTGCGAAACTTTAAAGAAGTCTTTGAACATCCCGAGGGAGGCAAGAGTGCTGGATATCAGTTACTTTCTCTCAGCCAAGGTAAACAAACAGCAGCCAAGTACGCGCGGAACTTTTGTACTCTGGCCGCTCAAACGAACTGGGTTGAGGACACTTTAAAGCTGTTGTTCCGAAGGGGCCTAACGCTGGAACTGCAAGCCAAACTCGCATGCCGGGATGAGGGTAGCTCGCTCAATGCTTTCATTGAACTGGCTATTCACATTGACAACCTGCTACGAACCCAACACCCAGTCCGGCAATCCGCCTCAGCCAGTCCCGCTCTGGAACCCATGCAACTCGGCTATACCCCACTACTTCCCAAAGAGAGAGAAAGGAGACGACAACTACACCTGTGTCTCTATTGCGGTCAGGCTGGCCATGTCAAGATCAACTGCCCCGTACGACCTCAGTCCTCCAATACCAAAGCAGTGAGTTCTCCACATCACTCTAACTACTCTTCCAACTGCTTCAAAATTCCCATTCAAATTACTGTTAATGGCCAAAGTCTATCCACTCACGCTCTACTGAATTCTGGAGCTGCTGGGAATTTCATGTCAGACTCATTCATCAAAGAACATAACATCCCTTTAACAAACTGTAATTCCCTGTTGACAGTGGAGACGCTAGATGGGAAGCCCATCGGCGGAGGCAGAGTGGCCCATATCATCGCTGAGCTCACCTTGCAAGTAGGAGCCCTTCACCATGAACAAATCCACTTCTACGTTATTCACTCGCCCAACAACCCTGTAATCCTTGGTCTACCATGGCTCAGAACTCACAACCCTCACGTTTCCTGGAAAGATGGCCAGATTGTGCAATGGGACGCTAACTGCCGTAAAAGTTGCTTGAAATAAATCACTCCCCTGCCACTTCAAGCTGCTTCACTCCACGATTCTGACTCCGGAAAACTTAACATACCCGAAGAATATGCCGATCTGGCTGTGGCATTCAGTAAAAACAAATCCACCGAGCTACCTCCTCATCGTCCCGGTGACTGCGCCATCGACCTGCTGCCTGGTACCACTCCTCCCAAGGGCAGGATCTTTCCCCTGTCACAACCCGAGTCAGCGGCAATGAAAACCTACATCAAAGAGGAGCTAGCCAAAGGATTTATCCGCCTGTCCACATCACCAGCAGCATCCGGGTTCTTCTTTGTCAAGAAAAAAGATGGTGGTTTAAGACCCTGTATCGATTACCGTGGATTAAATGACATCACCGTCAAGTTCCGGTACCCCTTGCCTTTGGTTCCTTCAGCCCTTGAACAACTCAGACAAGCTGCATACTTCACCAAGCTGGACCTCCGCTGTGCTTACAATCTAATCCGCATCAGAGAAGGGGACGAATGGAAGACAGCCTTTTCCACAGCCACTGGTCACTACGAGACCCTCGTCATGCCGTTCGGGCTGTCCAACAGTCCCTCTGTCTTCCAATCCTTAACGACGTCTTCCGTGACATGCTCAATCACTGGGTCATAGTCTACATAGATGACATCCTCATCTATTCAAAGACTGATACAACTTAAACTGTTTGCAAAAGTCGAGAAATGCGAATTTCACCAAACCTCCACAACCTTTCTGGGTTACGTTATCAGTCGTGAGGGCGTGGCCATGGATGACGGTAAGGTGAGGGCGGTACTGGAATGGCCACAGCCTCGCACATTGAGGGAGTTACAGCGGTTCCTGGGGTTTGCCAACTTCTACAGACGGTTCATACGGAACTTCAGCGGCGTTGCAGCCCCATTAACGTCCATGACCAAGCGGCAGTCCTCACGTCTCATCTGGTCCTCAGAGGCAGTACAGGCTTTCCAAGAGCTAAAGGAGCATTTCACCACAGCACCCATTCTCCGTCATCCAGACCCCGAACTCCCTTTCATTGTAGAGGTGGACGCCTCCAGCACGGGCATAGGGGCTGTCCTTTCCCAGTGCCAAGGTAACCCAGAGAAAATGTACCCCTGTGCCTTTTACTCAAGAAAAAATGTCGGCGGCAGAACGTAATTACGATGTGGGCAATCGGGAGTTACTGGCTATGAAGGCAGCTCTGGAGGAGTGGCGTCACTGGCTGGAGGGAGCAAAACATCCGTTCACCATTCTCACGGACCATAAGAACCTGGAATACCTGCGTTCCGCCAAACGTCTAAATCCACGGCAAGCTAGATGGGCCCTGTTCTTCACACGCTTCCAGTTCTCGGTAACTTACAGACCAGGCTCTAAAAACCAAGGCGGACGCGCTGTCACGGCAGCATGAGGAGGTGGAACGGACAGAGAAAGTAGAGAACATAATCCCTGACACCTTACTGCTCGCTCCAGTTCAATGGGACATTATCACAGAAATCACACATGCTAACGAACAAACCGCTCCTCCAACATGTCCACCGGACCGCACCTACGTCCCAGCACCGCTTCAGGACAGACTACTTCATCATGTGCATGACTTCCCAAGCTCAGGTCACCTGGGTGTTACAGCCACTCTCCATCTGCTACAAAACCGGTTCTGGTGGGACTCTATGCTATCCGACATCACCCGCTTCATCACCAATTGTTCACTCTGTCAAACCACCAAAGCATCACATCACGCGCCAGCCAGATTGTTACAACCATTACCCATTCCACAACGTCCCTGGTCTCATATAGCCATTGATTTCATCACTGATCTCCCAGAATCCCAGGGCCACACCACCGTTCTCACAGTCATCGACCGCTTCTCAAAAGCATGCAGACTTATACCACTGGCCAAGCTACCCACAGCATTCGAGACAGCCGAGCTTCTATGCAATTATGTGTTCTGCTTCTATGGACTACCTGAGGACATTGTGTCAGATGGGGGCCCACAGTTCAAATCTCGAGTCTGGTCATCCTTCAAGAACCTCAACATCAACGTCAGCCTCACTTCAGGGTACCATCCAGAATCCAATGGCCAAACGGAGCGCATGAATCAAGAATTAACCAGATTTCTACGCACCTACTGCCAACGCAACCAAACTGACTGGAGTCGTTATCTGCTCTGGGCGGAGTACGCCCAAAACTCCCTACAAAAACCTGCCACTGGAGTCACACCCTTTCAATGCGTCTTGGGCTTCCAACCTCCATTATTTCCTTGGTCTGGGGAACCATCCAATCTTCCATCTGTTACTGAATGGATGCAAAGAAGTGAGGAAACTTGGGACCAAGCTCACCATCACTTACAACGCGCCGTAAGAAGGCAGGAGATGCAGGCCAATCGTCACCGACGATCCCCAGTACGCCGTGGGACAATGGGTTTGGCTGTCCACTAGAGACCTTCGGCTAAGACTTCCATGCAGAAAACTCAGTCCCAGGTTTGTAGGGCCCTTTCAAATTATCAAACAAATAACTCCAGTATCATTTCGTTTAGATTTGCCTGCTAATTACCGTGTCTCTCCCACTTTTCATGTTTCGCTGTTGAAACCCTCTGGGGGTCCGAGAGGGGAGCCAGAGGGAACCGAGGTCTGCTCCCCCCCCACCCTTGATGATCGAAGGCGAGGAAGCCTATCAAGTACGAGAGCTGCTCGACTCCAGGCGCCGGGGTAGGAGACTACAGTGCTTAGTCGACTGGGAGGGGTACGGCCCGGAGGAGTGATCCTGGGTCAATGCGGATGATATCCTGGACCCCTCACTCACAGAGGAATTTCATCGGACGCACCCGGAGAGACCGGCCCCTCGACCACGTGGTAGACCCCGGCGTCCGGCTCTGTCACGAATGTGGCTCCCTCGGCCCTTCCTCCGGACCGCCGGAGGGAGCCATCACCAGAATACTGATCAGTTCTCTTTCGGACTACGTTTCCCATGGGCCCTCATTCCTGGGACTGATTGCACACACACCTGCACTGCATCACACTCACACTATTTAAGACACACACACACACATACACACACATACATACACACATACATACATGCATCGCAAAGTCTTGATTTGCCTTGGTGATCATTTCTGAGCGTTTTTCTGAACTGTTTACCTGTTATCGTTTGGACTGTATATTCCCTGTGACCCTTTGCTGCCTGCCCTGATCCTTGCCTGTACCCTGATTCTGTTTGTCTGCTGCCTGCCTCGACCATTGCCTGTCCCTGTTTATGCCTCTGCCTTTGCCCTGTCTGCTCTGTAAGTCCTTTTAATAAAATAGCTGCAAATGGATCCACATTCTGCCGACCCATCATTACACACTGACTGGACACAACAAAGCAAATGTTCCAGATCCATTTTTTCCTTCATGTCAGAAGTAGTTTGAGTGCTTAAAATACATCAAAAATAGAATGAGGCATCAGTTTATTGTGGGGGATTTGTCATGTCACATCCAGTGTAGACAACATCACTGATTAATGTCTTGTTTTGCCTTTTGTCGCATTGCTCGTGTCCAGTGTTACTCTGTATGGGTAATAAATGTCAACCTAACATTTAATGTTATTAAGATACCAAGCGTATCATTGTTTGAGTATTGCTAATAAAATCAGTACATGCCCGGTTGTTTCAATTTCTTCTGCCTCAAGATCTGACCTCAACTCTAATACAGCTTTATCAAAATGCTTGCCATGTCGGATATCAAAACACATGACTTGCTGTAATGGAAGGTGTGGATACAGTGCAATAAATTTGGCCAATAACAGCACTTGTTTCTGGAAGAGGTAATACCCCTTGAAATTGAGTGTTTTCCACAGAGTGAAAATGAGGATAGAAAATTATTGTTTTTACAAATATTGGAACTTTTTGGTGTTAAAAAAAAAAAAAAAAAAAACTTTGTAAACTTTATAAAATAACTTTGAGAAACCTAATATGAAATCTGACACTGCAAGAGGGTAATGATGTTTGTTTTGGAGTTGTTTACTCAATGATTCTGGAGTTAGGGACTTTTTGGTTCAAAACCATGTTAATTTCAAAGTCAAAACACGTGATTCAGTGGAATAGAAATAAAGCAAGAATTATTCTATTTATGATTTATTTACTATCCTGCTGTACATAAAGCAAGATTGATTTGATATTGTTTCAGTGTTGTAGATGTAAAATAAGTGATTTAATTTAGTTGAACAAATATCGATTTTATGTCTAACTTGATCTATTTTTCATAATTGACATAACATTGTTTCAGGGTGCAAACCGGATGAAAAATCAATGTTAAGTTTCGACCTAGATTCAGTGTTGATTCAATGCTGGTCTGCTATTTGGGGTACGCAACAAAAAAAAAAGAGAAGGCTTCTGCAAAAGGTAAGCAACTAGTTTTTTTATACATATATATATATATATATATATATATATATATACACAGGTGCTGGTCATATAATTAGAATATCATCAAAAAGTTGATTTATTTCACTAATTCCATTCAAAAAGTGAAACTTGTATATTATATTCATTCATTACACACAGACTGATATATTTCAAATGTTTATTTCTTTTAATTTTGATGATTATAACTGACAACTAAGGAAAATTCAGTATCTCAGAAAATTAGAATATTGTGAAAAGGTTCAATATTAAAGACACCTGGTGCCACACTCTAATCAGTTAATTAACTCAAAACACCTGCAAAGGCCTTTAAATGGTCTCTCAGTCTAGTTCTGTAGGCTACACAATCATGGGGAAGACTGCTGACTTGACAGTTGTCCAAAAGACGACCATTGACACCTTGCACAAGGAGGGCAAGACACAAAAGGTCATTGCAAAAGAGGCTGGCTGTTCACAGAGCTCTGTGTCCAAGCACATTAATAGAGAGGCGAAGGGAAGGAAAAGATGTGGTAGAAAAAAGTGTATAAGCAATAGGGATAACCGCACCCTGGAGAGGATTGTGAAACAAAACCCATTCAAAAATGTGGGGGAGATTCACAAAGAGTGGACTGCAGCTGGAGTCAGTGCTTCAAGAACCACTACGCACAGACGTATGCAAGACATGGGTTTCAGCTGTCGCATTCCTTGTATCAAGCCACTCTTGAACAACAGAAGCGTCTCGCCTGGGCTAAAGACAAAAAGGACTGGACTGCTGCTGAGTGGTCCAAAGTTATGTTCTCTGATTTTTTTGCATTTCCTTTGGAAATCAGGGTCCCAGAGTCTGGAGGAAGAGAGGAGAGGCACACAATCCACGTTGCTTGAGGTCCAGTGTAAAGTTTCCACAGTCAGTGATGGTTTGGGGTGCCATGTCATCTGCTGGTGTTGGTCCACTGTGTTTTCTGAGGTCCAAGGTCAACGCAGCCGTATACCAGGAAGTTTTAGAGCACTTCATGCTTCCTGCTGCTGACCAACTTTATGGAGATGCAGATTTCATTTTCCAACAGGACTTGGCACCTGCACACAGTGCCAAAGCTACCAATACCTGGTTTAAGGACCATGGTATTCCTATTCTTAATTGGCCAGCAAACTTGCCTGACCTTAACCCCATAGAAAATCTATGGGGTATTGTGAAGAGGAAGATGCGATATGCCAGACCCAACAATGCAGAAGAGCTGAAGGCCACTATCAGAGCAACCTGAGCACTTATAACACCTGCGCAATGCCACAGACTGATCGACTCCATGCCACGCCGCATTGCTGCAGTAATTCAGGCAAAAGGAGCCCCAACTAAGTATTGAGTGCTGTACATGCTCATACTTTTCATGTTCATACTTTTCAGTTAGCCAAGATTTCTAAAAATCCTTTCTTTGTATTGGTCTTAAGTAATATTCTAATTTTCTGAGATACTGAATTTGGGATTTTCCTTAGTTGTCAGTTATAATCATCAAAATTAAAAGAAATAAACATTTGAAATATATCAGTCTGTGTGTAATGAATGAATATAATATACAAGTTTCACTTTTTGAATGGAATTAGTGAAATAAATCAACTTTTTGATGATATTCTAATTATATGACCAGCACCTGTATATATAATTTGGGTAGAAGTAATTGTCAGTTTTATGAAGGACCTAGTTCTGCATAGCTTTTTTCTTAATTTTTCTGCATACCTCTGGATTTGACATGAGTTGATTTTTGTTGATGTTGTCTTCACTCTTTTCTTCTGTCTCAGCAGGAGTGTCCATGGTAACATTTAGATTTGAATCTGTCATTATATCACTAGAGAGAAAAATAAAATTAAACACATCAAATATTGTACCACACAAATATTGTAATCTTACCTTTGTGCTAGTTTTTCAAAGCAAAATGGGATTGGATCACCGTGATCCAGATACACACTTTTTCAGATTCCCAAACCAGTGCTCTAAATGGGGCTACATGTAAGCTACTAGCTATAAAAAAAGAACAACAGATAGAATGGCATGACTGGTTTCATTACATCACTTCATGTTTGTTGCTGTTACGTGAGTTTGCAGCTCTGTCAAGTTAATTCTTAATCCTCAGGTCCCTTTCGATATGGTTCACTCACATTGCATCTGGTTTTCAGCTGACTCTTATGGGGAAAACTCCAGCTTTCTCAGAATTCTGATGCCTTATTGGTTCACGTCTGTAAGTATCACAGACAAATGGCATTTCAGCCCACCAAAACGGGCAGGGTTGGCTGCCTATAAAAGCCACAGAAATGCCAGATCTCATCAGAAAATTTCTCCTTCAGCGTGAAGATTATCTTGCTGCTCCAAAGAAGTCTGAAGCCTCTACTCGCCTCTTCTCAATGTCAAACAAGCCTCGCAGTGGATTAAATGCTCTGCAAGCAATCGACTCAGCGGTGCTCTGCAGACAAGCTGATTGAACAGTGCTCTGCAGACAAGCTGACAGCGCTCTGCAAGCAGACTAAAGGAGTGCTCTGCAAGCAAGCTGACTGAGCATTTTCCCCTGCAGCCATGACTTGTACAGCTCGCACTGGAGCATCTCTGTCGACCGTCATTCTTTTTTTAAATATATTTTTGCATAGTGGTGGGAACTCTGGGCATGTATCCAGGCTGGGTGTTCAGGATGACCTGAGATTCAGCCAGCCCAAATTCTAGGCACGCTTCATTGACTGAAAATGCCTGCAGGTCCCCCACACTCGTGATGGATGTGAGTGCAGTCAGGAGCACTGTCTTAAGGGACAGGATCTTTATCTCCACTGACTGTAAAACTGTCTACACAGGACGCGGCCATTGTCACTTGCATCGCAACAGCTAAAAGCTGTCTACACTGGATGCGACAAAATGCAAAGCATTGTTGCAAAGCATTTGTCCTTTGTGTCAGTACGTAATAAATAGAACGAGGCATCTGTCGCTCGCGTCGCACTGCATCCAGTGTAGACAATGTCACTGATTTTAATGGGTTCTATTGTCTTTTGTCACATCGCATCACACTGATTGCGTCCGGTGTAGACACTGTGTAAGGGCTCAAATGGAGCTCTCTGCAGGGCTGAGGGTTCAGTCTCCTAGCACCTCTCAGGAACCTGGGGCCTCATTTATAAAACTTTGCGTATGCACAAAACAGGCCCTGAAGGATAGATAGACCTTTATTGTCCCCCAAGGGAAATTTGCTTTCACAGACTCTGTCAATACACAAAAATACGGACAATAACGACATTAGAAAACAAAAAAAAACAAAAAAAAAAACAGCGCATGCAAGAACTGTTCGGATTACAGATTATTTAAAGCAGCAATGGCAGAAGGGACAAAGCTTTTACTGAAGCGTGCTCGCCTCCACCTTAAAGTTCTGTATCTGCGGCCTGAGGGCAGCAGAGAAAAGTAAATATGGAGAGGGTGGTCCGAGTCTCTGCTGACTGTCCGAGCCATGCGTGTGACAGCTTTGCTGTTGAGAAGAGAGAGATCCGTAATGGGTAAACTGATAATTTTGGATGCTGTGCGTGTGACCTTAATGAGCTTATTTCTATTGGTGATGGAGAGCATGTTGAAGTAACAAGGGGAACAGTAGAGGAGGATGGATTGGATGATGCTAGTGTACAACAATAACAGAAGATGTGGAGTGACAGAAAGGGCATGGAGCTTGCGGAGAATGAGTCTTTGTTGGGAACGTTTATATATATCTGTGACATGTTGCTCGAAGGTGAGTTTATTATCTAATGTGAGTCCAAGATATTTAAAATGATTGACACGTTCCACTGTTTTGTCATGTATGATGATGGGGGCCAAATCTAGAATATGTGAGTGGGTGTAAATTAATAACTCCTTGGTCTTGTCCACGTTCAGCTCCAGACTATTTTCGGAGAACCACTTAGTAAAGTGAATGACAGACTGATGGTAAGCCGTAATGGAGTTATTGTCTGTGAGTAAGGCCAAAATGGCAGTATCGTCTGAATATTTAAAATATGTAGTGATAGATGATGAGCTAGTACAATCGTTTGTATACAGGGTGTAGAGAAAGGGGCTGAGCACACACCCCTGGGGGCTCCGGTGTTAGTGACTATAATTGAGGAGATGACTGAGCCCACTCTAACGGCCTGTGGTCTATTACTGAGAAAGTTGTAAATCCAGTGGATGAGAAGTGGAGATAGGTTAAGAAATTGGAGCTTTTTAATCAGTTGATGCCATTGTATTGTATTAAAAGCTGAGCTGAAATCGATGAACAGGATGGATGCAAAGGTGCCAGGTGATTCCAGATGTTATAGAAGGGGGTGGAGGAGACATGCCACGGCATCCTCTGTTCCCCGCCTGGACCTGTAGGCGAACTGGTAGGGGTCCAGCAGAGGTCTGACTGCTGGAAGGATGGTGTAGAGAATTAGCTTTTCCATGCACTTCATTATTATTGAAGTAAGTGCGACGGGCCGATAATGGTTTAGCTCGGATGGACGGGGCTTCTTGGGAACCGGAATGATTGTAGAGGTTTTCCAGATTGTAGGAATGTGTGCTCCCCTGAGGGAGTCCCAGTAGATGGTAAAAAGGATCGGGGACAGCTCCATAGCACACGATTTCAGCACCCTGGCCGGAATGCCATATGGACCCGGTGCCTTGCCCACTTTACACCTGCTCAATTGCTGGCGTACATCCTCCACTGTAAATGGGGGCTCGGATGGAACAACTGGTGGCAGGGCACTGAGCAGCTCTTCACAGAGGGCAGAATGGTCATGTCTGTCAAAACGGGTATAAAAGGAATTCAGAGAGTCAGCAAAGGTAGCCGGGTCAGATGTTGCATAATGCCCTGTGCTAGATGCTTGACCAGTAAGAATCTTAATTTTCTGAAACGCTTGTTTAGTATTCATACTGCTGAATTCTTGCTTGATCTTATCCTTGTATCTGAGTTTAGCTCTTGTTATGTCATTCTTAATTTGTCTGTTTAGTATATTGACAGTGTTCCAGTCCCCCTGCTGGAAAGCCTTAAGTTTTTCTTTCATGCAACTTTTAATGTGAGACGTGATCCAGGGTTGGGAATTTGGGTATTTTTTAAATGTTCTGGTAGGTATAGTAGATGAAATGCAGAATTTAATGTAATCTGTGATAACTGAAACCTTATGCTCCAAGTCTCCCTGAAAAATCTCACAGTCTGTACATGCTAGTGAACCTTGCAGCTGTGCCATGGCATCCTCCGACTAGATGGAGGCACTATGTATGGTTGGCTTAGCGCGTTTCAGCTCTGATCTGTAGTGTGGCAACAGAACGACAACATTGTGGTCGGAGTAGCTGAGTGGAGGCTGTGCCTGAGCGGTAAACGCATCAGAAATGTTCCCATAACATAAATCCAAGGTGTTATGCCTCCTCGTATGAATATTCACATACTGGTGCAGCGATGGCATAACGCTGCCCAGTTTACAGTTGTTAAAATCCCCCAAAATAAACAGCGGGGCATCAGGATATTTAGCCATCATAGAGCTAGCATCCTCGGCTAATAGATCCGCTGCTATCCTGGTGTTAGCACTAGGGGGTATGTAAACACAGCTGATCACCACGCATGGGAATTCCCTCGGGAGATAATACGGCCGCAGAGAAAGAGTCAATAGCTCTACATCAGGTGTACAGATTGAAAGGTGTTTTTTGATGTTAACACACCATCGCTTGTTAACGAAGATGCAGACACCACCACCCTTATTCTTTCCAGACTTGCGTGTCCTGTCAGCTCGTAGTATGGTAAAGTGATCGAGACTGACCTCTGAATCAGGGGTGGTCCCATCGAGCCAGGTTTCTGTCAGGGCGATGATACATGCATCTCTGAAGGTCCGCTCCAGACGGCATTTAGCATGCAGCAAATCCATTTTGTTCCTGAGAGAGCGAACATTAGCCAGCAGAATGGAAGGGAGAGGGGGTCTAAAAGGACGCCTCCTCAACCTGGTGCGCACCCCACCTCTCCTACCCCGTTTTCTTGGTCAAAGTTCTGGAGGTAGATTGACTGTCGGCTTCTGGAGGCAAATGGAGGAAGAGCGGAGCTGGAGAAGCTCATGCCGGCTATAGGTAAGTGGTACTAAGCCGCTAATTCCTGAATGTAAGGCCCCGCAGTTGTTTAGAAACCACAGAAGTAACAATACAATCGCAGTAATCTTGATCAAATTCAGCATTTTGCATATCTCATTAAACAAAAAAAAAAAACAAAAAAAACATGACAAACGAGATGACAGAGCTGTGTCGTCGCAGAAGAGCATGCGCCAGAAACCGGAAAGTGCATACGCTATCTAATAATATCTAATATTTTCCAATGTCTTGTACCTTTGACAGTGTTAACCATGGTGTCACGTGGATGGGAACGTGCATGGAAATGATATGCAGATGAGGTTATGCATAGTAAAACTAGGCGTCGTAAGCTCCATATATGGTGATTTCGGAGAGGAGACAGGGTGGAGATGCACGTATGCACAATCTTCCGCTGACTGGGATTTATAAAGGGATTTGTGCGCAGGTTCTGGCGTACGCATGGTTTTATAAATCCGAATTTTTTTGTGCATACGCAGAATCTAGCTTTTGCACGTACATACACTTTTAGGATGAAATCTTCGCAAAGTTTTATAAATGAGGCCCCAGAACACTAAGTTGTATTTCCTTAAAGACATACCGTCTACTGCAGGGGTCAGCAAGTAAGTTTGGCATTGGGCCAAAAAACATTTTCGCCACTAGATGGCGGGCCAGCACATAGTCAAAGGTTAATTTAAGAAATTAACTGATGAAAAATGCAACTAGAATTGCCTGTGAGAGACTGTTACAGTGTCTTTTGTAACTGGTATTGAGCTGTTACTCTGTTAAATCCTGTAGTAGGACAGTCATTAACAAAAAGCCACATTTGTGTGATGGTGTCTGGGTTTTACACTGGATAAATTAATAAAGCAGAGTAGTGACACGTAACCTGGCAAGTATATTCATTCAACAGCTTGCAACACAGATTGCCTTGCTAAAACACACATAGGCCTATGTGGGAGATGCAAAACGGATAAAAATAACTCAAAAAATAAAAGAGGACTTGAATAAGCCCATTAATAACATGTTTGAATCATGCTCTTAACGAACTATGTTTTATTTCCTCTTTCCATATTGTGTATAATAAATGTGTATCATTTTAATTTGCTTGTTACACAATGGAGCCTAACTTATATGGAGCCAGATCAGTCTCAAAAATTATACATTTACAAAACAAAATTCATAAATGCTCAGCACAATTCACATTTACAAAATCCGATTTGTAAATTCAAAACACAATTCAAGTAAAAGCGTAAATATTTACCCAAATGCTCACACAAATACATCTTACCTAAATAAATTTAAAATGTTTACACAAATATGTATATATCAAGTTCTTGAATTAATTTCCATCACACATTTATGAATGATGTTACATGTATTTATGGGTCATTGAATCTGCATTTTCAAATCCTCAGACATGCGTAGACTACTTTGATTATGTGTACGGTATTTTTGAGACCTTCCTGGCACTTTAAGATTCATAAATATCTTTTTTTGGAGAATGTTCTGTTTAGCCAATCGTGGTGAGCTTTTAATCCACCAATCAAAACGCTCCTTACTGAACAGACTTAAGAAGCTCAACACTGTGCTTGTACTGTGCATTATTCCATGATCCGGCCCTTTCTGTAAAGACATTTTAATGGGTACTCTTTTTTTTAGTACCTGATTACAATTTCTACAAAATCACATTATGATTTATATCATTCACACAAAATACAGCTACCCGGTTGTGATATAAAACAGTTTAATGTTGTTATTAGTAATATGTCCCTTATCCATTAGGTGGCGACCAAGTGCTTGAAAAGAGTTGAATTGCAGCGCTAAAGGAAGTGAAACAAGACAGTCTACACCGTTAGACATTTCTGTAATTTCTACAGTTATTTACTATATATCACCCACAGGGGTGTAGCACCGATTCCTGGGCCCTACACAAAGACAGTGTGTGGGGGCCCCTTAATATATATATATATATATATATATATATATATATATTATTATATTATTATATATATTATTATATTTTTATTTTGTCACTTTTTTAAACAATAGTGCACAATTATACACAGAGCACTCACTGATAGAAAAACAGTTGTACTATAAATCATGTAACACTTTTGTGTTTGAATTGTGCTATAAATAGAGCACCCCAGTAATATTTGACATAAAAATGACAGTTTTGTGTTTTATTAACAGAGACTGTGCCTTGTATTCCAAAACATTACAATCTTTCTAAACTATTTAACATTGTAGGTACCTCTACAAGCATGAACATAGGATTTATATTATCCTGAGCCATATATTAGGCTACATGTCTGATATTTATGCTATCATAATATGTGTTAAGAATAGTTGCTGAATAGTATACATGCTAGAAATAATGACACTTGTGATATTACTTTAATCTTTCATGACTGTTACTGAGATGGCCAATTTTTATATATATTTTAAATAATTTTTGTCATTTCTGTAAAATGTTAAAAGTGTGTTGGATTTGTAAACAATAGCTGCCTGGATCTTGTGATGAATTTTGTGAGTGTTTAAAGTTTTTAATTGTTTTTGATATACATTTTTTCTTATATCTTAAAATTATATGACCAAGTTTGCTCATATTAATATAATGCAAGATCCACACAAACATCGTTTACATATTCTTTTCCATATTTACAATTTATCTCTAAAGATTTGTCACACACTTTTCGTGTTACTTCGGCGTTTAGAGTACGATAAGAGCGTTTATTACCGGCTTAGAAACAAGTTGTTTTTCATTATGTAGGAAAAGGCGGATGCCCGTTCAGCAAGCATCTATTTACACAACGTAAACAGCGGCATATAGGTCGCCGTCGCCTCGCTCTAACAATATAGGGTCTCACTTGGTCTCTTTGGAAAGAAATTTATGAGGAATTGTTTTCCCTTACTGTTTACTTTTTGCCTGATCTTAGCTTGAACGGCGGCGGCGCGATTCGAAGATCACCACACACCGGAATCCAGCGCATCCAGTCTCCCTCACAGCCATTTAGCGCTTTGCAATGTTCCTAGACAACCAATCAAATCATGCGAATTGCATTCATGCTGTGCTTGTAGGAGGCGCCTACACAGACGTGTGCCAAAGCTTGCGAACAGAGAAATAACGCAGACACAGTGTATATGCGCACAATTGTATAATAATAATTATAATATTTTCAGGATCGTTGAAGGCCCCTCACACGCCAGGGCCCTATGCACTCTGTCACCCTTTTCCCCCCACTTACGACGCCCCTGATCACCCAGTATTATACTGCTAATTCTCTTTACAGTAAATAACTGTGATTCCCTTTGCATCATGTGAATTTTCTGTGACGTCAAACACCACATACAGAGATTTACTGTATTTTTTAAATTTGCAGTATACTACTGTATTTGCTGTAATAGCCTCTCTGGCAACATTTCATGTTTTCCAATCGTGTTTTTTATTTTCCTCTTTTTTGTACATTTGGTTTGACATGATTTGCCTTACACCGTGTGTCTACAATGCTATAACAGCATTGGCTGGCGACCGGACAACTGCAAAATGCTGTTTGTCCCTTGTGTCAGAAATACCGCGAGGCTTGGACTCTGAATACCGTACGTCAGAAATATAACGGGGCATCAGTATGCAGTCTGGGATTTGTCGTGTCGCGCTGGAGCATCCAGTGTAAACAATATCACCTTATTATGGGTTCTGCTAGATTACGCCGTTCACGTCCTGGGTAGAGATGGAACCAGCGCGGCAGCGCCACAGTCTCCGGCCGGTGTACCAATGTACCTCATGAAGGCTTATCCCCGAGAGAAAGCGACCAGCAAGCAAGGTATAAAAAATTCTTTTCCACGGTAAACTGCGTTAACGTTTCATTTTACAAAAGATTTTGTTAGATTATGGAATTTAATATGTACTGCAGTTTTTGTATGCGTGTTTTAAAGGCAACTGTCTGCAATTCGCGCCAGTGACTGCTAGCAAGACTGAGGTAAGCTGTAACATTAACGTTACTTATGATATTTTCACTTACATTTGCTAACAAAAGCAATGTTTCCCCACAATTTTTCCACTTTAATACGAAATTTCTGATAGTTAAGATACCTTTACAAATGACTGCATACAACGGTATGTGTGTCCGCACTTTTAGACACTGTATTTTATTTATATTTGTCAATAAAAAAACTGGTGCCTGTAATGATCCTTATTTATTATGTCTAAAGTAGTGGAAGATCGATGATTTCAAAGTTTGTTGAATACGCAATATGTGAAGCAACCAGTGGATCCACTGGTGCTAGGTAGCTTTCTAAATTTGTGAACTTTTTTATCAAATAAGTGACTGCATCATGTCTAACATTATATTTATTACATAGCAAATGAACCAATCAGAAGATGGACCATTTTCTATGTTCAGTCTCACCAGATTAAATTTATCCAGGTAAGCACTGCAGTAAAACTCTCACTAGCATTCTAAACAACTTTAGTTTTTATATTTTAATTATTTTGATCTTTTATTAGGCAGAAGACTCTCTACCATTGCAGTCCTACCTGACCAGGAAGGTCCTAATATCAGAGCACAGGTGGGTTAACTACTGTAGGGAGGAGAAAGATCATCACATAGTGATTTCTTGCATGTGTCTTACTGTGTATTTCTCTCAAACAGCTCCCCCTTCACTGCAGACCAGCAGAAATGGGTTAAATAATCGATTGCAGTCTTTCTTTCTATGGATCTCAGCATTTTTGGGCAGAATTTCGGATAGAATTTAGGATATGTAAGTATTAAAATTTAATCTGCCATAATTTAATTTACAGTTCAGCTGAAATGTTTGAATTTGCTATTTACAAAGAGCTGTTACACAAATTACACTAATATGAAATATTATATATCTTCTCTTTCTCTCTCTCTGTCATGTTTTTATATAGTGTCAGAACCGGGATCTCCTCTGAAGGACTGAGTACATTTGTGCTCCACCAGTGTACATCAATCCAACAAATTTTGGAAATAGTGAAATGATTTTGATAGTGGGGTTATGTGTTGTTATCATGTTATCTAATGATATTGTGAAAAGAATGGTTTTGTCCTGTGTTGGACATTTACTTTTTGACTGCTTAAAAATGTATTTATATTCTGCAGTTTTATGAATGTAATTGTTGATATTTAATTATAATAATTTTTTGACAATAAGCTAAACAACGTGTTTAGTAGTAGTGTAGTGAAGGACAACACAATGTGTTAATTTAACATGTTTACACATCTTTGTGCTAACCTTTCTGACACATTTACTTTGTTAAAAACATTAACACAGCTTAATGAGTTAAAATTAACACAAAATGTTGTCCCTAAACTCTCCCATTAATGTGTAAAAATTGTCATTTTTAACACAATGTAAAGCAATGTTTTAAATAAAAAAATTATATTTTGCAATAATTTTGTCTCTTTGAATTGTATGTCAGTAGTACTTATGTACATGTAGGATAAAAATAAAATTAATTCTATATAAAATTTATGAAATCTAATTTATATTTAGTTCAAATAAAAGAATTACAGATTACCTGTTTTTTTTTGTTTTGTTTTTTTTACAGTAATTACACCGTATTACATAATTACAGTATCATGTATTTACTGTAAAACTGAAATACAGTTATAGTACTGTAAAAACCCCTTGAAATGTCTAACAGTGTACCAGTGTTTGATGAGTAGTCACATTTTGCTCGTGTGTTCAGTCAAGAGCTTTGAAGTTAATAAAGCACACACGTTAATGAAACCAAGTCGCTTTATTGAAACATCACACCGGTTAGCCTGCTGTCTTATACACCAAAGTTGCACATACCCTGTTTATTCAGATAATTCTGAATCCAATTTGTCAACTATCTATCTATCTATATAATAAAATTGGTGACCAAGTGCTTGAAAAGATTTGAGTTGCAGTGTTAAAGGAATTGAGACAGTCTGCTCTGCCAGTGTTTGATGAGTAGTCACATTTTGCTCATGTGTTCAGTCTAGAGCTTTGAAGTTAATAAAGCACACAGGTTAATAAACAGCGAAGAGATTTCAGCATGTACGATGAAAACCAGACTCAACGAGTAAGTAAAGTGTTTTTTTTTTTAATCTGATGGCATTTTCTTATGATTAAAGGTTGTTTAAGTTAATGAAGTGTGCAGTTTACAGTGTTACAAAGTTGTTAGTACACGCCAGCTTTCTTATATTATAACTGATGTTTGTATGAACACTTTAGGATGAATGGGTGATAAACAATCAATAAAACAACGATTTCAATGATAAACTATCAAGTCATTTTAAATACAGTTTGTAGTCAGTGTGTTCTAAAGTTACCATCACGACCAGCTAGGGATGCCATGGATTATCTGCTATTATGTTTTGTGATTTAAAAGTACCAGTGCACCAGTTATGTAATTAAAAATGCAATCTCTACATCTTTTTTCAAATGTAGGTTCTATCTAGCTCTATAGGACATGTCTTTCAGCTTTGAGTGGTTTATGTTGCAAAAGCGATAGGCAGAGTGATGACAATCTGTTCTACCTGCTTGTCATTCTGCAGTGTATTAGCACATTCATTTGTTCATTTGCACATTCATCTGATATGTTAAATATATATGCACCGGTACTGTTATAACAGTTATTATATAAGAAAGCTGGTGTGGACTAACAACTTTGTAACACTGCAAACTGCACAACCTTTAATTATAAGAAAATGCTATCAGATTAAAAAAAACCTACTTTACTTACTCATTGAGTCTGGTTTTCATCCTCCATGCTGAAATCTCTCTTCATGAAATCTTTACATATAGGAACCGATCATGTAACAACGCACAGTACAAGTGCAGCGTTGAGTTTCTTGAGTCTGTTCAGTAAGGAGCGTTTTGATTGGTGGATTAAAAGCTCACCGCGATTGGCTAAACATAACATATAAAACATAACATAACATATAAAAAAGATATTTATGAATCTTAATGTGCCAGGAAGGTCTCAAAAATACCACACACAAATTCAAAGCAGTCCACACACGTGTGACGATTTGAAAATGCAGATTCAACAATCCATAAATACATGTAACATCAGGGCCGCTGCTGGCCAAATGGGTGCCCTAAGCAAAACGTACTCGGTTACGTACGTAACCTCGGTTCCCTAAGATACTTCACTCATACTGCGTATGGGGAAAAACTCCTTTTTTCCTTGATACTGAAGCCTTTTTCAATAACGCAGTGCAACTGCACGGCCATTGGTTCAAACTGGGAAACTTTTTGAACCAATGATGGCGCGGCAGAGCTGCGCAGGCCTATGGCGATGCAGCGCGCCAAAGCCCACCAGAATAGGCGGGGCGTCTGGCTATACAAGCGAGCATTTCGCCATAGGATTTCAGGCCAATTGACTGAAGCGAGGACACTGAGTCGTACAGCTCCATGGCACGGCAGCAAACGCAGTACTCGTTCCGTATCTCAGGGAATCGATGTTACATACATAACCAAGTATGTTCCCTTTCGATACTTCACTCATATTGCATATGGGGAACGAATACAATCACGCCGTGCCATGGGAGGGAACGACTGAACCTATCTTGGGCACCAGAGGGGCCCAGGGGATAAGTAGGGAGGTAAAAGCCGCTGTACCCTCATGGTTACACATGCTAAGAGGGAGCTGGCTCCCATGAGATAACAGCATGACCGACGGGCTACGTAGAGGCCGTCAAATCACGCTGAAAGGACCTGAGCGTGCAACGCCAGAACGTCCAAGTTATAGAACCTGATAAACGTGGACGGCGATGACCAGCTGGCTGCCTCACAGATGTCTTTGATGGAGACACCACTAGACCAGGCCCACGAGGAGGCCATACCTCTAGTGGAGTGGGCTCGTACTCCTATGGGGCAATCCAGGCCCATGGAGGAGTAACAAAGAGCGATAGCGTCCACAATCCAACGTGAGAGTCTTTGCTTTGTGACCCCTTGGTGCGGCCGCAAAAAAACACACAAAGAGCTGGTCCGACTGCCGAAAAGGTGCGGATCGCTCGATATGAGTTCTCAATGCCCTAATGGGGCAGAGTAAGTCCAGCTCACGCTCGTCCCGAGGGAGGTAGCGCCGAGAGGGTAATTACCTGCGCTCTGAACGAGAGCACTCTGAGAGTCGAGAGCACCTTAGGAACGTAGCCATGCAGGGCGGTGCCAGCAAGCAACGTACTTGGAATTCAGCATTTACCACAAACATCAATGAAACAATGTTATTCAAGGGAAGAAGCCGCTTTCTAGAAAAAGCGTTCCGTGAACGCAGCAAGGTGAGTCAAGTCCTCAATGAACGCGGCTTGCAGGGGCGGATCTAGCAAGCGACACGCACAGAGGTCCAGCATAATCACAAACATTAGAGAGCATATGTCGCATTCAGCTGAGCATAAATGAGTATTGAGCTCGCTCTCTCAGTGAGAGCGTTCGTCCTCAATGAACGCGGCTTGCAGGGGCGGGGCCGGCAAGCGACGCACTAAGAGGCTCGGCATTTTTAAAACAAACGCCGGAAAAACATGCTCTCGCACCCTCATAGTTAGAGCGCTCATTCTCAATGAATGTGGCTTGCAGGGGCGAAACCGGCAAGCGACGCGCTGAGAAACTTGGCAAATACTGCAGAAATATGCTCTTTCATATTGAATATTTATCATGAGTCTCACCTGAGTCGGGGGAGAGCGTCATGTCATATTCAGCTGAGC
The DNA here is from genome assembly GCF_019924925.1 of Ctenopharyngodon idella. NCBI lineage: Eukaryota > Metazoa > Chordata > Actinopteri > Cypriniformes > Xenocyprididae > Ctenopharyngodon > Ctenopharyngodon idella. Next base: position 7,333,587 of record NC_067222.1, on the reverse strand, counting down.
GGTGTCAGAAGTGAGACTGCTCTTCCTTAATGAACGCGGCTTGCAGGGACGGGACCAGCAAGCGGCGCGCCGGGAGACTCTGCATTTTACAACAAACGCCGGAGAGATATGCTCTCACGCCCTCATAGTGAGAGCGCTCGCTCTCAATAAACACAGCTTGCGGGGCGAAACCGGCAAGCGACGCGCTGAGAAACTCGGCAAACACCACAGAAATATGCTCTTTCAGATGAATATAAATCATGAGTCTCACCTGAGTCAGGGAGAGCGTCATGTCATACTCAGCTGAGCGGTGTCAGAAGTGAGACCGCTCTTCCTCAATAAATGCGGTTTGTGGGGGCAGAGCCAGCAAGTGACACGCACAGAGGTCCAGCATAATCACAAACATTAGAGAGCATATGTCATGTTCAGCTGAGCATAAATTAGCATTGAGCTCTCTCTCTCAGTGAGAGCATTCTTCCTCAATGAACACGGCTTGCAGAGGCGGGGCCGGCAAGCGACGCACTGAGAGGCTCGGCCCTTTAAAACAAACGCCGGAAAATATGCTCTCGCACCCTCAATAGCCGCGTTTCCATTACAGATTTGTGCAAAATTTTGCGACATTTTCTAAATGTGGATTAAAAAACTATTGCGATATGACGGCGTCTCCATTAACCAATGTTATGTGACTAAAACTCTCACGATAAGTCATTTTCCTCTCGCGATAAGTCATTTTCTAAAAGATACTTTTTTTCTGAGAGCTTTATTTGGAGCGTAATATTTGCCATGGCTTCTCCCTCATATATGCTTCCCTGGGTGCTTCTCAATACTCCAAAGGATGCTTCCTTATTTCTTTGCTGCTCCATCCTCCAGCCTGTGACCTGGAAACCTTTCTTTTTTTCTTTTTTTTTTTTAATTTTATAAATGCAACGCTAGGAGGTGAGGAACGAGGAGTGAGAAAGCTATGAGCGAGGATGCACAGGTGCATAGACATCTAATAATATTAGTTTCTAGTATGTTAATTATTAATTGTTAATAGATTAATAGGCTAGCCTACTATTAATATTAGATGTCAAACTTAAATAACATAAGATCCCTCGAAGCCCGAGCGCAGCTGATGACAATTTAAACTGACGCTCGAGGGATCAAGAATATTCCAATATACAAATAAGATTTCATTCGATTACCCCGTACTCGCTTTTTTTTTTTTTTTTTTGCATCCTCCTGTTGCATCTATGGGGTGAAGCTGAGGGGTGAGGAAAGAGATGCATAAATAAGAAAAGAAGAGCACACCCTGTCTCGTCTTCTGTACAAACATACAGCACTATCTTTAAAGAATGATATGACTGTATGTCAGGTGACCTGTAAATGTGAAAAAACTGTTTCCATTGTAGTTTTGCGAAATATTCCTTTTTCGAATTGCCTGAAAAACCACCTCATGTGAGCGTAAAAACTTTTTTGCGATATTTGGCAGTTTTTGCGAAATTCATGTGTTTCCATTAAGCGTAATTTCAATTCGCAATTACAATTTGCACAATTTGAAGGGTAATGGAAATGCGGCTATTGTGAGAGCACTCATTCTCAATGAACACGGCTTGCGGGAGTGAAACCAGCAAGCGACGCGCTGAGAAACTCAGCAAACACAGCAGAAATATTCTCTTTCAGATTGAATATATATCATGAGTCCCACCTGAGTCGAGGGAGAGCATCATGTCATATTCAGCTGAGCGGTGTCAGAAGTGAGACCGCTCTTCCTTAATGAACGTGGCTTGCGGGGGCGGGACCAGCAAACGACGCACACAGAGGTCCAGCATAATAACAAACATTAGAGAGCATATGTCATGTTCAGCTAAGCATAAATGAGCATTGAGCTCGCTCTTTCAGTGAGAGCGTTCGTCCTCAATGAACGCGGCTTGCAGGGGCCGGGCTGGCAAGTGACGCGCTGAGAGGCTCGTCATTTTAACACAAACGCCTGGAAAAATAGGCTCTCGCGCCCTCATAGTGAGAACGCTCATTCTCAATGAACGCGGCTTGCGGGGGCGAAACCAGCAAGCGACGCGCTGAGAAACTCAGCAAACACAGCAGAAATATGCTCTTTCAAATTGAATATACAGTGGGTACGGAAAGTATTCAGACCCCCTTAAATTTTTCACCCTTTGTTATATTGCAGCCATTTGCTAAAATCATTTAAGTTCATTTTTTTTCCTCATTAATGTACACACAGCACCCCATATTGACAGAAAAACACAGAATTGTTGACATTTTTGCAGATTTACTAAAAAAGAAAAACTGAAATATCACATGGTCCTAAGTATTCAGACCCTTTGCTCAGTATTTAGTAGAAGCACCCTTTTGATCTAATACAGCCATGAGTCTTTTTGGGAAAGATGCAACAAGTTTTTCACACCTGGATTTGGGGATCCTCTGCCATTCCTCCTTGCAGATCCTCTCCAGTTCTGTCAGGTTGGATGGTAAACGTTGGTGGACAGCCATTTTTAGGTCTCTCCAGAGATGCTCAATTGGGTTTAAGTCAGGGCTCTGGCTGGGCCATTCAAGAACAGTCACAGAGTTGTTGTGAAGCCACTCATTGTCTTGTTGGAAGGTAAACCTTCGGCCCAGTCTGAGGTCCTGAGCACTCTGGAGAAGGCTTTCATCCAGGATATCCCTGTACTTGGCCGCATTCATCTTTCCCTCGATTGCAACCAGTCGTCCTGTCCCTGCAGCTGAAAAACACCCCCACAGCATGATGCTGCCACCACCATGCTTCACTGTTGGGAATGTATTGGACAGGTGATGAGCAGTGCCTGGTTTTCTCCACACATACCGCTTAGAATTAAGGCCAAAAAGTTCTATCTTGGTCTCATCAGACCAGAGAATTCTCACCATCTTTAGCAAACTCCATGCGGGCTTTCATGTCTTGCACTGAGGAGAGGCTTCCGTCAGGCCACTCTGCCACAAAGCCCCGAATGGTGGAGGGCTGCAGTGATGGTTGACTTTCTACAACTTTCTCCCATCTCCCGACTGCATCTCTGGAGCTCAGCCACAGTGATCTTTGGGTTCTTCTTTACCTCTCTCACCAAGGCTCTTCTCCCCCGATAGCTCAGTTTGGCCGGACGGCCAGCTCTAGGAAGGGTTCTGGTCGTCCCAAACGTCTTCCATTTAAGGATTATGGAGGCCACAGTGCTCTTAGGAACCTTAAGTGCAGCAGAAATTTTTTTGTAACCTTGGCCAGATCTGTGCCTTGCCACAATTCTGTCTCTGAGCTCTTCAGGCAGTTCCTTTGACCTCATGATTCTCATTTGCTCTGACATGCACTGTGAGCTGTAAGGTCTTATATAGACAGGTGTGTGATTTCCTAATCAAGTCCAATCAGTATAATCAAACACAGCTGGACTCAAATGAAGGTGTAGAACCATCTCAAGGATGATCAGAAGAAATGGACAGCACCTGAGTTAAATATATGAGTGTCACAGCAAAGGGTCTGAATACTTAGGACCATGTGATATTTCAGTTTTTCTTTTTTAATAAATCTGCAAAAATGTCAACAATTCTGTGTTTTTCTGTCAATATGGGGTGCTGTGTGTACATTAATGAGGAAAAAAAATTAACTTTCGGGGAAGAGCGTCATGTCATATTCAGCTGAGTGGTGTCAGAAGTGAGACTGCTCTTCCTCAATGAACATGGCTTGCGGGGGCGGGACCAGCAAGCGATGCGCTGAGAGACTCAGCATTTACAACAAACGCCGGAGAAATGTTCTCTTTCAGATTGAATATGTATCATGAGTCTCACCTAAGTCAGGGGAGAGCATCAGGTCAAATTCAGCTGAGAGTCAGAATAAGCTCGCTCTCGCACTCTCGTAATGAGAGCGCTCATCCTCGACGAACACGGTTTGCAGGGGCAGACCCGGCAAATGACACGTTCAGAGGCACAGCATTTTGAAACAAATGCCAGGGAGAATACATTTAGAAAAATAAGCTCTGTATGCTCACCTGACGGAAGACGGCAGGGGATGAGCTGAAACGGGTGCTCTCAGATGCTGAAGATGGCTTGTTAGCAGCACGCTGAACAGCTGCTAGAGAGCGGCGATCCGCCAGAGCAGAGCAGGCACTGAGACACTATAACTTTTACTTTATAAATTTGTTATTCCTTATTCAAATTTGATCTCTGACATAACCATTGCTGGACTGCCTGGATCTCATTGCCTCATTTGCATCACCTATGTTATCATAGGTTTATATATAGCACTATGTTATGCCACGATGGGAAACAACTTGCTGACGACACAGCTTAAAGCTTATTGGTTTAAACAACCATGATGTATTGATCTGTTTTAAAATATTTGATTTTAAAACCCTAATATCATGTTTTTATGTGTAAAAATAATGTGCAAATATTCCCAAACTCTCTGACACTGCGATCTCTCTATGGGTTATGTGATTGTTGTCATATTTTTAAAAATATATAAAAACATGTCTGTAATTACAATAAAAATGATTGATACACACGCCTTTCAAATGGAAATAAATAACAAGTATTATAGGTGTCTTGTTCATTATGTTTATTTTCCTATAAAAGCAACAGAACTTAAATTACATCCAGTTTATCAGCAACACAGCACACGAGTGTGAATCCCGCAATATCCGCCTTTGATCTCGTAGGTGTCTGATCCACTACGAGAACAGAGAACTGTCCGTCTTGCCTGCACTTTTTTCACTCCTCCCCTCACTGCAGCCGCCTACTCTCGGCTGAATTTCAGGCGAGGTTAGGTGCATCTCAAACAAGCCTAATCACTTCCGCGAGAGGATAACAGATCTACACGCGAGGAAACGGGAGCCTGCGAGCTCATTTTAACGACTTTCAAAACACTGCTTCATGAAGCTTCGGAGCTTTATGAATCTTTTGTGTCGAATCATGATTCAGATCGCGTGTCAAACCGCCAAACTGCTGAAATCACGTGACTTTGGCGCTCCGAACCGCTGATTCGACACAAAAGATTCATTACACTCCGAAGCTTCATGAAGCAGTGTTTTGAAATCGGCCATCACTATATAAGTCGTTATTTTGATTTTTTGGCGCACCAAAAATATTCTCGTCACTTTATAATATTAATATTGAACCACTGTACTCACATGAACTGATTTAAATACGTTTTTAGTACATTAATGGATCTTGAGAGAGGAAATGTCATTGCTGGCTATGCAGGCCTCACTGAGCCATCGGATTTCAACAAAAATATCTTAATTTGTGTTCCGAAGATGAACGAAGGTCTTACGGGTGTGGCATGAGGGTGACATTACTAACCCTTTAAGTTCAAAGTAAGTACAGTGCACAGTATAAATGAGTACAAGTGACCACATCTGAACATGTTATTAAAAAAAAAATATATATATATAAAGATTAATTTCTAAATTGGGTTTCAGGGGGGTATGGTCACTCATACTGTGTACTGTATCTTAACTTTAACTGCAACCTTTCAATGGGGTAAAGTGCTGAAACCCTTTTATACTGTATTTAATGGAAAATATATTAACCTGACAATATATTAAACTGACAAAGAATGATAACAAAAAGCTTACACAACAACTCTTACTTACTGATATGAACAAGTGATTTATCTTTCATACAAAGCCACATGAAGCAATTTTGGATTTAGAATCATAATTACAACTATTTAATGGACACTTTTCACATTACTGTAGTTCTCAGAACTGATATAATTTTGGCTGGGTAAACACAGATACTGCTTAGTGGAAGTATAGTGGTAATGTAGCAGTGAACTACAGCAAATATAACTATGTGTTCTCATATTTCCCCAGCAGCTACAGCTCCATAAAAATAATAAATCAAGTTAATATAGTATCTGGTAAGGACATATAATAATAAAAATTCAATCAATCAGTCGATAAATAAAGTTAAACTCACTTGCATCTGGTCCATTGATGAAGCCATGTCTAATCGTTTTACAACAGGCGTCCAATCACAACAGACTTCCAGAAAAACTGAATTGACCAATGACATTTGAGGTTACACTGAAATAAGTAAAGTCCCGCCCCACGACTGTCAAAAATCAAACGTGTTCGCGCGAGCAAAATAGAAGATCGAGCGCGAGTTTGTGGAATGATGATGCGCGTGCTACGAGTCGTGTCCGAGCACGCGAGGGCTTGATTTGCGCGCAGAGGAGATGTCATACGCTCGCGGGTTTAAAATGAGCTCGCGGGCTCCCGTTTCCTCGCGTGTAGATCTGTTATCCTCTCGCGGAAGTGATTTACTGCGCATTATAATGCCGCCATAGTCCAGTGGACATATTTGTAATATGCGTGTGATTTGGGGGAGTTTTTAGTATTTGTTGAGCATGTCATGTATTGTGTGCATGCTCTTCTCTCTCTCCCCCTCTCTCTCTCCTGTCTGTCTCCTTTGCAGGTTGCTAATTGAGTTCCACCTGATGCTCACAACTGAGTGCATGTTGCAGATCCCAAACACTATAACAGGGTGGAGAAACAATGCTGGAGTGCTGACGGGATGTGCTTCTTTTCCCAGATCTAGAATTGTTATTGTTTTTTTTCCTCTTGTGTGAGTTCAGGTGTAGAACTATATGCAGTCTTGCTCTGCTCTGAACTTTTTGGATGAGTTGCGTAACTACTTGCTGTGAGAGAGCGTGTAAACGCTGCTTTTTTTGTTCTATTGTTATCATCATTTTGTTTTCACTCTTAATTTGTGTAAATACTTTGTTTTCAATTCGGAAGCCGTAGGGAGAGGGTGCCATTTTCTTTAAACTTGAATTTTGCTTATGTTTATGTTAGACAGGGAGCAAGGTAAGACTTTATTGTTTGTTTGCTTTTTGTATAGGTTAGTTAATGCTACCCTTGTCAGTTAAAAACTTTTGTTTGTTATGTTGGCCTGGCCCTCTCCTGAAGATTTGCTTCCTTTATTTTTTTGTTTTTTCTTTTTGTTGAGGTTATCTTTGAATTGTTATTAAATAAATTGTGACAGTGACCATCAGTCATTTTTGTTTTATTTATTATTTTATATTATTTATAATAATTGTTACATCCTCCTACCCCTAGACAACCTGGGAGGTTCGTAACATTATTTTTAAGTTAATATTACTATAAAATAATAATATTACTATATTACCTACAGAATATTAGTTTATTTATATATTTAGACTGGAAGTTGGTGCCCTACACAAACTGCGTACTCTGCATATAGGGAGCGGTGGTACTGTGTAACATCATTCATAAATGTGTGATGGAAATTAATTCAAGAACGTGATATATACATATGTGTAAACATTTTAACTTTATTTAGGTAAGATGCATTTGTGTGAGCATTTGGGTTAATATTTATGCTTTTTCTTATGTATTTATGAATTGTTTTGAATTTACATATCAGATATTGTAAATGTGAATTGTGCTGTGCATTTATGAATTTTGTTTTGTAAATGTGTTATTTTTAAAACTGATCTGGCTCCATAAACTTATTGTAATAATTAGTTGAAGTAGCCTACTTCTACACTCAGAATTATTCCTTGGCATCCTCATGTGCTAAACTGCACTATCAAAGAGTCTAAGAGGAAAGTTGACAACAAAAATAGGGCATACAAAGAAGAATGGAAAAACAACTATTGAGTTCATCCTACCTAGTTTTGTGAATGCAAAGCCGGTGTGTCTTATCTGCAATGTAGTTGTCGCTGTTTGCAAAGAATATAACAACGTGTCTACACCGGACGCAAGTGGTGTGACACAACGCGTCAAAAGATAATAGAACCCATTATAACCAGTGATATTGTCTACACTGGACGCGACACAACAAATTCCCGACAGTAAACGGATTCCCCGTTCTAATTTTGATGTAATCCAAGTGCTTTGTAGCCGTCGGTTTGTCCAGTTCAGTGTAGACAGCTTTTAAATGTGGCACGACGTGAAAAAAGTTGTGTCTGGTGTTGACACAGTGATAATATTAGACGGCACCACGAGACAAAGATCTATTTCAGAAACAGCCAAAATAATCTGGCTGCGGGCGCGGGCCAGATATTATTGCTTGAGGGACAGTTTTGGCCCACGGGCCGCCTATTGCTGACCACTGGTCTACTGCATTGTGATGTGCGGCAATAGCTTCAACATAGACTTTCAGGGTGGAGGGAGATAGCCTTTGCTCCAACCCATCTTGCAAGAAAGAAAGCACAACATTGATAGGGCATTTACGGGGGTCTTCCCTGCGGGAAGAACACCAAGCACCAAAGAGGTTCCACTTCAAAGTGTAAAAGCGCCTCAACTTCCCCTGGAGGTTGGCCACTTAAGTCCTCTGCGTCTCGTTTAGAGACCACACATGGAGGTTACAGAGATCTGGATGCGGGTGCCAAATGGTGCCCCGTCCCTGAGAAAGAAGGTCCTTCCTCAGGGGAATCCACCAGGGAGGGACTGTCGCAAGGAGGATCAGATCTGAAAACCAGGACCAGGTGGGCCAGTACGGCGCAACCAACAAGACCTGTTCCTTGTCCTCCCTGACCTGGCACAGTGTCTGTGCAAACATGCTTACTGGGGGAAATGCATACTTACATAAACCCCGGGGCCAGCTGAGTGTCAGTGCATCCATGCCGAGGGTCCCTTCGGTCAGTAAATAAAACAACTGGCAGTGAGTTGTCTCCGGGGACGCAAACAGGTTGACCTGAGTGACTCCGTAGTGTTCCCAAATCAGTTTGACTGACCGGGGGTGGAGTCTCCATTCTTCCCTGGATGTGTGCTGTAGTGAGAGCTTATCGGCTGCATGATTGAGCTAGCCAGAAATGGCACAAAGTGACCTGAGTCGCTTCTGACTCCATAAGAAGAGATGGCAGGTGAGTTAAGACATACGACAGGAGCGTAGACTACCTTGACGCTTGTACACAATGATCGATTTGTTGTCTGTACAGACCAGCACATGTTCGCCCTGCAGCAACAGCAGAAACTGGTGCAGGGCAAGTTGTACTGCTAGCAACTCGAGGCAAACTGCAGGCAAGGTCCACATGAGAAGGCAGTGCGTCCTCGAAACGCAGACTCCTGACTGTTGGGGAAAGAAGAGTGGGGAGAGAAGGGCAAGTTATTGTGTCGTGGACAGCCGCTCCAGGTGGCAGCATTTTGCGGGCATAACTGCACTGCAACTGCACGCTACCTTCAATGGTGGGATGCCCACATACCCTTTGGCCACCCCACCAGTGAGGGTAGTAAGAGCAGAGGAGGCAGTGGAGCGGCTCTGGGCAGAAAAGGCTGGTTTCCATGAATTTGTAACCCTTGTGCACTTCCAGGAAGAAAGGACAATGCTGTTCAGCATGCCCCACCCCAAGATAACAATCATCCAGCTGTGAAGTTTCATGGGACATGGTGGAAGGTCCCACTCAAGCCCGGCACTTGCGGCTGCCCAGGAAAGCATAGCTGTCAGCTCTGGATCAGACTCAAACAACGTTGCTCTCCCTGAAGGAGGCAATGTAGCCGAATCTTCATCTCCAGAGGACTCAAGTCCACCCTCCAATGCAGCGATCAACATCGGTCATCCACGGGAGCCCCAAATGAGATGCTGGGTCCTCCGTGAAAAAGACCAGCAACCGTAGCCGGAAGCTCCACAGCCTGCGATTGAAAAGAGGGGTGGGAGGGCCGTGGGGGTTCACCCAGTGGACAGGCGAGATCCCAATTCATTAGTCACTGACGTTAACATCGAACATGACTTACTGAAAGGGAACGACCATTCTGCAGGGATCAGGATAATCCTGATTTTTTGGATCAAAGGAATCCCAGTCTTATTAAAGAGTTTTGAACAGCACAAACTGACAATTTGATCCAGATCAAAAACCAAGATTGGTCCAATTTCAGAACTTTTTTTTTTCTTCTTTTGAACAACCCATTTTCAAGATTTGATCCAAAAGATTACTTTTGAATGACTGGGCCCTGGAGTCAATGGTGTAATCACATGTTTTTCAAATGGTGTATTTATAGTTTTTAATTTATTGATAGGCTTTTGTATGTGGTGAAGTGAAAAGTACTGTAATATTAAACACTAAATCAGTTGACAAGAAAAGGCAATGTATGAGAGTCAAGTACACTACCAGTCAAAAGTTTGGAAACATTACTATTTTTAATGTTTTTGAACAAAGTCTCTTATGCTCATTAAGGCTGCATTTATTTCATAATAAATACGGAAAAAAAATAATATTGTGAAATATTATAACAATTTAAAATTATGGTTTTCTATTTTAATAAACTTAAAAAGCAAAGCTCAATTTTCAGCATCATTACTCCAGTCTTCAGTGTTTTCAACAGTGATAATAACTGAGCATCAAATCAGCATATTAGAATGATTTCTGAAGGATCATGTGACATTGAAGACTGGAGTAATGATGAGGAAAATTCAGCTTTGCATCACAGAAATAAATTATATTTTAAAGTATATTAAAATAGAAAACCATAATTTTAAATTGTAATAATATTTCACAATATTATTGTTTTTTCTGTATTTATTATTAAATAAATGCAGCCTTAATAAGCATAAGAGACTTCGTTCAAAAACATTAAAAATAGTAATGTTTCCAAACTTTTGACTGGTAGTGAAATTACTCCACACACTAAACAGATCCTGTCAAACAGGAAAAAATGCTATGGTCTCTTGTAAATCACATGACATTTAGGAAACCACATTGGTGCATTTCAGTCTGTCAGTTATAACAGGAAGAGATTAATCAGAGAAGGTTTTTCAAGTCTGTTTTTGGTCAATTTGACTTTTAACATATTACAATATAGCAGTTACAGTATGAGACATTTTTGATGAATCCACACAAAATCACCCAGCAAAAGGTTTTATGTTTTAAAATCTACATTACACGTAAAGTCAGGTGTCTCTGTAAGTCCTTAATATGTATGCAAATTCCTTTGATGAATAGAAAGCTCAAAAGAACAGCATTATCTGAAATAGAAAGCTTTTGTTATACACTACCATTCAAAAGTTTGGGGTCAGTAAGATTTTGTTTTTTTGGAAATAAATGAAAGAAATGAATACTTTTATTCAGCAAGGATACATTACATTCATCAAAAGTGACAGTAAAGACATTTATAATGTTACAAAAGATTATATTTCAAATAAATGGTGAACTTTTGAACTTTCTATTCATCAAAGAATCCTGAAAAAAGATAAAAGATTGTAAACAACTGTTTTCAACATTTATATATATATATATATATATATATATGAAGACTTCAGATGCAAAAGCCTCTAAGCGCCGTCTGAAATTTTCTTCTAAAACGAGCATTTTTATCAAGCTTGTATGTTTAGGTTCAGTAATTTCACTTTAATGGCAATTAATAGGTCATTTTCATTGCCATTAAAGTGAAATAACTGAACATAAACATACAAGCTTGATAAAAATGCTCATTTTAGAAGAAAATTTCAGATGGCAGTTAGAGGCTTTTGCATCTGAAGTCTTCATATATATATATATATATATTTTTTTTTTTATTAATTTTTTTTTTTTTTTATTCTCCTTATAATGGACTTCAATGGCCTCCGAACAGTTGAAGGTCAAAATTATAGTTTCACTGCAGCTTCAAAGGGCTTTAAACGATACCAGATGAGGAATAAGGGTCTTATCTTAACATTCTACTTCTACTTATGGAAAAAATGGAACTGGTGCTGCGTTCGTTCCGTAAGTTGAATAGGGAAGGCGTAGGACATACAGGGTAAACTTTTTGGAGAATACGGAAGTGCGGTTTTGGCGGAAGCACTTGGAAGGCTATCATTTGTTTATATAAAGCATATACATTTACATTTTTTTTTCGAAAATGACCGATCGTTTCGCTAGATAAGACCCTTATTCCTCGTCTGGTATCTTTAAAGCCCTTTTAAGCTGCACTGAAACTATAATTTTGACCTTCAACTATTTGGAGGCCATTGAAGTCCACTATAAGGAGAATAATCCTGGAATGTTTTCATCAAAAACCTTAATTTCTTTTCGACTGAAGAAAGAAAGACATGAACATCTTGGATGACATGGGGGTGAGTAAATTATCAGGAAAATTTTATTTGAAAGTGAACTAATCCTTTAATGTTAATTTCAACATTTACTAATTCATTATTAAAATCAAAATTTTGTTAACATTAGTTAATGCACTGTGAAATAACATGAACAAATAATGAACAGCTGGATTTTTATTAATTAACGTTAACAAAGATTAACAAATAACAAACAACAAGTAACAAATGTATTGCTCATGGTTAGTTCATGTTAGTTAATACATTAACTAATGTTTAACTAATGAAACATTGTAAAGAGTGTATACACACACACACACATATATACATATATATATATATATATATATATATATAAATTTTGCAGTTTTTGAAGAACACTTAAAGCGTCAATGTCTGTGTAAACTCTAACTTAATATTAGACTTTATTTATATATATATATAGAGAGAGAGAGAGAGAGATTGAACAATTATAAACAAACTGATAAAATTGATCTTATTAAGCACTAAAGTCAAACCTGCTTGTTGATGTCTCTGCCTGTGTGTCATCTGTCCATTTCCTGAATTCTAAAATGCATCTATCCGGGCCTTTGGACAGACACAGGCTACATAAACAATGTCTGTGTTCCTTGAAATCACGTGGCATACCTCAGGGCCAGCCCTTGGCATAGGCCACATAGGCAGTTGCCTAGGGTGCAAAATGACTGGAGGGCACTGCACGAAAGTAGGAAGAGCGCCCTCTTGTGATCATCGTCAGCTCCTACGCCCATGTATTAAGCAAATGCTTACAATTAACAATTTTAGTACTCATCGAACCGATTAAAATAATGCTAGAATAGAATAAAATTGAGATTTGATTGAGATTAAGATTTGACAATTGCACATGACTATCTTTGCTTAATGTTATGAACAGCAGCTATGCTAATTATTCTCCATTTGCTTTTCTGTTTCACCTCGGGACGCCCGTGACTAGAGAGTACATCAGTTTCAGTTTGGATCCAGCCTCTTAAGAAGACCTCAGATGACTAAAACTTTGGAAGAGACGGCGCCAACTCCTGCGATGACTTCAGAAGATGCAACATCTGGATCAACACGCACATGCGCAAATTTCTATATATCCTAATTATTGTTAATATGTAATTCATTTTTCCAGGAGCTCTTTGCTTCTACCTTCAATTAAATTGCTAACAGTGATTGTATATTAATCGCCTAAATTATTACATTATTAGCTAACTGCAGTCTCCAAATTGTAATGTTGACATGCATTCTCTGTAAAGCTGCTTTGAAACGATATGTATTGTGAAAAGCGCTATATAAATAAATGTGAATTGAATTGAATTGAATTGAAGTTGTAGTGTGTCTTTCAACATACCTTTGAATGTTCATTCATGTTTATTCTGTAACTAGTATTCACGAGGAAGAGATGATCACGATCACTCGCGCTCCGCACTGTTGCTTGTGGCGCCTATAGAGAGATCTGTCACGCCACATTAAAGAGCGCCAAAACGGCATTTTCTGTTTGAATTTCATGATAAAATGGATAGAATTTGAAAGATGACACTTTGTTTCTTATCGAAAGTAACAAAACGCAGAGCTTATTTTAAACTGAAGTGTTCCCAAACAGGAGACCTTAAAGTTGCAATGTAATGCATTCCTGTACAGAAACGGTTCGGTACAAATACATGTACTGTTACACCCCTAGTTATGATATTGCATTATTCCCTAATAAAGTAACAAATTACATTACTTAGTTACTTTTAATAGAAAGTAATGCGTAAAAATATTTATTAATTTTTATTTCAGTTTTGGTTATTTTAGTACTTCAAGTTAAACTAAACAAAAATGAGAAATTTTACCTTGGAAACTAAAATAAAATAAGTTTGTTAAAAATATTTAAGATAGGGTAACAAACATGTTTTTTTATGGTTTTAGTATTAAAGCTAAACTTTTAGTTTACATTTTTTAGCGATTCTCTGTGTTTTTGTCATTTTTATCAGATTTGTTTTTAATATGTTAATAAATGTTTTTATATAGTTTTAATATTAAAGTTAAACTTTTAGTTAAAAGTTGAAGTATTTTCCATTTTCAATTTTTGTTGTTGTTGTTGTTTTTTTGTCATTTTTATTAGATTTGTTTTTTAATATGTCTAGTGTCGGGGAAAGTTACTTTTAAAACAATATCCCATTACTCCCTAAAAAAAGTAACTAATTACGTTACTTAGTTTCTTTTTATGGAAAGTAATGCGTAACTATTTCTATTAATTTTTATTTTAGTACTATTTAGTTAAACTAAACGAAAATGAGAAATTTTGCCTTGGAAACTAAAATAAAATAAATTTGTTAAAAATATTTATATAAGTTAATGTAATGAACAAGTTTTTTATGGTTTTAATATCAAAGTTAAACTTTTAGTTAAAAGTTAAAGTATTTTCCATTTTAATTTTAAAGTTTTAGTGATTTTGTTGTGTTTTTGTCATTTTATATGTCTATTTGTTTTTTATATGTCTATATAGTTTTATTTATTTTTATTTTAGTTTACTTCACTATTTTTAGTTATTTTACTACTTTAAGTTTAACTAAACAATAATGAGAAATATTGCCTTGGGAACTAAAATAAAATAAGTTTGTAAAAAATTATTTCAGTTTATTTTATTTCAAGTAATGAACGTTTTTATGGTTTTAATATTGAAGTTAAAATTTTAGTTAAAAGTTAAAATGTTTTCAATTTTCATTTTAAAGATTCTAATAAAATGTTTTTTTATATGTCTTTCATTTTATTTATTTTTATTTGTTTTAGTTATTTTAATACTTTAAGTTAAACTAAACAATAATGAGAAATATTGCTTTGGAAACTGAAATAAAATAAGTTTGTTAAGTTATTTTGAAGTGATGAAAATGTTTATTTTTAAGGTTTTAGTATTAGTTAATAACCCTGCGTCTACTAAACCGGAAAAGAGCACCTAAACTCTACTGTCTCTTCTATAAAGACTCTTGATTACTTCTATTTGACATTTATGTGTGAATTTGTGTCTCAGGGCTCTGATGTTTCTGAGGCTGATCCTGCCGCTCTGCTGGACAGCATGAAATGGATTTTCTCCATTTACTCCACTTTCATGCTGCATGTGGTTCAGATGATGAAGGTGGGGGTGTTGATCCACCTCCTCCTGATGAAGGTATCACAACAACGCTTTTACACAAACCTCTGTGAGATAAACAACTGAAAACCCTGTTCTTCATGTATCACAGATAACGTTGATGATTCATTAGATGATCTATTGGGCGATCTGGAACACAAGCAGAAGACGATGAAGAAAACCGAACGGCCGCGCTCTTCCTCACCTGCCGTTCCTCAGAAAACAGAGACAGGTGAGAGCGGTGACGTCTCACACATCTGAGCGTCACACGACTGACTGTGACCGCTGACGTCTCTTTCTGTTCCTCAGCGTCTCCAGCAGCTGCCGTGAGGAAGAGGGACGATCTGACGTTTGATGATGAAGATGATCTGATGGACGCTCTGGGCTTCGGAGAAACAAACAAAACACATGGAAATGGACTGACACTGAAAAAAGAGAGGTAATGTCTGAATCCTGTGAGTTTTTCCTCCAGAGGTTTGGATGTAATCACTAAAAAGTAAAGCCACTGGGGGCAATCTTAAAGCATCAACCCTGTTAGATTAAGCAAATAATAACAAATTATTCATTAATCATCAATATTAAATAGCTTTCTATTATATATAATCTAAAAACAATCAGAAACCATTTCAGGTTCATTCAATAATAAGGGCTGCTTTTTCCATTCCTTTAGTACATTTCTAAATGTTTGGATTTTATATGTATATATATATATATATATATATATATATTTATATATAAAAAACAGAAAAGTATTTAATACTTCTTATACTAATAATAATAATGTTGTTGTTATTATTATCACTATTAATTATGTTTCTGTTATATATATAATCCAAAGAATCAAAAAATTATTAACATTGGATCATTATTTACTTATTTTATGTTTTATTATTTATTTTATGTTTTATTTTATATTTTTTTATTTTATACAGTATCTATATATACTCAGTTTGGAGGCAAAATGTTATATGCCATTATATATTAATTAATATATTATCAATTTATTAACATTTAAAGACAATACTACTTCATTTTTCATCACTACTACTGCTACTACTTCTAATGATAATACATTATTTACTTATTCTATGGTATTATTTATAGAGAACTCTGATATTTGTAGTATGGGTGAATTGAGAAGGAAGCGGTTGTGATTTCTGTGTCTCTGTCCTCATCAGTGATCCTCCTCTGAGAGCTCGCACCAAACTGGATGAGATCTTGGGCCGAGGGACGTCTCCTCGTCTGCTGGAGAGACCCGTGACGGGAGAGAAGAAAGACACACCACAGACGGACAAACCGCCAGACAAGAGCTCAGTGGGAAGAGGTGACGGCTGACACGATCTCAACTGATGCTAACTTACCAGAGCAGATAACTATAAACGGCACAGATCACTCACTTAAGTGCCAGTCGAGAGAGAATGATTTAATGATACACAATAATTGCAATTTCATATAGATTATATCACAGCTAATGTATACATGAATGCAATACAAGTCACTTTGCATAAAAGCATCTGCCAAATGCATAAATGCAGAAGTAAGTATCCAAAAGACATGGAAATCAATAAACAAGCACTAACCATTGGTCCTGCTGTCTGAAGCCTCTCTGATGGATGAGGAGGACTTCACATTCGGCTCTTATCAGCCCACGATGGGTTCGACTCCAGAGGGCCGTCAGTCCCGGAGACAATCTGTCAGGTGAGTCAACACACAAATGTTACAACATGACTACTAACTAGCAGGTCACCTACGTGACAGACTGCAGAAAGTGAGGTTCTTACTCAGTATTTTTGTCTTTTTTTAAGTACAATTATCTAAACATTCTTAAATAAAGAGATGCAAAGATAAGAAGTCTTATTTTCTGAGAAACTGATCAAAATGAAGGGAGTTTATGCTTCGTAAGTCAGAAAAATCAACCTGTTTTCCCTTTGAAAAAAGTGTATTTTTCTGACCCCAATGGCAGGGGATTTTTCTTGTAAATACATCTTGATTTGTTTAGATATTTGTACTGGGGAAAAAAGACAAAAATACTTGGACTTTAACAAAACTATGGAAGCAATTCTGAGGAAAAAAAGTCCGAATTGCGAGATAAAAAGTCACAATTACACCTTTTTTATTTTTTATTCAGTGGTGGAAACAAGCTTCCATACAAATCACAAAAATATTCAAATACAAAAAACAAATATCAATAATGTTGCTGGTAGAACAACTTTGTTGATTCATTTTATTTGTATAAATCAGTTTCATTGCTCTGTGTATCATGTCAGATTCTCAACTGAAGACGTGAGCGTTCACTCGCCTGAACCCAAACCCTCCACACGCGCCACCCGGCCCAGATCAGACTGGCTCGGCCTGAAGCAGGAGGAGGAGGAGGAAAAGATGAAGGAGGAACCCAAACAACCTGCTCCAGAGATCCTGAAGCCTCCAGCATCTCCCTCCTTAACAGCCCGGAAAGAGACGCCCACAGATCCGCCGGCCACACCCTCGTCTCCTAAAACTGTCTCGAGACCAGTGAAGAGAGACGAGGACGAGGACTGGCTCACTGGAGCGCTCAGTCGCAGGAAAACACAGATAGTGAGCCAATCAGAGGAGAGAGAGAGGAAACAGGAAGTTTCATCAGGTCCAGTAGAGGAAGTGGACGTGTTTCTCAGGTAAAGGTTTGTGATTGAATGTTGGGTTGGACTAGATCAAGATGCAAAGATTTGCTCTAATGTGTGATGTGTTTGCAGCTCTAAATCAAATGTCTCTTCAGCCCCACGAAAACGACCGGACGAGCCTCCTGTCCCAAACACAGAGCCCAGGTACAGTCAATACAAACAGTGCTGTAATGCTGTGGTCATGTGATTTATGTTGCACTAAATGGAGTGTGTATGTGTTTTCCAGCAGAGAGTCTTCTGGCATCTCCATCCAACACAACACAAGCACAGAAACGCAACATAAACCTGGTACAGTCAAACTCTGCACTCTATAAAACATTGTTAAAGGGGACTATTATGCAAAATTCTCTAAAGTGTTTGAACACAGACGGGATATGTTGAGTTGAAACTTCACAGACACATTCTGGAGAAAAACAGACTTATATTACATCTTGTAAAAAGAGGCATAATACATAATATGTCTAGACAAGTCATGGAATTTTTAGAGTGAATATAAATGTTAGAGGTTTTGCTCAACTCATTAGCTAGAAATTGCTCTTTTTACTTCTACTTAACATGATTATCCAATAAAATCTATTAAAAAAACTATAAAATACAATTCCTTATCCAATTATTACAAACATTAGGTAAAGAAATTGGTGCAAAAGATGCAAATAGGCTGAATCTAGAACTTTAGTGGTATTTTCTTACCTGATTATTTGAATGTTTCAATTAATTTCAGCTGACTCTGATTTCTAAGGTTAGTTGTGTTCCTGTTACTAAAGTCCCTTTCAGTAAACACCCTTCAAACAACCCTAGAAAACACAACTCAAAACAAGTTAAAAAAAAATTAGCTAACACTACTAAAAAAAATTAAGATATTTCTTATTTTAATTACATTGTTGTCTTTGAAGAAGCAGGATGTCTTAAAAAAACTGAAATTTATGAGGAAACCTCATTGATTTCTAGAACTGATGAAAGTTTTGGAAATATATCAAATCATATAACCCAGTAGTCATTTTTATAATCAGTATACATTTTTCTAGTTATGTCAAGATCTAAAATATTTTATTGGGTGGAAATTGAGTAAAAAAAAAATCCTTATCCAGAAAATCAGAAATGACTGCAAAAGTCATGGCACCTTTTGGAGTCAAAACGTCATAAATGTTCACAGTTCACAAACTCTTCTGTGAATGTGCCAGTTTTTCTTAAAAAAAAAATGTGAAAAAGTCATGGAAAATCATTGGTTAAAGGTGCTGTATGTAAGTTTTTGACTGTACTAAAGCATAAAAATACCATATGTTCGCAGATATTTATTAAACATGCTGAGTTCACATATTCGTTTATCTGAAAACCATTGCTACAGCCAGTTATTTTACTTTGAAATTTGCGTTGCGTGTCGGAATTTCTGTTTTTGTTTCGGTCTGTGTAAGACCGCACATTGCCAATTTACCCAATAGTATTTCGCCACCCCGGGTTGCCCGTCGGCGGAAAACACATGCAGCGAATTGCAGCCAATTGAGCTCGCTCCTGTTGCGAGTCTTCAAACTGGCAACCCGCGAGAGCATTGAGCCTAAAGAGGATGGGGCGGGGCGAACAATATTTTGAATTTGGACTGCAGTACCCATTTCAACCACTAGTTGTCATTCTTACATAGAGCACCTTTAAAAGACGTGAGAAGCCTGGTTATAAATTTCAACAGGTATTTTCTTACCTGCATGTTACATGTAGGTAATAATTCAATTCAACATAATAAAGATCTTCTTCATCTCCTAGTTAAGTTAGTTCCCTCTAATTACACACTATTTTAACATCTGTTACCCGTCAAACACCTTAAAACAACCCTATGATCCTATACACAATTCCCTTTCAACATGTTCTCACTGTAGTGACCCAGTCATCTGCTTAGAAAATTAGTGTACGTCAAGCCCTGTTTCAGGACATCTCTGACACCCCTGATTCCCCTCCACCCCCTCTTCACCACTTCTGTCCCGTTTCAGGACTCGATCAGATCCTCTCATCACAGTCCAGAGAGTCACGGCCCGTTAACACAACCAGCAGCGCACAACACACTGCACACGCTCAGGACCCCAGAACAGCCTCAGGACGAGACGGCCCGACAGAGATGCCCCCCTCCATTCCCGTCCACGGGTGGCCCGTGCCCACTATAGCGCCCCCTGCAGCGCGGTGTAGGTGCTGCTAGTGTAGAGCAGGAGTTTATCATGACCACTATTATATAAACCTCACGAAAACACAATTCACCCAAAAATATAAATAAAATAAAATAAAATAGGGAATTATATTCTGCATGAAGGAAAAAAGCATATTGCCATTGTGATATTTTCGCATTTAAACCCCAAATTAAATTTATTTTAAATTTACTGTAAGAATTACAAAAAAATGAATACAATATTTTTTTTTCATAAATTAAACCCAACAAATTAATATTCAATATGAATTAAATAGTTTTATAATAAATTTTAAATAATATTGCAAATAAATTTAAATAATAATAATAAATATTATGTATGATATGATTTAAAAATTATTAAAATTATTAATAAATATTCCCATGATGTATGATGTGTGTCTTCTGTATTACTGTAAAAATGAAACAAATTTACAAAATAAAATACAAAAGTGAATGATTTTTTAAAATGAAATTCAACAAATAATATTTAAATTCAACCAATAATTAATTTATTTAAATACTTGCATTAAAATGTAAATAATTTATTATTAAATATTACTATGACGTATGTATGTGTTATTAAAACAAATTCAGTGAAATAACAGCAATAATAATAATGTGTATTATTAAAATATTATCATGATGTAAATATTTTGTTTACATTTCAGTAATGATGTATTAACTTATTAAAAACATTAAACATGTTTTCACATTACATAAATAAGAATTAAGGGATCTGCTCTTAATTTTCATGAAAATACATGTTGATGTAAAACATTATTGGTGCTGAATGTTTATGATGTGTTTGTGTTTTTAAACCGCTGTTGTTTCAGTGTTCCCACCAGCGGAGGGCGCTGCACCTGTGACACAAACACACACACCTCTGCCTGCAGACAGTCTACAGCAGCTGCTCATACAGCAACAGGTCACACACACACACACACACACACACACACATTTTCAACACATAACATGCTCTGATGTGGATTCATATTTAGTAAACTAATGAAGGGATTGTGTGCATGTGCCTGTGTGTGTGTGTGTGTGTGTGTGTGTGTGTGTGTGTGTGTGTGTGTGTGTGTGTGTATGTGCGCAGTTGGCTCAGTCTCATCTGTGGGGTTTGAGCAACTCTCTGGACGTGAACGCACTCAGACACAGAACAGACACGGACCATCAGCACGCAGACGTGACGTCACTGCAGAAGCGCATTATTCAGCTGGAGGCACAGGTACAAACACACACATTAAAGCAATAAACACCAGCAGACGCTTTACACTGCATTAACAGTGCCTAAAGCAGCCTTAACTGTGGTAAACATCACCGTCAGGCGCTTCCAAACTTGAGTTCATGAGGGAAATGCAGGGGGTTGGGAATGAATGAAAAGTTAACAACTACTTAAATCATTAAAAACAATTAAAATTAAATTAATTGACATCAGAGAACATGTGAATGTGTTTTTAAATTATTCAAATATTAACTTCAAATCTCATGGAGGCTTCAAGTAAATATTTTTTTGTTCGAAGGGGTTCATCTGACTAAAATATTTGTGAATCCCTGATATAACTGAAGCTAAATAACGTCAAACTAATACATTAATACAGAATTGAACTGATGTGAATTGAACACATCTCATCCAATCAGAACGCAACACAGAATTACCTCAGACATGTGGTAGTAGTGAGTCTTCATGTGTGTGTGTTCAGGTGAGGAGTTTACAGCTGGAGAGAGATCAGAATCACATGCTTTTGGTCTTGCTATAAAAGACAAAAAGAGCTGCATTCTTCATCTGCTGGTAGTCAATTAGATTACAAGACAGAGAAAAAGATGTACTGACTACTTTTTATTTTTTTTTATTTAAAAAAATATTAAGAAAAATATTACACAGCTGTGTGGAAAATGTACAGTCATCATATGATAAACACGAATATTATCAGCAACATTTTAAAAGTAAGATGAATTTTGTAATAAGCCTATGTAGGGAGTAAAAAGAACAAAGAAACTTTTTTTTTTTTACACAAATAGATGAAAGCACCAGTTGTTCTTAATTAACAAAAAATATAAACTTTTCAATTTTGAAAAATAAACTATGAAATCAAAAGGTGATTTTCTCTGTAAAGAAACTTGCAGCTATTTTAAAAAGCAATCTGTGATTACTAGCCTACTATTTCAATGCTCAAACATATTCAAGAAAAATAAATGGACCTTATAAATGACTGAAACCTTGCCTACCTGTCCTGAAATTAAGTCGCATCTGACGCAGAGTGATGTAAACTACATTTCCCACAGTGCTCTAGTACTGCTGCGCGCCATCCTGGAAATTATACAGATATTAAGTTCAATGTGTGTAGTTTCAGAGAAATGTTGTGATAAATTCATTAGAATGAATAAACAATGACGAACGAGATCAGTGTCTCGTTTTCTCAGCTCGTCTGGAGGGTTTGTAATATATTCATGTCACTGTTTTTCTCGTTGGCAACTTACGTGCAGGTAAATAAGGGTTTTAACTGCAGATAATCTGTAAATACGAAGCTAATATTATGAAGATGGATAATTAACAAATTAACCTTTTGTTTGTGTCAGATAAATGATCCAGATGCCGTTTTGTGGATGGTAAGAATGTCACTTTAACCGAGAAACATACTTATAAAACAATTATGCGTTTTAATGTTTTTCATAATACTTTTGCAGGTTGGTTATGCTATTCCAGCTGGTTATGCTTTTGGATTTGCTGTCAACAACAAATAACAGGTAAACAGTGTTTCAGTGATCACTATAAGCAAAGTTATGTCCAGAAGACGTCTTTGTCACACAAGTTGTACGTTGAAAAGTCGACCACTGAGGAGCCAGAATGAAAGTTTTTATTACATCTTTTTTGACTTCTTCTGCACGTCCGATATAGACCTTCATGGAACCTCCGTACAAGGTTAAAAAGAAAAAGAAAAAAAAAGCTTCTGCCACGGATCCATCTAGGCAGTAAAACACTTTCACACCTTTAAGACAATTTAGCATCTGTAATTCACACATATTTGTGTTTCCTGTGTTGACAGTGTTTCCTACTGAGCCACTTGTGCTGCCCTTAGACAGACAGACAGACAGTACAACATAGACAGTAAAAACCACTCAGTGTTTATATGAGTCTAATCTACACAATGTTAAAAGAAACACTGAAACAGTGTTGAAGTTAATGAGATAATTAAGTGATCTGATGATTGAGCATTTGGTAAAATCAACTGCAAGTAAAAGACATTAAAGGATTAGTCCACTTTTAAATAAAAATGTCCTGATAATTTATTCACCCCCATGTCATCCAAGATGTTCATGTCCTTCTTTCTTCAGTCGAAAAGAAATTAAGGTTTTTGATGAAAACATTCCAGGATTATTCTCCTTATAGTGGACTTCAATGGCCTCCAAACGGTTGAAGGTCAAAATGACAGTTTCAGTGCAGCTTCAAAGGGCTTTAAACGATACCAGACGAGGAATAAGGGTCTTATCTAGCAAAACTATCGAAATTCGAAAAAAATACAACTGTATTTGCTTTATAAACACAAATTATCGCATTGCACTTGCTTACGCTTTCCGCATTCTTCAAAACATTCTCCGCCTTCCCTATTCTACTTACAGAAAAAAACGAAACTGGCGCCACGTTCATTCCGTAAGTTGAATAGGGAAGGCGTAGGACATTCAGCGTAAGCATTTTGAAGAATGCGGAAAGCAGAAGCACGCGTAAGGCGATCATCTGTTTATATAAAACATATACTGTTCTGTAATGGGAACTTTCAGTATGGTACTGTTGTAGTACAGACATATAAGTGGGGACACAGTATGTGATGACGTCAGTTCCTGAGTAAAGTTATCTTGAGTATAACGCATGCTCCTGGCTCGTTATTGTATTTTAGTTAACGCAACATGGTGTCAGAAGATAACTGAACCGTAAAATAAACCATAAAAGGGAGAATACTGGTGAAAAAATCAGTGCCAGCCCCACCGATGTTAGCCTCACAGTTAGCTCTGCCCAGCAAATTTTACTTTACCAATACAAGTGAGTGGCCAAGATGGATGAAGCGTTTCGAGCGCTACAGAACCGCATCTGGGTTGGATAAACAGCCAGAGGAATACCAGGTGAACACTTTCATGTATGCGGCGGGAGATGATGCCGAAGATATTTTGTATGTGTTAACATTGACTGATGCCCAGAAGAAGTCATATGCTGCCGTTACGAAGGTTTTTAATAAGCACTGCGTTAGCAAAAGGAATGTGATTTTTGAACGAGCGCGATTCAACAAGCGGAATCAAGAGCCAGGAGAGAGCGTTGAGTCATTTATTACAGCGGTTCATTCACTCGCTGAGCAATGTGATTTCTGCGCTCTAAAAGAGGATCTGATAAGAGACCGTATCGTGGTCAGCATACGCGATGCCAAACTGTCAGAAAGCTTGCAGTTGGACGCGGATTTGACGCTAGAGAAAGCGATAACGAGAGTGAAACAAAGCGCAGCAGTGAAAAAACAACAGCCAATACTGCGTGGAGATCACAAAAACCTCCTAAAATGAAAACGGAGAACCAGTCACTTGGTTGTGGCAGATGTGGAAACATTAAGAATCACCCCTGGAAAGACTGCCCAGCTAGAGATGCTGACTGTAGGAGATGTCACCGCAAGGGCCATTTTGCAAAGAAATGTAGGTCAGCAAGAGGGGTCCATTACATAACAGAGGGGCAGTCAGAGACTGGTGAGGAGGGGGATTTTGCTTTCCTTGGAGAAGTGTATAAACAAGGAAATGATGGATGGAATGAACTGATTGTGCTTAATGGGGAAAACACAGTTTTCAAATTGGACACAGGGGCTGCTGTTACAGCAATTCCAAGCAGGAGTTGAAGGAAAGATACGGCTGTGTGTGGATTTGACGCACTTAAATAAGTGGGTGCGCAGAGAACGTCACATCCTCCCTGCTGTAGAGCAGACACTTGCGATGCTGGCTGGTGCCAAAGTATTCACAAAGCTGGACGCTACATCTGGCTTCTGGCAAATTCCACTGTCTGAGGAAAGCTCACTTTTGACAACATTCATCACCCCATTTGAGAGATATGCATTAAACCGTTTACCATTCGGGATCTTGTCGGCCCCAGAGCATTTTCAGCGTAGAATGTCACAAATGCTGGAAGAGTGTGAAGGAGTTGTGTGTCATGCTGATGACATATTAGTATTCGGTGAGGATATGCAGCAACACAATGAGAGACTGTATCTGGTCCTTAGGAAACTGAGAGATGAAGGCCTGACTTTAAACGAGAAGTGCGTGTTTGCAACAGACAACATGATGTTTCTGGGGCACCGTATTGGGGCAGATGGTGTTGCACCAGATCCAGATAAAGTCAGAGCGATCTTGGAGATGCCTGAACCAACCGGGGTGGAAGGAGTGAGGAGAGTGATGGGGATGGCTAATTATCTGGGTAAGTTTTTACCCCACCTTGCGTCCTACGCCCGCCCACTCAAAGAACTGCTCTGTGAGAAAAATAAATGGTGCTGGGGAGCACCACAAAAAGAGGCTTTTCAAAAATTAAAATCAGAACTGAGTTCACAGCGTGTGTTGGCATCATTCTCCCCAAAAGCTGAGACATTTCTGCTGATGCCTCTTCCTTTGGTTTGGGGGGCGTATTGAATCAAAATCAGACAGATGGAACATGGAAACCAGTGGTGTTCATCTCTCGGAGCCTGTCTGAGGCAGAAAAACATTATGCTCAGATCGAAAAGGAGGCCTTAGCAGCGACATGGGCATGTGAACGGCTGTCATCTTACCTCCTGGGCCTGAAGTTTAGACTGGAGACGGATCATGAACCACTGCTCTCGCTGCTAAACACCAAGGCACTTGAGGAACTCCCTCCACGAATTCTGTGGTTCCGTCTGAGACTGTTGAAGTTCACGTTTGAGATAGTGCACCTGCCTGGGAAGAAAATGATAACCGCAGACACATTATCAAGAGCTCCTGTGAAACACACATTTACAGAGGAGGGGAAGGAAAATGAGAGAGATTTTAAGGAGTTTGTGGATTCTGTAATTCAAGGCCTCCCAGCTACAGAAAAAAGACTGAATTCAATAATCAAAAACCAGAAGGCTGATCCCATCTGCGCTAAACTCATCCAATACTGTGAGACTGAGTGGCCTGAGAAACATGTCCTTCAACCGGAGCTGGGACCATACTGGCCTGAAAGAGAAAATCTTACTGTGGCTGGAGAGCTGCTCCTAAGGGGCCAAAGAATTGTGATTCCCCACAGCATGAGGCAAGAAATCCTCCACAGTATACATGAGGGTCACCAGGGAATAGTTAAGTGTCGAGCTAGGGTTCGCCAGGCCGTCTGGTGGCCAGGACTGTCTGTGCACATCAATCAGCTTGTGGAAAACTGCAGCACATGCTCACAGCACAGGGCTGAGCACAGAGAACCTTTGTTAACCACATCAGTGCCAGAGAGACCGTGGCAGCGGGTGGGCACAGACTTATTTTTCTTGGAGAAAAATACTTACCTTCTGGTTGTAGACTATTTTTCACGTTACATTGAAGTAGCGCACTTAAATGTAGCCACAGCCAACACGGTCATTGCGGCTTTAATGGATGTGTTTAGCCGCCATGGAATCCCAGAGACTGTCATGTCCGATAATGGACCACAGTATAGCTGTGTACTTTTTAAGAACTTTGCCAGCGAATACGGGTTCACACACATTACCAGCAGCTCAGGATATCCGCAAGCAAATGGGGAGGCAGAGCGCGCAGTGGCTACAGTGAAAGGACTCTGGAAAGGGGGTGGTGAGAAAGCTAAAGCTTTGCTGACATATCGGTCTACCCCTCTGGAGAATGGTTACTCTCCAGCACAACTCTTAATGGGCAGACAACTGCGTTCCACCATACCACAGCTTCCTAACTTTCTAACCCCTCGTTGGCCAAACATTAAGAGATTCAGGGAAACAGACAAGCGGGCAAAAGACAGACAGCAACGCAGGTACAAGACACGTCCTTTACCAACTTTGCGACCTGGACAAAGTGTGTGGCTGCAGAGAGAGAAATCACAAGGGACTGTCATTCGTCAGGCTGAAACACCTAGGTCTTACTTCATACACACCGACGGAGGTCTGATCAGGAGAAACCGCACTCACATGCGGGCAGTTCGTTTGCCGCAGCCTCAAAAACCCATGGAAACAACGGACACAACCCAGGAACAGTGTAACACTTATACGTATGGTTCTAAGGATGTGAAGGTGTCCAGAGACACTGACGTGAGTAGAGCACCTTATGTGACCAGTTCGGGCCGAGTGTCACGGCCTCCTGAACGTTTGAATTTGTGAAGAGAGAAAAAAAGAGGGAAAACAAAAGAAAAGGACAGAAAAGTTGTTCACTGTTTGTTCCTGAGAAACTGTTCAGATTTTGTGACTTGTAATTCGTAATCAATTGTAATTTTGTAATCGTAATTCAATGCAAGTTTGAAGGTTCTGCAAAGATGTATCCAACATGTTACATTAGAGAAAGTGTCCTTACTTAAAAGGGGGAGGTGTTCTGTAATGGGAACTTTCAGTATGGTACTGTTGTAGTACAGACATATAAGTGGGGACAAAGTATGTGATGACGTCAGTTCCTGAGTAAAGTTATCTTGAGTATAACGCATGCTCCTGGCTCGTTATTGTATTTTAGTTAACGCAACATACACAGTTGTATTTTTTTTGAAAATGACCGATGGTTTCTCTAGATAAGACTCTTGTCTGGTATCGTTTAAAGCCCTTTGAAGCTGCACTGAAACTGTAATTTTGACCTTCAACCGTTTGGAGGCCATTGAAGTCCATTATAAGGAGAAAAATCCTGGAATGTTTTCATCAAAACCCTTTATTTATTTTCGACTGAAGAAAGAAGGACATGGACATCTTGGATGACATGGGGGTGAGTAAATGATAAGGAAAATTTTATTTGAAAGTGAACTAATCCTTTAAATCTCTAAAGATTTCAGCAGAGGAGAATTAAACAGCTCCACAAACAGCATTACCAGCTTCACTTATTACTAACCAGACTGACTTTATTTCTGTCAGACATCTACTGAAGTTCTTATAGACAATTAACAGAGGTTTAGATGTTGATGTTTCATTTGAAGTCATTGTGGTGATCAGTGTTTGCTTTAGTTGGGTTATTGGTCCTCATACTTCTTGTCTTAGCTTTCCTTTGGTTGCTGTAATTGTGTGTTCATGAAATATATTTGTTGTGGCAAAGAAAGCCAAGATAGAGCAGGATCAGGTGTTATCAGCTCACAAAACAAGCATCTAATGATCTGTTTTTAAATCTGTGTTTATATTCAGCATTTATAGCCACCAGCCTTGTGTAACTGCAGTATTGGCATTAAAATGTTTTCCACAATAACACGAATGTTCATTGTGTCATTTATGTGATGCATGTGATGTATTTTGAAGTGAAAGGCAAGTAAGATTGCAGTATTGCCAAACAAGTTATTGTTCCTACTAAACATATATTTATATATTTATAAAAAAATTAATATGGGATCTTCTTCGAAGAGTCTTTTTTTTTTTTAGAATTGTTCTACTTTTTTGATGATAGTCATTTCTGATAGCACATATTTTACAGTTGTAACAATCACTAAAGAGTAAGACTCCCTTTATCATTTTT
Source organism: Ctenopharyngodon idella (assembly GCF_019924925.1). Classification (NCBI taxonomy): domain Eukaryota; kingdom Metazoa; phylum Chordata; class Actinopteri; order Cypriniformes; family Xenocyprididae; genus Ctenopharyngodon; species Ctenopharyngodon idella. Next base: position 7,305,008 of record NC_067222.1, on the reverse strand, counting down.
TATTTTTAATTTTGAGTTTGCTCAAACTCAACTCAAACCTGGGTAACCACTTAAACCTGCTTTGTGAGACAGGCCACTGCATAAATAATGTTAAGCTGTTTTAGATTATTTAGAAGGGAAAATGCTTAACAATTTACAGCTAAAGGAATGTTATTAGCAGCAAACCTCCTCCTGTGCTGCAGAAAGGCTTTCTCCACTAAGGACACTGGACACATGGGATTTCCATTTTCCCTGTCAACCTCCAGTGGGTTTTTGTGTGTTTTTCCTTCCCTCATTGAATGTCCTCATAAAATATTTCGCTTCATTGCAAACAAGTCTGCCTTAAGTTGTCAGTTACCAACAAACTGTCCAATAAGAGATGCTCCACACCTATATATTACCTCAAAAAACTGGGTGAACGATTTTGACAGATCTGCCTGGGTAGCGCTGAAATAACCAACCATAACCTACACAACAATCATTTCCATTCCAGGAGTCAAACAAGAGACTTAAACTTTGATATATTTAGAAAATGCTAAGATAATAATAAATAAGTCATAATGTTCTACAAAAAGGTATATCCTATATGTGAACTGCATTTACATGTTTTACCCTCCACTACATCCCTGCTTATATTCAATTTGGTCTTCTTGAGATTCAAGACAATAAGAGACATGTTTAATGCTAGTAGATACTTTTATTGAGGGTCTCAGCACAGAAGGCACAACATTCACTTGATTCTTCCCTCATCTTCTATCTTCATCTTTCTGTCTGTTTTTGTACATTCACTACTCTCTAAAATGGAGAAACTTCTCTTTGCTCATCAGCTGTTAACAACTTCCATGCTTTTTGCCACACTGGCAGTCAAATTTTTGCTTATAAATTATACTGTAATCAATCATGTGAAAAGTGAAAGAGAAGTTTGCACTAAAACAACCTGGAAAAGAAAGACAGAAAAGAAGAAGCACATGAAGGGAAATAAACTGAAGCTATGCGATGCTACATTCAGCTGGCTTTTTTGCTTTACCATAATGTACAGGGAGACCATTTTCACATGTCAAAGTAATTGTTTTTTTTGTTGGTTTAACATCATCCTTATATTTACAACCATTGTTATCTTTTATGTCAAAAGTACAATCAATCACATCAAACTTAGTATTGCTCGTAAAGGTCTTTCCATCCTTGTGCGGTTTTCCATCCTTCGTACAAACGGCTTTAATTTCATCTTCAGTTGCTATTATGAAGGTGTTTTTTTCTTTGCATTCGCGGTTTTCATTGATTTTTCTATTATCGATCACAGTGGTACAATCCTTTCCAGTCATCTTGTCTTGAGTCACATGTTTGTTTTTGAAAGCGTCATAATTCTGACTGTAAGTGGACAATGGTGCACATATAACCAGCAGCAGAATCACGGTAGACTGATGGATCTGCATGACCTGGTCAACAAAACATATCAAAGCTCTGTCTGATATTTGGCCTAATAAGGCAGTTTGTGTGCATTTTCAGTTACACAAATATTAAATGAAAATAAAATAAAGTTGACATACCTCAGCGTTCTTCTTTTGTCTGTAGGCTGTCAAAGGAAAAGACATATTATCAAAGTGTTGCTTTTTTATACCTATTACTCAATGCTTTTAAGATTATTGATAGAGCACCTTTTACAAACTTTTTCCACTTACAAAAAAAAAAAAAAAAAACAGCACTGTACATGTTACACAAATATAAAATGAGCTTGTGTAAACTGATACTCACAGGTTGCGGTTGTTGGACCAGTTCCAATGAAGAGACAAAAGCCTGAGGTGGAGAATATCAATGTTCTTTATTATTGATCAGTAGAGATGAACCGAGTGGAAGCAGAAAGGAAGTCTCTCGATCTTTATATAGTATGTGGGTGTCCCGTTCTTTGCCTCTGACAGCAAAAGAGGAAATAGGTCTTGCAAATTGCATTGTCTGAAAAGGGACCCTAGCCCTTTAGTAAGATACAAGAAAAATAAAATAGAGATAGAAAAATAGTACATTCCCACATTCCCCCTACATTTTATTAACATGTTTAATCAAAATGTCTTCTACAAGTAGATTTCCATCTTATATTCATTTGGTTCAAGCTGCACAGGAGTGTATCCATGAATAGCTCTCGGTTCATATAGGTATAGGACAGGCACATTGATGCTTCTCTCAATGTCCAGTCTGTAGCCTTGGGTTTTTGTCTGCCAGTGTCTGTTACAACCTAAAAAAGATAAACACAAAACACTAGGAGCAGTATTGGTCTTTCATTTGTTTTCATTACATAACCCTTCCTGAACTGTTGTGTGTTTAAACTGTGGGACATGAGCAAGTAAGAAAATGATGGCAATGAGGGATGACAGTCTTCACCACGAGGGTGGCCCCTCCCTCCTTAAAAGAGGGAGTTCTTCCTCGAGGCACTCAAAACCATCTAGTCTACACCCACATTCATCACAGCACGGCAATGCGAGCCATGTATCCAATTACTCTTTCCCTGTACACTGTAAAAAATTACCGTCATTTTAATGGTAAAAGACTGTAAAAATACAACAGTGAAAAACAGTTAATTGGTTTACAGAAAGTTTCTGTACTATATACGGTGAATAACTGCAATAGACCTAACCGTACATTTAATGTAATTTTATGGTAAAATACCATTAAATTTCGTTTTTGGAAGTGAAAAATAACAAGTCATTGTATAATTTACAGTAAAAAACCATAAATTGACATTCCAAAAAATTCCCTGCATGACACCTCACATTTGATGTATTTTCGTAGTTTTTCTTAGTTTTTTCTAATCAGTTGTGTACATTAGGGTTTTATGTTACATCTTATGTTGTTAAATTAATGTTTATTGCATTTTTAAAATTTCATGTGTGTTACCATGATGGTGTTTAGTGCTTGTATGAATGACACTGTGTGCACCTTCTATATATTAGTATTGTCCTTCTCAGCTTGTGGAAAAGCTGCTTGTGATGAGCTTTGATTCATCATGTGACTCTCATCACCACTGTGTTTGGTGGTTTTCAGTGTATTACAAAACAGATATTAGGAATGATATTAGTAATATTAGTAATTGGCTGGTACATTATATCAGTTAATGAAATAGGTTTTTACAGTGTATGTACAATAAACAGTTATGAACCGTAATTATTACAATATAAACCTTTAAATTATACAGTTTTGAACTAAAATAGACAGTAAACTAAGTGCTGTCCCGTAAAACCTAAAACGTTGCTACCGTATTTTTTTACGGTAAAGTTCTGGCAACCACAGCTGCTGTTTTTTTACCGTAAATTTTACGGGTATTTTTTTTTTACAGTGTACCTTCACAGCTGTTGGAGTTACTAATAGCACAGTATAAGGTCCTTCCCATCTAGGGCCTAATTTCTCTTTCCTAAATATCTTGACATACACTTCCTGACCAGGTAAGAAATCGTGGGCTTGAGCTTCTTCTGACTGTGGTTGGCAGGCCTTAGTGTGTCGTCTAGCTGTCTCTACAGCTCCGCTAAGGGAGATAGAATATTGGAGTAAATTGTCAGACATTAAATGTATATCCACATGCTTCAAATCTACCTCCCCTGGACTGCTCATGGGTCGTCCAGTGATTACTTCAAAAGGACTCAACCCTCCTTGTGACTTGAGGCTGTCATGCTCATTAATACAGTAGGCAGAGCATCTACCTAATTGTTGTGATCAGCCAGTGCTTTGGCTAAGCTCTCTCTACCATACCTGAACTTTGTGGATGGCCTGGACAGTGAAAAGACCACTCAATTCCCCAAAAAAGCGCACATTTATGTACACACTGTGCCTGTAAAATGTTCCTTGGTCTGAGTCTGTGTGTCAAGGCAGACCCCACCTGGGGATAAATTCCTTCAACAATACCTTAGCTGTCTGTGTCACTGTGGCTTTTGAGCTTGGCATGGCTTCCATCCACCTAGAGAACTTATCCACAATCACCAATACATCTGTATACCCTTTTCATTTATTTAAGCTGATATAACCAAATTGTAACCAAAATGGATCGTCGGGTCCCGGTGCATGCTGGTAAACTGCGTGAGGAGAGGAGGGGGCATGTATCTGACATGTATCACATCTGTTATATATATTTTGAGCATGTCTCTGATACCCTTTTGCCCACCATGACCTTTTAAAGGCCTGAACCATTTGCCTGACCCCCCTATGTCCTTATAAGTGTTTTTGGGTCATTAGCAGTGATACAGCTGACTGGGGACACACCACCTTGTGGTCCATTGTCCATACTCCTTCATCATTAGGTTTTGCACCTTCACTCATCCAGTCCTAAATTTCCTTTTTTCAGAGCTGAACGTTGCAACTCTCGCAAAGATGACACATTTATTGTTTTTACTTGGTTCAGAGCTTGTGGTTTCCTACTTGCTGTCTGTGTTTGAGCTAGTGCTGCTCGTGCTACCAAATCAGCTCTTTCATTTCCTCTTTCTGTTCTGTGTTCCCCTTAGTATGCACCTTAACTTTCAGCACTGCTACTTGTGTAGGCTCTCTCAGAGCTTCTATTAAATCAGAGACTATTTTTGATTTAAAATTGGTGTTCCTGCACTAGTGCTATAGCCTCTTTCTTCCCAAATCTTCCAAAAAAACATGAAGCACAGCAAAAGAATATCAGCTGTCCATGTAGATATTGCACTTTTTGCCTAGTCTACATGCCTCGGTCAGAGCTATTAATTCTGCTACGTGGGCAGTGGTATTATCAGGCAATTTTTTCTGCTTTCAATATTTGTGCAATGTCTACTACTGCATATCCTGCTCTTCTTACTCCATTTGCCACCTGTTAGGCACCATCTACATGCAGTGTCCTATCTGGGTCCTGCAGGGGATCTATCATTGTTCTGTTTGGCTTGTTTTGTTCTTGGTCTGCACAGTGACATTGTTCTGTCACCAGGTCGCCTGTTAACTTATCTATCCCCCTAGTATAAATGTAGCCACATTTTCTACTCCTGTTTTAGTAAAGGTTATGTGAGGTTGTTCTAGGAGCATACACCATTTTGACCATCTAGGTATAGTGTCACTCATGTAACCCTTCCCATTGAGAGCATGGATAGCACCTCATGTTTGCAGTGGATAATTAACTGATTGTCTAATACTACTGGTGCTGTACTCATTACAGCAAGAGCAATGGCTTCTAGGGCTTTTACACATGTGGTGAAACCTTGTGCATCTAAAGTAGTACTGTAATACCCAACTGGTTTTAATTCTGTGCCCCATGGTTGACACAATACTGCTGACATATAACCTTCTGCCTCTGCTATAAATAGATGAAATTCAGCCTGTCTAGGATATGCAAGGGCAGGGTCCTTTTTCATTTCCTGTTTCATACTCTGAAATTGTTGAACAGCCTGTTCTGATAGTTGCACATAGTCGGTGCCCTTAGTGTGACCTTTCAGTGCTTGCTGGAGGTCGGAAGTTTTTCTCGCATAGTCTTCAATCCACTGTCTGCAGAAATTAAACACGCCTAACACTGATCTCAGTTCAGATAGTGTTTTTGGCAACTTCAGTTTTTCTAGGGCCTCAGTTCTGCTCTGCAAAGAAAGTCTGCCTTCAGCAGATATAGTCTGCCCTAAAAATGTCACAGATGTTTTACAAAGTTGAGCCTTTTTTCTGTTGGCTACTTTTTTCGTCCTCATGTAGCAAATCTAGTAATTTTTGAAAATCTTGCTTATGAGTTTGTTCATCCTCACTACATATCAAAATATCATCCACATATGGAATTATAGTGGATACACCTGTCCATTTATTTAAAGTTTGTCTCAAAGCTTGATGATAAACTGTAGGACTGTAATGAAAACCTTGTGGCAATCTAGTCCATTTGAATTGATGGCCATTACATGTGAAAGCAAAGAAATTTTGACAGTTTTCATGCAGTGGTATGAACCAAAATCCATTAGAAATATCAATTACTGAAAAAACGTTTGCACTGTCTGGCACACAGGAGAAAATAGTGGAGGGATCTGCTACTAGTGGTGTCATTCTATCTAAAGATTTATTAGCTTCTTGATAGTCAATGGTTAACCTCCATTTCCCGTTTGGTTTTTTAACAGGCCACATTGGTGAGTTGCTGCAGGAGGAAGTGCGTTTTACTATACCCTGGGCTTCTAGAGATTTGACGACTTCTTCATGAGTTTACGGTTGTCTCCAGAAGTGAGAACTAATTTCAATACCAATAGCATATATTTGAATGAGTACGAGTAGATGTCTGCATAATCCTCCAATAATTCTATCGTTTCTTGATTTCTGTTATATGGGTCAAGAGTTTTGAACAGGCTCACCACCTGATCTGGTTGCAACGGAGTATTTAAGCTTAGTTTTGCTCCTTTGCCTGGTGTTTTTTTTTAGACTCTGCGCATTCTCCGTCCAAGCCCTCTAACGTCTCTACTTCATCAGCACGCATTATTCGAACTGGCCTTAGTTTAGGCAGATCTATAGTTCTTCGTGACCATTCCATGTACTCACTTTCGGTATCTGTTTCTTCTTCGGGGTAGGTATTGGGATTTCTATATTTACGATATGGCGGCACCCACGGCTCATCACACTGCTTATCATAGAAAGCTGGGTCATATAACTGTGGCCTTGTTAAGTCAGGGTATCCTGCGGATCGTACTTTCACTGTATCATTGGTCTTTAAGCTTTTTGCCTTTACTTCCTCTTCAAGAGACATTTTCTGTTTCTCTAGGCTGCTGACCTGTCTGCTCAAAATGCGCATTTGACCTTGCAACTTATCTACAGCCTTTTCTTTTTCCTCAACATGCTTCTCATGTTTTGCTTTATCCCCTCTTTGCAGGCTTTCTCTATAGCATTTTTAATCTGTCTGGCTTTCAACAATACCACATGAATAACATCCACAGAAGGTTTCTTTTGTCTGACTGCATCATGGACCAGTGTCAATTCTACAGTCCACACAACTCCCACTTTCCTGTCTAAATTATATTTCTGTATGAGTCTTTCTTCTGTTTTGGGAACGGTAATTTAACATTACCTAATGTTAAATCACTTCCCATTGAATCTAGACACACTTTCAGAATGTCTTGGACTTTAGCAAAGTTCATTACGGAACCAGAATTCACCTCCACCTCAGACTTGGCCTCAGCCATTTTAACTAGTCTTAGAGTATTCTTTTTGATCCAGAAACAGTATTAATAGCAGTTAATGGGTAGTACTCACTCACTTTACTAGCTCTAGTAATGCTTTCAGTAGAACGATGTGGATCCTCCTGTCTTGACCTCTGAAGGTTCTTGCCTCGTGTACCCGGGCTGAGAGCAACCAACGTCGACGGTCAGGGACCACCAATTCAACTTCACACTAATTGGGCCCTTTTTGTCCCGTTCTTCCTCCGTTTTTCTTTGTTTTTGATCCTGCCGACTACGCCAATGAATGTTGGACCAGTTAGAAGGAAGAGACAAAAGCCTGAGGTGGAGAATATCAATGTTCTTTATTGTTCATCAGTAGAGATGAGCCAAGTGGAAGCAGAAAAGAAGAAACTTCTGAGAGTCTAAGTCTCTCGATCTTTATATAGTATGTGGGTGTTTAGGCAAGCAGACAATTCTTGGTTCCCGTTCTTTGCCTCTGACAGCAAAACAGGAAACGGGTCTTGCAAATTGCATTGTCTGAAAAGGGACCCTAGCCCTTTAGTAAGATACAAGAAAAATAAAATAGAGATAGAAAAATAGTACATTCCCACACGGTTTATAGTCTGGGGAAGTAAACCCGTGGCCTGTATTACAAGGCACGATGTCGAAGTCGAAGAAAATTCAGTCAGACTTAATCTTGGTATCACAACACTGGCTTTAAAATGTCCCGGACAACTCAGGCTTTGATCCTCAGGCTATAAATTCTTGAGCGCTTGCAAATAAAAATGTGACGTTTGCAGTGAGCAGCCAATCATGTGACGTGTGAAGAGCTTCAGAGTAAAATATACCTCTCTGCTGAAGATAAAGAGACAAACATAATAACCAAATAATAACCAATATAACAATAACCAAACGATAGAAATAATTTAAACACATTTTCTCAGCAGCAGGTAACACTATTGAACAGGGGTTGGCAAATAAGTATGGCATCGGGCCAAAAAAAATTTGCCACTAGATGGCGGGCCAGAACATAGTCAAAGGAGACTTGAATAAGCCCATAAATGGCATGTTTGAGTTTTATTTCCTCTTTCCATGTTGTGAATAATAAATGTGTATCATTTTAATTTAATTTTAGCCATATAATCACTAAATCTTTCTAAGCTTTTATAAATGTGCCTTATAAAAAAAAAATTACTGTGTACATCTGAGACATGTGTTGAGATATGTCAGTGCAAGTTGCTTTCAGTTAAAACAGCTCAAACATGCACTTTAATTTGAGACTATAGCTTAAGCCTTGTCTGTGAAACCAGGGATATAAATTCAACAACATTAAATGTCAAGTTGAACATACTTAACATTCTACGTAAATGCAACTTAACTGGGTCAGTGCAACAAAGATAACTCAAAAAGTTAAGTTGAGTGAATTATTTTTTTTACAGTACATAAAGTATACTTAAAATACTTGAATTTTACTTTAGTATACTTAATAAAATTTACTTTTTGAAGTATACTTATTTTTGTAAGGAGTGAGTGTGAGGGATTAATTTTAAGATATTAAAATTAATAGTGTGAGGGATTAATTTTAAGATAAATATCCATTAACCCTCACCCTGTCTGAAGCATGACACAGAACTGAGAACTTCATCAGCTTTCCTCTATGCTATGAGAGAGCAACCTCTGGACAATAAAATTTCCCCCTGGGTAGGCTGAACAGGTTCCTCTGAAACACAACTACTTCAAAAAATAATTGAAAATATCTTTTGGAGGTGGCAAAGATGCAAAAATGTTTACTATAGTCTTTCTAAAACTAAATTAAATTAAGTATCAAGGTTATGTGAGATTAGTGCTGTCAGTCTGAACAGCTCACAGTTTCCTTCTTAGATTTTCCTGTAGAATAAGGCTAGTGATCTCACAACTGTGTGAGTGTTTCTTGTATGGTGAACTAAGACTGTATGTTGTGTTTCTTTTCTTCTTCTTTGAGTATCTTCTGTTAGCAATGCAAAGTTCTCTTAATGCAACGGTGAGTGATCTTTGTTATCAAACCAAATTTTGAACAATGTCTAACTGTGAGATTTTCAGGTTGAGTGAATATGCTCACACAAGACCTCAAAGGATAAAACTATACCAGAATATAATCATGTGGAGTGTTTTATCTGTAAGGGAATGTCCACAGTTTAGTGCGTCTTGTTTCTTGTAGAGAGTGGTATGTTCAGAAAGGGAAACAAATTAAGTTGTAGCTAAGTGTAATAGAGGTCTGCATTCCCGCGGTTCCCGATAAGATTTCTTGCTGCGCGGGATTAAATTTTGAATGAAAGGCGGATTGCGGTCGGTAACTTTAGTGTACTTTAGGCGGGAGCGGGCGGTCTGACAATAACCCGGTCACTCCCGAGATGCTTTGACATCAGCGCATCTGTGCTTGAACTTGAAGTGAACAAAACTTTCTGCAGTGGTGGCGTTCACACAGTCCCCAGTTCCCTGTCCTGAGAAACCTGGCAAGATATGTTCTTTGCATTAGAGGTCCGCGCGAGTGCACCTTCAGAGAACATTCAACCTTTGTGATCGGATTTTGGAGGAGAGACTTTCTGAAACGGTCGTTAGTCAGCGTCATTCTGTTCTTGCGTTTATGTTAAAAAAGATTTCATTTTGCAGTATAGCTAGTAAGCCAACAGTTTTCGTTTATGTAATTTTGGCATAGCCTATAGTTTTGAGGGACATGTTGTAGGCTATTTAATTTAGCCTATTTTTCTCTGTGATATTTAGTTTATTATTCTTTGTGACATTTTTTCTCTGACATTTCTAGGGTGTTGACAGCATAGGACAAATAACAAATACAAATCTTGTATATGCAACATTTTATATTTGTTATCCCCAATCACTTTCTTTCTTTAGGGGAAGTTTAAACGTGAGATTCTGGAAACGATCTTTAGCGGGACCCGTCGGGTTGGGAAGAAAATCACTATATGCGGATAGATTCGGGTTGTAAGTTGTCACAGAATAAGAATATGTGAATAATTCCAATAGGACGATATGTTTAAATTATATGTTAAAAATAGTGTAAGAAATAGCAAATGTAAATTATATTATTGAATTTGAATGATCATTTTGCTCCAAACATTGCACATGAAAAAAATGTAAATTTAAATACAGAAATGCATTGCCATTTTACATATCGCATTGCCATTTTGCATATTACATTTCAAATTAAAAATTGCTACCCATATGCTTCCATCGTGAACACAAAAGGACACTAAAACACCACCCAGGCACAAGACTATAGAGGGAGAATGTTGAGAGAGGAAAAAGATGGAGGAAGGCAGCCACCAACCAACAATGATTGTCAGTAGGAAAACTACAATCCAAATAAAACTGATTACCTCAAGTCCATCTAGTTTAAACTTGCCGCGCTAGCAACTGCTCTCTTCATGGAAGCTTTGCGTTTAAAGAGCTAATAAAACATTTCGACTCAGATCAATATTAACCCCTTCAGGCTGATGCAAGATCCTGATCACCCTGTCGGGGTTTCTTCTGAGATAACAACCGGCTGGATGTACATTATCCCTTACTTAACAAAAACAACTTTTGATTTTACTAATGTATGAGTAAACGTTGAAATTAACATTAACTAAGATTAATAAATACTGTAGAAGTATTATTCACTCTTAGTCCATGTTAACTTAAGGAGTTAACTAATGTTAACTAAGAAAACCGTATTGTAAAATGTGTTTCCGGATTAAACAGAACTATAAGCAGACTAAATTGCTTTTCTTTTATGCGATTTCTTAACTGTAAAATGTTTTATGTTGTGAGGGGAAGTCATAATATATTAGAAAATACAGGCATAACAAATGATCAAACAGTACTCAAGATATAATGTGACTTTTCATTATATCTCACATTATATCTTCACATTTGACTTTTAGAGAACAGTGCCATAAAGAGACTAAAAGAGATCATGGCATTACAGAAATTCACAAATACTGAAACAAGCCAAAGCATTTTTAGACAACAGTGGACTGCGTTAAACAGCAGGATTTAGTAATTATATGGCTTAGATTGAGTAGACCTTGGATATTCTGTTCTGGACATTCATACTCTTAGGCTTCACCAAAATTGCTCAAGGGAAGATTATGTTCAGGATAACAAGTTGTATAGAGATATTGGACATATCAGCCGTGAATAAAGTGACATAATCAAATTCATAAGAGTAGCACTTCACAGTCAAAACAGTTTTAGAGATAGTCAAAAAACCCTGACTGTCACTGATGCTTATATGAGAGTCATAGTTTATTATTCATTTGTAGTTTTAATTCATCGGATTTATTCTCTTTTACCCTTGTTATGGGCCAATAATAATTCATTCTGTTATTTTCTTCCAGCAGTTCTCTGAAGCTTTCACTGCAGCAATAGTGTTGCCTGTTGCTGAGAAAATGTGTTTAAATTATTTCTATCGTTTGGTTATTATCTCTTAATCTTCAGCAGCAAAGTATACATCACTCTGAAACTCTACACGCGTCACATGATTGGCTGCTCACTGCAAACGTCACATTTTTATTTGCAAGCGCTCAAGAATTTATAGCCTGAGTTGTCCGGGACATTTTAAAGCCAGTGCTGTGATACCAAGATTAAGTCTGACTGAATTTTCTTCGACTTCGACATCGTGCATCTCAATACAGGCCACGGGTTTACTTCCCCAGACTATAGACCGCAATCTGTGAGTATCAGTTTACACAAGCTCATTTTATATTTGTGTAACATGTACAGTGCTGTTTTATTTATTTTTTTGGAAGTGAAAAAAGTTTGTAAAAAGGTGGTCTATCAATAATCTTCAAAGCATTGAGTAATAGGTATAAAGCAACACTTTGATAATATGTCTTTTTCTGGAGAAAATCTGCTGTATTTTCTGGGGTTTGTGATTGACTTTGCTTTTAAATGTTTCACAGCCTACAGACAAAAGAAGAACACTGAGGTATGTCAACTCTAATTTATTTTCACGTAATATTTGTGTAACTGAATGTGCATAAACTGCTTTATTAGGCCAAATATCAGACAGAGCTTTGATATGTTTTGTTCAGCAGGTCATGAAGATCCATCAGTCTACCGTGATTCTGCTGCTGGTTATATGTGCACCATTGTCCACTTACAGTCAGGATTATGTGGCTTTCAAAAACAAACATGTGGCTCGACTCAACATGGATGGAAAGGATTGTACCGCTGAGATCGATAATAGACAAATCAATAAAAAAGGCAATTGCAAACAAATAAACACCTTCATAATAGCAACTGAACAGCAAATTAAAGACGTTTGTACGAAGGATGGAAAACCGCGAAAGGATGGAATGACCTATGACAGCAATACTATGTTTGATGTGATTGTTTGTACTGGCATAAAAGATAACAACGGTTGTAAATATAACGGTAAAAAAAAAAATATGAAAATTACTTTGACATGTGAAAATGGTCTCCCAGTACATTATGGTGTTTCAAATAGAGCCGGCTGAGTGTAGCATCAGCTTCAGTTCATTTCCCTATTCGTGTGCTTCTTCTTTTCTGTCTTTCTTTTCCAGGTTGTTTTAGTGCAAACTTCTCTTCTTTCACTTTTCACATGATTGATTACAGTATAATTTCTAAGCAAAAAAAAAAAAAAAAAACAAGGTTACAAGTTAAGGTTACAAAGGTTAAGTTTGGGTGTTGGTGTCAGCCAGTGTGGCAAAAAGCTTGGAAGTTGTTAACAGCTGAGGAGCAAAGAGAAGTTTCTCCATTTTAGAGAGTAGTGAATGTACAAACACAGACAAGGGAAGAAAGATGAAGATAGAAGATGAGGGAAGAATCAAGTGAATGTTGTGCCTTCTGTGCTGAGACCCTCAATAAAATTCTCTATAGCATTAAACATGTCTCTTATTGTCTTGAATCTCAAGAAGACCAAATTGAATATAAGCAGGGATGTAGTGGAGGGTAAACCATGTAAATGCAGTTCACATATAGGATATACCTTTTTGTAGAACATTATGACTTATTTATTATTATCTTAGCATTTTCTAAATATATCCAAGTTTATGTCTCTTGTTTGACTCCTGGAATGGAAAGGATTGTTTAGGCTATGGTTTTTTATTTCAGTGCTATCCAGGTAATATATAGGTGTGAAGCATCTCTAATTGGACTTTATACAACAGTGTGTTGGTATTTGTCAACTTTAGGCAGACTTGTTCACACTGAAGCAAAATATTTTACGAGGACATTCAATAAAGGAAGGAAAAAAACACGAAAACCCACTGGAGGTTGACAGGGAACATGGAAATCCCATGTGTCCTTACTGGAGAAAACTCCCACCCGACACAAAAGCCTTTCTGCAGCACAGGAGGAGGTTTGCTGCTAATAACATTCCTTTAGCTGTAAATTGTTAAGCATTTTCCCTTCTAAATAATCTAAAACAGCTTAACATTATTTATGCAGTGGCCTGTCTCACAAAGCAGGTTTAAGTAGTTACCCAGGTTTGAGTTGAGTTAAACAAGCTCAAATAATAATAATAAAAAAAATAAAAAATAAAAATGATAAAGGGAGTCTTACTCTTTAGTGATTGTTACAACTGTAAAATATGTGCTATCAGAAATGACTATCATCAAAAAAGTAGAACAATTCTGAAAAAACATGCACTCTTTGAAGAAGATCCATATTAAAATATTTTATAAATATCTTAAATATATATATATATATATATATATATATATATATATATATATATATATATATATATATATTAGTAGGAATAATAACTTGTTTGGCAATACTGCAATCTGCTTGGTTTTCACTTCAAAATACATCACATGCATGACATTAACAACAGATTATTTTAATGTTATTGGTGCCAATACTGCAGTTACACAAGGCTGGTGGCTATAAACGCTGAATATAAACACAGATTTAAAAACAGATCATTAGATGCTTGTTTTGTGAGCTGATAACACCTGATCCTGCTCTATCTTGGCTTTCTTTGCCACAACAAATATATTTTATGAACACACAATTACAGCAACCAAAGGAAAGCTAACACAAGAAGATGCTGAAAAGACGTCTTCTGGACATGACTTTGCTTAGGCCTTAGGGATCACAATAAGACGCGATGCTGCCCTCTAGTGCAGTGAAGCAGAAATACATTTCATTGGTCCAAAAATGAGGAAAAAATATTTTATACTCACAAACGTAAATAATGCAATCATCAAACATTAAACAGCATATAAATCAAAACTGCCTAACATTACTGAATAAAATGTTGAACCCATGAAGAGGAAGCGACTGTGAAGCTTTGGACGTGTTGATGGGCTCGATCTACTCCATCTGTGTTTTGATCATCAATCTGATCCAGATTGATGATCAAAACTTTGACAAAATGCTATTTTCTCAACTTTTTGTAAAATGTTGCCTTTCTTTATGAAACTTACCCACATTCAAGTGTTGATAAAAACAGATGCATGGAGCTAGAATAAACTGTTTATTTAATTAAAGTACATTTAAAGTTAGATTTCAAGTATAATATATATATATATATATATATATATATATATTCCTGAATTGGAACATAGTAGTATACTTAAAGTGCAAAAATAATATATAAATAAATATAAATATATAAAAACTTACAAGTATACTTGCAGTTTAAAACTATACGTCAAAGTGTACTTTCATAAACTAAAAAATACTACTAGTATTATAATAGTAAACTACTAGTATACTTAAGTAAACTTGTAGTACAGATGCTGTACAAATGAGAAACGTAGTTGTGAACTAGTTGTACACTTAAAGTTTACTACTGTTACACTTATAGTACACTTAAACGTATACTTTTATATACTAAAAGTGGGCCAATTTAGTCCCAAGCAGTATTGAAATAGTACACTTACAAGTTTACTAATAGTACACATGGATATTAGTATACTTACTACATAAAGTATACATAAAAATATACTTGAACATTACGTAAGTACTTCATAAAATAAACTACATTATACTTCTTTTTCATAAGGGATACATGGACAAATATATTGGGACACCTGACCAGGGACTCTGACATTCTAAATAAATAGACATTACTATGGAGCTTCCACTGTTCTAAGAAGGCTTTCCACTAGATTTTGGAGTGTTTCTTTGGGAATTTTTGCAGGAATAATTCACCCAAAGATAAAAAATCATGAGTTAAATCTTGACTCTTAGGGAATGTTATGGACTGCTGCTGGTGGTTTTCTGGTGCTGCTGTGCAGACATTCAGGAAGGTACTGTAAACCATCTGTTAACACTCCAGTCTGTGTTTCATATTTTAATGCCCAAACATGGTGTTTAACACTGTCCTTTACCTTTATAAGACTCGTCTATGATCTGGTTTCTGTAGTGACTCTTGTCATTCATGTCTGTGTTGTGTCTTGTAGGAGTTCTGTCGGCTCCATGAGGATCTGCACTGCTGTGGGAATCATTGTTTCCCTTCATCACATGGATCTATTACTACATGAACACAGAGCTGAGGAAACACTGGCCTGAACACTGTACAACTGCTCTCTGATCAGCCAGAACATGACATGAACTACAACACAAACCACTGCATTGCTATGTTATGTTATAGATTATATATTCTAACAGAAAGATGGCACCATAAATTTGCATAATGACTCAGACTTTGCTCAAACCTCTGAGACTTTCTTTCTCTGTGAAACACAAAATATGTTTAGCACAATATTAAAGGTGGATGTGTCACACATTACAATTTATACTGTATGTTTACATTAAATATTTACTCAGAATATTTATTCAGAATTAAGTTTTCTAAAACAGCTATTAATTTGGATGCATATTGATAAATAAATGCAAGTACACTTCTTAAAGGTTCAGTGGGGTTCTATATAGAACTCTAGGGTTCTCAACTCAATTCTAATGTTCACTTTATGCCAAAAAGGTTATATATACAAGGAGAAATGTCTTAAATGATTTCATAATACTTTCATGTTTAATGGGTTATTTCAGTTTTTTTTTCTAGTGATAAATTATGTGTATGACCTGTTTAATTCATAAAATTTAATTAAAATTAAAAATTGAATCCATGAAATGATCCCATAAAAGCGTTTTTATATGAAGCGCCTGACAGAACTCTATAAGATTCTATATAGAACCTTTTCTTCTGAGAGTGTGTATTGTTTAGATATAACCATTTTCATAAACAGTTTAAATTTATGCATTTTTAGCTTAACTGGTTTGACTAGTAAATCAGTTATGTATTAGCATGACAAAAAGTTGTATTATTTTTATAGTTTTCATAAACAGTGACAGTTTTTTTTTTATGGTGAACTTTTCCTTTAAAATGTGGCCATATTCTCCAATCTAGTACTGTTTCTGTCATAAAACATGGAGGGAAAAGACTAAAGATCGGCTACTGACATTGTGCCAGGGTTATTAACAAAACTATTAAATGAAAACCATTAAAACATTTTAATTACTAAATATATTTCAGTTAATTGCCAAGACAACATTTCTCATTTATGAAATTTAAGTACCAAATTAACTAAAACCAAATAAACTAAAACTTAAATATAAAATATAGACAAAAAAAAAATTAAAACAGAATGTAAAAAAATACAATTCAACAAAAACTATAATAGTATATCACTGATACTAAAACAACATTGCATTGTACTAAAACTCGTTTTTACACTCACCAGCTGCAAATCAGTGACGACCAAATGACGAGGCTTTCAGATAAAATATGAGAATGATTCTCAGATCACCCACTACACGCTCGCCATTAATATTAGCGACAATATTTATTATGAACCATAATGACTTTGCAAATATATATAACAGAAATGAACTCCCTCGTCTTTAGCATCGGTTCTGTCATCAGTGTAAAAGGTCCAACAGATCCAAACAAACACACAATGAAACCGTGAGTGAGGATGAACTAATGCAGGTAAAAACAATCAAACTGTTGCTGTCATTTATTTGGGGGAAAAACACTGATTAACATTTACAACAAATTACAACAAATTTAAAAAATACAATTTATTATTATGTAAAAAAAAATAAATACTGGCTCATCTCTATATACATATACAAAGTACAGATCCCTTTGATTTCACTGTATTATAAATACAATCTGTCACAACTCAAAACTTTTGATCCAGTCTAAAAAAAGAGCATTTACTGAAAGTAAACTTCTACAATGGCTCATTCTTGGATTTCTGACATCAGAAACCTGATGTAATAACACACAAGTGCCCATATTTCCATATTATAACCAAGCCTTTCTAAACCATGTTCAGAAACACGTCTGCAAGTTAATGAGTAACACACTCAAATAAAGAGCAGAAGAACTGCTGAGAAGAGCGACATGAGGAAATACTGAACCATGAGACATATTCACAGTCCATGGCAGCAACTTATCAATAAAACACACCGTATGTGCCCAATATTGTATATAAATTAAATATAAAAGGTAAAACTATTTATACAGGTTTTGCTTTAAAGCACCAAAGGGAGTCATAAGGCTGTATTTGTGGTTCCTCTGAACATGAGCACTGTGTTTCAGCACTGTAGTGTATCTGATAGTGCTCATATAAGCAAGAGAAGCATCTGACACCACCAGCTGCTTATCTGAAGATGTTGTAGAGTGTCCAATTAGAAGATGCAGATCTACAAGTTATTGAAGCACAAAGCTCGAGTCTATACAAGCAGTCTATGGACCACATTTGTAAAACTGCATGTATCCACCTTATTTTGCAAGGCTATTGTCTGTGAATGTGCAAGCCTTCCTATTCGCATTCACTATCAACATGACCAACAAACAAACACAATACTTAAGCATAACACTTCCATTTTTAAGCAGAACACTGAACGGACTTGTGAATGTTTCAGAAGTAAACAGTGGATAAATCTGGTAGATTCACTCAGTGCCATGATTGTTGGACTGAATCAGGCTGCGTCTCCTCCATCTCTATCTCTCCCAGCCTCCTGTTCTTCAGTCTCTAACATCGGTCTCAACTCAAATGATTGTGCTGCAGTCTGGTTCTGGTTTGATGGGTTATGTGGAGTTTCATCAGACACGACCTCATTCTGTGTTCAAGAGGAGACACGTGAGTTAACCATTATCCACATTACTCCTTTCTGCTATAGTATATCTGCTTTAATATAAGAAAAGTTGCTTGAAAGATGAAATTACAAACGCTTGACTGTGACACTTTTCAGTTCTTCTGGCACCCCAGAAAAAAAGCGGTTTTATATTACCAGTTCATTCAAAAGAACTGAAAAAAAGGTAACTAGAAGTACTTTGTGAGGCTGAAACACCCTGTTTCCAACAGCTTGCTAGGCTTTTCCATCGAGATTAGTTCAATAATAAAGTCAGCCTAACACAAATGATAATAATTCACAGACCAATTAATAATAACATATTTAAAGAATGAGACAGAGCAGGAGTAAAAACATACGTCTGCTGGGTATTTTTATTTTTTAACTGTGTTTATGCATCATTTCACAGACTTTAGAAATTATGCGTGATACGTTTGAGATTGTATATTCAAGAACCTGCTACATGTCTGACCAGTTCATACTGCAAAAATTAATTTCTTCCACAGTATTTTTTCCAGTACAAATATCTAAACATCCTTAAATCAAGATACATTTACTTGAGAAGCAAAAATCACATAAGAAAACAAGTGCTGATTTCTGAAAATCTGATCGTAATTAAGTGACTTTACACCTTGGCAGTTTGATACGCACTCCGAACCACTGATTCGAAACAAAAGATTTGTAAAGCTTTGAAGCTTCATGAAGCAGTGTTTTGAAATTACACATCACTAGATATTGTTTAATAAAGTCGTTTTTTTTGTTTTTTTGGTGCACAAAAAGTATTCTCGTCACTTCATAACATTAAGGTTGAACAGTCGTTTTGCATCTCAAGAAAATGTATCTTGATTTAAGAAAGTTTAGATATTTGTAAAGGAAAACAAGACAAAAATACTAAGTAAGAAAATCATTTTTGCAGTGTAAATACTGAAATTGATTTTGTCCATTGTTTATAAACTTAAAGCTACTTGTCTGAAGAACCTAAAAGTGCAGCTGCATCATCATAATTTCATCTATAATACAGGTTAGTGACAAATCTCAAATAAATACAACGTTATATGAGATGTTCACCTGAGAAGAGGGATTCTGCTGTGATCTTCTGGCTGGATTCTGTGTTTAGGAAACGACATGTTAAATACATGAAGTAAATCAATAAATATCAAATAAATATTAAATCTTATGTGAAACTTTAAATATATACTGTATGTTACTAACCTGAAAACGCTGCTGAAATTTTTTAATGACTGAAAAAAAGAGGGAAATATATTTGGTGAATCATGTGAAGTTGATCATTCTCAGCTAATTCTCAGCTGTTTTTTGAAGCACTATTATACACACATCAGACTGTATAATGGCCGATCCATGGATTTAGAAAAGAAAGAGCTATTCAATAACCTACACCTTCAAAAATGATTTGCAGCACCAGTGTCACCAAAAATAATGACTGTTTTCAAACAGGTTTCTCAAACCGCTATTGGTTGTACAGAAAAAATAAAATAAACAGACCCAGTGCCTTTTAAACACCTGATTTATAGCAAATAAAGAAACACACAAAGAAACTAAAGATCAGCCTGTTAGATTTCAATGTTATTTAAACTAGTGGTTTATACATAAATATATATATATAGTTTATACTCACAAGGTTCGAAAATGATTAACAGCAGCACAAATGAGGCAAAGATGCATTCAGAGGAAAAGACAACTTTTCTCAGATCCTCTATCGCACGCTCACCATTAACTGTGAAATTAAAACATTACAGTAAATACAAAGTTTGATCACTCTAAAGACCCCAATATACTTCAAGTGAAATCGAAGAACGAACTGGCCAAATCAGGCCAAACCAAAGTTCGTTTTGTGTTTGTTTCAGGAGTTCGAAACAGATTGCCAAAGCCAACTTTCCGGAAAAAACACCTTCGATTGGTCCATGGTGATGATGTAATAAGTGGGTGTGGCTCTGAGGCCCCGCCTTCTTTGCTATGGAAATCTTTTCTGGTTCATTTCTTCTATTCAGTCTGTTGAGGTCGGACGTCCATGAGTAAAAATCTCTTATAATTTTAAAGAGACACTGACACTGTTTTTAATACTGTAAAGCTGCTGCTTTAAAGCAGCATGATCAGATGCTTTCTTAACTGCTGTTGTCTCTGCTGTCATTTTAGTTGTGTGTTTATTTTGTTATTGAGAGGAAAGCGCACAGCACATATTTAAATATTCATCTAAACGTCGCTCTCAGACACGTGGATGGCAACAGGACATTTGCTAACAGTATATCACTGATCATGTATTTCTAACTTCTTTTTACCCCAAAGTGAAGAATTAAATAAAACCTCGCTGTTAGTATATCGGGGCCTTAAACCATACAAACTTCTCTATTTGTAAAGTGTGCTTGTTCTGTGATATCTGTGCACTTGCTTTAAGATTTCACAAATTTTAGTAAAGAGACCCCTGGAAAAAAAATCAAGTGTAAAAAACTCTTGACACGCCACCGCTCAAATCACAGTAACATGCTGTGATGTCAGTCTTATGAAATGTGGAGATGGGATCAAACATTTAAAAGATGTAGCCTTGAATAACTGCATTGTTTATTTATACTTTTGTTATTGAAGACTGAACTTTGCTTCACATTACAGTTTTGCTGGGGCAAAGTCTTCCTTTCAGTTTTCAGTATGATGCTAAATGGTTATGAAAACTCACCCATTTTTAAGATCAGCTCGGTCATCAATGCAAAAGAGTTCACTAGAACAACAACAACTGATCCGATAAGGTGCACAATGTGTCTAAAAGGTAGATCTGTAAGGCAGATAAAAAAAAATATTTAACACAAAACTGGTATGAAATAAAAAGGTTGCAGCCATTTTATAATAAATGTAAATATAGAATACACAGAAGTTAATAAAGGCTAATTGATACTGTACCCAGGTCGCCAAATGAGTGTTTCAGGACCACAATTCCCCAGAGAACTTGAAGAAATGCAGCTACGCAGACCCATCCTTCACAATCTACAATTGGAAAAAAGCAGAAAACCATTAAGACTTCACAGTATCAACTTTAATTGGACATTTTTATGTAATTATAGCCATTATTGTACCTTTTTCTTTTTTCAGTGCTATCAGGTACGAATAGACCATTATTGTGTTCACCACTATCATGAAACATAACCACGCTGCTCTCCTGAACGAACGCAAAGCTGAAAATGATGAAAATGCGAGAACATTTATTTATTAGTTTAAAATTGCAGATCATTTTGGACCATCTCAGACCTGACAACAAATGCTCATTAAACAACTCATGGATTGGCAGATTTAACTTTTTCTGAAGATCTGACATTCATTTGTACTCTTATTCAACAGTGAGTCATTTAAAACCAAAGATAGTGCTATGACAGTTTAAGATAAATGGATTGTCATTGATTTATCTACTGATGCAGTTGAAAAATGATTCATCAAATACTTACGTTCCAGTGTTTTCACACAGGCATTTTTCCAATTATATCTGGTCAAAGTTAGGAACAGTGGAAAAACTCCAACAATAAAAAGTGCTGTAAATGAAGGAAAAAAAGAAAAATGCATGACGCTATATTGAAGACAGTAGGCTTTAGAAACAAACAGTCAACACAATGAAATTGTTTACTAGGGAGTTGCTTATCCTTCAGAAAATTAAACGAAATTCAGCTGTTTTGCCTTTTATTCATTATCCCTGATTTTGTGATTTTATGCAGATTTACAGATCAATAAATTAAGCTATCGTTTAGAAGGTCTTAGGTGTATAGGTTCATTATCACTGATAAACCTATTTATATGCATTTGGCAGACGCTTTTATCCAAACTAAAGCAAGTTACCCAGATAGCAAGCAACCACTGAAATCAATGTTAATGTGTCAACATTAACCGCATTGAATCAACATCACTTTTGCACCTGCAATTAATGTTGAAATTTTTTTACAATTTTATCAAAAAATCAATGTTAATGGCATTGAATCAATCTTACAATGTGATGTTAGTTCAACATCATGCTTTAACTCTCAGAAAATGAAACACAACTGCAAGTGACAAAGCCACAGAGCCTGAAGTCAACTGAAAATAAAAGAAGACAATAAATCTCTGAAGATCTCAGCAGAGGAGGATTAAACAACTCCAGCAGCATTACCAGCTTCACTGATTAACCAGTTTGACTTTCTGTCATTCATCTACAGATGACATTAAGCCACGCTAAGCGTTTTAAAATGTCTCGAAAATGGCGCTCCATTTCATATCTGTTTTCCACGCTGGTCAGTATATGCAGATAGTTCATAACACAGCCAGCGTTCACAATTCTAATATGTTTTTAACTGTATAATATAAATTTTAACATCTACCTTCACTATTTCTCAGTCTCTACTGTACTGTCAGTGACCTAAAGTCCCAGAATGCATTGCGTTGCTGACGTCACGTTCCCGGACTCTATAAAACTCATGACTCCCAGCATTGCAGCATGAAGCATGTCACCATTGTTGAAATTAATATGCTGAATCTTGATGTCTCGGTGTCAAAAAGAATTCCCACAATGTATTTAAAAATCTAAATTCAGAATGTTTGATCTGTTGCAAGAAAGTATTGTTGGTGAATATGATCTATTAATAACAAATAACCACTTTTGGTAAGGGATAAGATTAGTGAATTATTCTACTTTATAATGATGAAAACTGTATCATCTGATCATCTTTGTTTCTGGCTTTCTTTGCAACAAATTATGTGTTTTGGTAAACACTGTTAGAAATACCACAAACATAAAAAAAACAAGAGTAAAACTGCCCAACTAAATGACACACTGATCACCATAATAGTGACCAAACATTTTCAATAAAACATCAACATCTAAACCTCTGTTAATTCTCAAAAACAACTTATGTGGATGAATGACAAAAATAAAGTCAACCTGTTAGTAATAAGCAAAGCTGGTTCTGCTCTTTTTGGAGTTGTTTAATCATCTTCTGCTTAGATCTTGAGAGATGTATTTTCTTCTTTTATCTTCAGTTGATTTCAGGCTGTGTGGTTTAAAAATCTAAATTTAATTGTGTGATACAACAAGGTCAAGGGTGGATTATAGTTTCTTCAAGTAGTTGATGCAAAGCCACTGAATCTTCTCTGAAAAACGCTAGTGTAATATATTATATTTTATATATATATATATATATATATATATTATTTTTATTTATTTATTTATTTATTTATTTTTACAGAGTACTGTTTGTCTTTTAATTCATGTAAATGATGTTTAATTCACAAAAACCAAATGTTTATAAAAATGTCTTACCTCCGCTGGCAGTTCCAAAAGCGTAGAAAAGGAAGATGAGTTGTAATGGAGGCAGAACATCATGGCCGATATCAGACACAAGGTCTAATGCAGCACGCATGCGGCCATCTTTATTTCTAATCAGTTCAGCCAGTACTGCATCCAAAAATAGGAATTGAATTAACAACGTTTCATTCAAAATAATCATGAAAGATTTTTAAACGCACAATAAACAGTACAACAAGAGGAACTGAGAAATACACTGAGATGAATAATACAATTTGAGTTAGCATAAAAAAATATGAATAACCCAGCAATGAAGTAACCTCCTGAAATAAGTTATAAACAAACATTTGCTTATTCTGTGTTTGAAGCCACTCAAAGAGAATAAACTATTTTTCATAAACAAAAAAACAGAATCAAGTCGACAATGTAGGATGTAAAACGCTAAGATTTCTCTAATAAAAGTTTGAATAAAGTGATATGATACATAAATACTTACAGAAAACGATGTTTATGATGCATATCAGAATCATAATTGCAAAGAGGATTGTTATCAGGACTCTATCAGATTGTTCATAACTCAGACTTTCTTCCCAGAAAGACTGAAAAAGAACTAGGACAAAGAAAGAGACGCTGTTGATTGAACTTGCCTTGTATTGAAACTATTTCAAATTTCTTTAATGAGAGTATTAATATGATAATATGTGTGGTCGATATTCAAATTTGCCTACCTGAATAAACAACATTTGTAAAGAGGGAATATTGTAGATGAACAATGCAGTGAATAGCTGTTTTACGATTGCCTGTAAACAGAAAAAAGGTCTTCAATCTCTCTTAAATTCAACTACAAAATGTATAATGTATGTAAATAAACAAGCAAACACTTGAAACAGAAATAGAAACATTTTTCTGTTCTTTTGCTTATTTACTGACAAAGAGCTGCTCTGGAAATTCTGAAAATCATCAAATCAACTCATTTGAGCAACTCGCTGATAAACAAAAATGCAGAGGCTATTTACACTAAATGAAAATATCAGTATGTTCTTTGAACGGAGTATAAATAGTTGTTAGATGCCATTTTTACTTAGTGCAAATAATGGCAGATACAATTTGCACCTTGGTGTATTGTAGTATATTATAAAACAATATCCAATAACATATGACATACAAAGTCGAAATTTTGTAATTTTACATTAACAATGTCAATCTCATCAAGTTAGTGTTTTAAGCATTTCTACATTCATTCCAAAATAATAACTAAAGGCAATAATAATTTAAACAATATATTTTATTTTTTGTATTGATGTTTTACTTTTTAATAGTCAACTCAGGCTATTTTGGATCATCAGTCATGCTCCGTAAACACCGTCTGTCACAGACACGAAGGTGCATTTTTAATTTCACCAAGCTGATTGCACTAAAAACCCCCGCAGTCATCGTGTTTTCAGTCCATTTCAAGTTTGATTTTGACATGACATAAAGCAGTGATATCTAACTGGGTGACCTGTTTACTTACTTTTCAATTAGTCTTCCCATTGACACCATTATTTGTTCATTCAAACTGACACGCGGAACGCGCACGTAAACAAGAGGCAGGATTTATCGCACAAACCAATCATATCCAATCATAACCAATTACATCCAATCATAGCGCGATGGAGACATTGCCTCCTCTCATGTGACTTTCCCCCATTCATTCTCAATTACCCCCCACAAAACGCACCGCACGCCGGAGGTCTAATGGTTTTCTATGAGAGCAAAAGGAGGCATGACTCCTGCTGTAACTTTACCAGTGGGTGTCACTGTTGGGCAGTGTTCCTTAAGAAATACGAGTGACTTGCGCTCTTTTTAATGTCATAATTTGTAATATTTGTGTTGTTTTATATGTAATATGGATTATTTTCTCATACTATTTTTTTTGAGGAGGAGGCACTGCCTCCCTTGCCTCCTCGGAGGAAACGCCCCTGACGGTATACTGATACACGATCTAGGAAGCTAGGGAGCTGACTGAGACGCAGGATAGTTTGTAGGGGTCCTCCTCGTCTTCTTAATTCCTCTTCGTCGTCTTGGTAAAACAGACACGCGCTTGTATGTTTGAACGCGTGCTTGAAAACTTGAGTTTTACATCATCAACCCACACACATTCGGTGACTGTGAGCTGCATTACACGCGGGACTGAAATGGTGGCTAACAAAGACATCTCAAGCGTTAATTTTGATCACGGCTTATCTTGAAAAACAATTTGACATTCGTCGTAGGAGAAGTCACACTGCAGGACTGTGCGGCAAATCTTCTGACACTGCCAGAATTTCGTCTGAGGTAAAATTTGATCGCAACAGTCATTAATCGGCTGTCGGTGAACATGTTAAACTAGCGATCAAAGACTACAGATTTTTGCCTAGGATTATAGTAATCTTTTAGGATTCTCGAAATTTGTCTCAGACGACCAAATCGTGGCCAAAATCACACAGTGTGAACCTACACTGTAAAAAAATATGGACGTAGTGTCCGTGACGTCACCCGTAGATTTCTGAAGAGCATTTTTGAAGCGAAAATGAGGCCGCTGCCATCTTAGCTGCGCATCACCACACGTCACTCCCGGATAACTGAAAAAAGGGCAAAGAGGTGGGACGTGGTTGGAACCAAGGTGACTGGTTGCTGAAACCACGCTCGCCTGGCTCGACCTGATCATGTTAGCAGGCAAAGGAGCTATCTTTCTATCTATCTTATATAATATCTAAAATATTAATAAAGATAAGTTATATCATTAGAAAGTTCTAAAGGTTTACTGTCAATCTACGGTGTCTTTTTTAAGATATAGATGCTCCAACACCAGTAATTAATTTGTGTCGGGTGTGCAAATAACAACACGCAAAATCAAATGGGATTCCATACCTTTATAATGAAATAGTGATCACGGATTCCAATCCGTGGAACTTAATTGGGTAAAATGTCCATGAGTGTCCATTGAAAAACAAAAAACAGTACTATTTGTCCACAAAAGCGTTAAATCCATAAAATATAGATATATTATCCATTGTTTGAATCACATTTCTTCTGAATGATCTGCTCTCTATCATCGTTCTTCAAGAAATTATGCAACCTGAGCAGCGGTTATGTTGTCAAACGTACTCGGTTACTAACGTAACCTCGGTTCCCTTAGATACGGAACAAGTACTGCGTCGTTCGTATTATTAATTAATATTGATTATTAATAAGACAAGACGCAATGGGGAAAACTCCTTTTTCTCCAATTCTGAAGCCTTTATACAATCAGGGCAGTTTTCGAGGCCACCAAAAGGGGCATGGTCTCGGGCTATATAAGCGGCCGTCTCACCATGGCAAATCGATTTAATTCGACTGAAGCGACAGCATGAGGCAAAGTACACAGTACTCATTCCGTATCTAAGGGAACCGAGGTTACGTTAGTAACCGAGTACGTTCCCTTGCGATATTACACGAGTACTGCGTCGTTTGTCTTATTAATTAATATTGATTATTAATAAGAAAAGACGCAATGGAGACAGTATAATCACGCCGTGCTATGCAGGGGGACGACCGAGCATCGGGGCAGAACACTTGAAAAAGGGCTTGCGACAGATACTCACAGAACATAGTTACTCCCAGACGTGGTCGGGGTCGTAATGGAAAGCCATAAAGCTGGACACAGCAGGGAGGCTCATGCAGAAAGGACCTGCGTCTGAAGCGCAGGAACATCTAGATTATAAAACTTGACAAATGTGGACGGTGAGGCCCAGTCGGCCGCCGCACAGATGTCAGCAATGGAAACACTACAGGACCACGCCCACGAGGAGGCCATACCTCTCGTGGAATGCGCTCTTAAACCCAACGGGCATAGAAGGCCTAAGGAGGAGTAAGCGAGTGCTATAGCGTCGACTATCCATCTGGAATGCCTGGGCTTCGTGACCAGAAGACCTTTTGTGCGGCCACCGAAGCAGACAAAAAGCTGTTCTGCCTGACGAAAGGAGGCAGAACAGTCAATGTAAGACCTCAGGGCCCTGACAGGACAGTGTAGGTTCAACTATTTTTCATCCTGAGAAGGAGGAAGAGCGGAGAGAACAACCATCTGCGCCCTAAAGGGGGTAGAAAGGACTTTGGGGACATATCCATGTCTCGTTTTCAGGACAACTTTGGAATTGTTAGGCCCAAATTCAAGACACGAGGGGCTCACAGAGAGCGCCTGTAAATCTCCCACACGCTTAACCGATACTAAAGCTAGCAGTAGGGCAGTTTTCAATATATATTCAATAGCTGAGATAGCTCAGAGAACCATGGTTGGGTCCTCCACAAAGGAGTCACCAGGAGGACCTCGTGAGCACCTTCCCTGATTCGTCTGATTACTTGGGGAATCAGCGCGATCAGGGGAAAAGCATAAAGGAGGAGGCTGGGCCAGTCGTGGGTCAGTGCGTCCCTGGCTTTCGAGAAATATATTGGGCAGTGATGATCATCTTCTGGGGCAAAGACCTCTGCCTTCCCGAAGACGTCCCAAATTTTTTGGATTGTGCGGGGGTGGAATGACCATTCCGCTGAGGGAAGGTTGCTCCGGGACAACATGTCCGCCCCTGTGTTCAGTACACCCTGTATATGTGCTGCTCTCAACGAGGTTGCACTCAGCCCACTCTAGGGTGGTGTGCTAGAGTGAAGAGGGGCTTTGAAGAGAGACCGCCCTGGTGATTTATAAAGGACACCACCGTCATGCTGTCTGACCTGACCAAGACGTGGTGTCCCACCAGGAGAGGAAGGAAAGCCTGGAGAGCTCTATATACCAGCATCAGTTCCAGACGGTTGATATGTAGCTCGCTTTCCGGGCCGTTCCAAGCACCAAAGGCCAGACGGCTGTCGCACAGAGCTCCCCAACCCATCTTGGAGGCATCTGCGAAGACGACCTTCCTCTTGTCTATCGTCCCCGATTGCCACGCCCCGCTCGAACCAGCAAGGGTCCTTCCAAGGGGCCAGGGTTGCAACCAGGGCTTGACATTAACTTTTTTGCTCACCAGCCACTGTGGCTAGTGGTTTTCCAAAGTTACTAGCCACTCAGCATTTTCACTGGCCAAAGTTTTGCTGTTGGGAAATTACATTATATATGATTAAAGTTGACTTTGGCATGCTAAAATTACTTGATTTTGAGTCATTTTACTTGACTTACAAGATTTAAAACCCTTTCAAAATTACAAATGCAGATTGACCACCCAAATCAAGACTACATTGTATATCAGCTGGTATGTACAGTTATTTTTGTTAGGCTATATAAAAAGAACAAAGAAGCAAATTACAAATAGTAAATTTTTAAAAATCTTTTTTCAGATACATAGGTTTATTTAACATGAATACATTTATTTAACATCTTTTGTTGTTTGATTAACATTAATGGCAGACAGGTATTTATTTGGGGGCTGCTGAATGCATGGACATAATATACTGACACATATTCAGTTTTTTACCCTTCTGTTTACATCCACTTAAGCCATAACCGACTGTATTCACGCGAGATACTCCACACAATGGCCATTCTGACATCTGTGTGTGCGTGTATTTGGGTGCGTCTCAATCAGTTCCCTAGTTTAGTAATCAGGGCACTGATCAGGGAATCAGCCACATTCATTTACATATTATACTGATTCACGACCTAGGGGGCTGATTGAAACGCAGGGTTTGACTATTCAGGCGCAAGGAGAACTGATCGCGTATGCGACAGAGAGAGCGCTTCTGTTGTGTGTCATTCAGCGCGATTCCGCCTATCTCGCCTTCACTAACAGCAAGTTAAATGATAAAAAATTGTGATTGAATTGTAATTTTGTGATAAGACGAGCTTGGCTACCTTTCATTTGGCTTTAGGCTGAAATTATATTCAACCCGCCAAAGTGGCTAGTTGGAGTGGCTGTCTTACCCGCCACAGCTGAAATCTATCCGCATTTGGCGGGTTGGCGGGTGTTAATGTCAAGCCCTGGTTGCAACACACGCCTGGTTCACCTTGAGGGAGCAACGACCATGTTGCCAGGCTAGGGGCGGGACCCATGGTTTCAGCCAGAACTGCAGAGGGCGCATATGAAGCAAGCCCAGCTGTAGAGCCGGAGATGCCGAACTCATTAGACCCAGCATCTTCTGAAATGCTCTGAGTGGCAGAGAAGCCCCAGGCAAGCTGCTGAATGGCCAGGGATCGCTCTGGAGTGACCACGGCCCTCATGTGGGTCGATTCTAAAATTATCCCCAGGAACGAGACACATTGGCTGGGAGATAATGAGCTCTTTGGAAAACTGGCCCTGAGCCCCAGGCACTCCAAGTGGTTGAGGATGAAGGATCTGTGAGATATCAGCTCCGCCTCCGACTGGGCCAGCACGAGCCAGTCGTCGAGGTAGTTCAGGATGCACACACCCATCTGTCTCAGAGGAGAGAGAGATAGCCGCATCCATGCACTTAGTAAAAGTGCAGGGATCCAGAGATAGCCCGAACGGAAGGACCGTGTATTGAAATGCCACCCCTTCGAAGGCGAATCTCAGAATCACCTGTGATGGGGGCTATCTGGATGTGAAAATAAGAGTCTTTCAGATCCAGGGTAAAGAACCAGTCTCCTGGCTGTACTTGTTGGATGATCTGCTTCAAAGTGACCATTCTGAATGAGCGCTTTATCAGGACCCTGTTCAAATGTCTGAGATCGAGGATGGGTCTGAGACCGCATCCTTTTTGGGAACGAGGAAGTACCTGCTGTAGAAGCCTGACTCACTCAGTGCTGGGGGAACCACTTCTATGGCTCCTTTTGCCAGCATGGTGTTCACCTCGGAACGCAGTATGTTTTATCTTGTCCGCTACCACAGCGGTTATATACTTGGGCGCTAGAACGTGCCCTTTGCGTGCAATAAACACATTTTCCCAGCACCTGGAATTGAACAGAGCAACTGAGAACACATACGAGGCTGTTTGGGTCAGTGAATGTGGCTTGCAGGGCGGGGCCAGCAAGCGAAGCGCACAGTGATTCAGCATTTGATAACAAACACCAGAGAATCTGCTTTCTCAGAATTAATATATTCCATGAGCTTGTTGTAGCGCTC
Organism: Ctenopharyngodon idella; assembly: GCF_019924925.1. Taxonomy (NCBI): domain Eukaryota; kingdom Metazoa; phylum Chordata; class Actinopteri; order Cypriniformes; family Xenocyprididae; genus Ctenopharyngodon; species Ctenopharyngodon idella. Next base: position 7,274,490 of record NC_067222.1, on the reverse strand, counting down.
TCAAAATGAGAGCACACACAGTCAATGAACGCGGCTCGCGGGGGTGTGGCCAGCAAACAACACGCTCGGAGACTGGGCATATTACAACAAATGCTGGAGAAAATGCTCTTTTAGAGTGAATAAATATTCCAAGAGTCTCACCTGAGTCAGGGGAGAGCGTCATGCCATATTCAGCTGAGCGCTGTCAGCATTGAGTTCGCTCTCGCACCTTTTTCAATGAATGCGGCTTGCAGGGGTGTGGCCGGCAAGCGACACGCTCAGAGATTCAGCATTCTGCAACAAATGTCGGAAAAAGCGCTCTTTTAGGGAGAATATATATCATGAGTCTCGCCTGAGTCAGGAAAGAACGTCATGTCATATTCAGCTGAGCACAGTAGTCAAAACACAGCAAGCGCGGCTTCCGCGTGGGACTTCCCCAGACGCCGCACGCACTCACTGTGCCTGTCACCAGCGTGCAGAGAGGTTCTGCACATGCCACAGCCGTGGCGCGACATTTGCAACAACGTCGCAGAAATTTGCTCTTTAGAAAGCTCTTATATTTATAATCCAACTGCGTTGCAAAAGGATACACCGAAGTGCACTCGCTCGATGCTGCAGGCGGCTCGGGGGCGAAGCATTGACCAGGCTGCTTGGGAGCGGCGTGGGAACAGCGCTGCACGAGAGTGGCGATCTGGCAGAGCGGTGAGAGAGCTGCAGGCTACTCGTAGACGGCGGCTGCTAGAGAGCGGCGAGCAGAATAGAGAGCGGCGAGCAGGGAGAGGCGAGCTGACCAAACTGCTGCAGAGCGGCGAGCTGATCAGTGGCGAATACCAGCTGCTTGCAGGTGAAGGCGGCTTCAAGTCTCGTAGATCAAGCAAAGAGATGATATCTGCGTTGCTGAAGGAGAATGAATCGATTTGCCATGGTGAGACAGCCACTTATATAGCCTGAGACCCCGCCCCTTTTGGCGGGCTCGCTCACCATTGGCTCACGCATTCCGCACTGTCATTGGTTCATTTACTTTAACTTCACGAACCAATGGCCGTTCAGTTTACACTGCGTGATTGTATAAAGGCTTCAGAATCTGAGAAAAAGGAGTTTTCCCCATTGCGTCTTGTCTTATTAATAATCAATATTAATTAATAAGACGAACGACGCAGTACTCGTGTAGTATTGCAAGGGAACTGTATATGATCGTATATCTCACAAACAAATGAGCCCGCATCCAAAGTATAATTTTTCAAAATAGTGCAGCAGTTTTAGTTATAATATCCAAGCAGTGCTGTCGGAGTTTTATATCCTCCCGCCATTGTCATTGTAGTAAATCTCACGAATAAAACTTTTAGCTAATGCCAAGACGATCCAATAATGTGTGTTCTGTTTATCTTCCACATGCATGCACATGTACACAGACACACATCTGTCTCGAGTTTCGACCAACGCAGCAAGCCATATTATTTTATAATTGTATAAAATAATCCAGAAAAAAACACAAATACGGCTGAGATGCCAAATTCAGCGGCTGGAATTAGCTGAGGTAAAGTGACGGCTCACTGACAGCAGCGGCAATCCACCTGTCACTCAAGTGGCCACGTCCTTAATTATGCAGAACTTTAAGGCTTAATATAATTTAAACGGATGAGTTATTAAAAATTCACCCCCCTCAGAGTTGTCATAAAGGGCAAAATTAGCAGTATAGACCAAAACCACAATTTGATCCAGACTGTAAACATGTTTTTTTCTGACATGTGGGTCAATGAGATTCTGCTCTCTTTTGGAGCCTGTCCCTAGCGGCCAGTCGATGAATTGCAGTTTAAGTCACTTCCGTATTGGCTTCACGAGAAACTGGGGGAGGTTGCCGCTTGGTGTGAACCCGCCTTTAGACATGGAAAAAAAGGTTGTCAACGAACATTTTTCGTCATGGTTTTCGTTAACGAAATTAACACTGCTTCAAATTAGTATGTCATAACTTTTTAAGTCTTAATTTCAATTCAGAATGTAATAATTTTTACTTTTTAAGTTATAACTTTGTCTTAGTATATCAATTTTGACTTTGACTCGTAATTCATGTCAATTTCAACGTTTTATCTCATAATTATGACTTTCTAATCTCATAATTTTGACATTTAGTCTCGTAATTTTGATTTAGTATGTCATTTTGGACTTTATCTCATAATTGACTTTTCATATCATCCTAACAACATTTTATTTCATAATTTTAACTTTTTAATCTCATAATTTTGACTGTCAACTTCAACTTTTTAAGTCAATTTCAAATTAGTATGTCACAATTAAGATTTTAAAGACATTATTTTGACTTAATTATGACTTTTTAAGTCAATTTAGACTTTATTTCATTATTTCGACTGTAATAACTTCAAATTAGTGTCATAATTTGATTTATGGTATAGTTTCCTCTATCTCCTAAGTATGACTTTTTAAATCTTAATTTCAATTTAGTCAATTTTGATCTCGTAATTGACTTTGCATGTCAGTTAAACGTTCAATCACATAATTACAACTTTTAACCTCATAATTTTGATTTACTGTCAATTTTGAGTATCTCGTAACTGACTTTTCATGTCATAATTTCAGTGTTTTATCTAATAATTATGACTTTTTAATCTCATAATTTTGATTTAGTATGTCAACTTCGAATTTCAAATTGGTATGTCATAATTTTGACTTTTAAAGGCATCATTTTGACTTTTCATCTGCATTTTTTTTTTCTTATGTGGCAAAAATGGGCTTTCATAAATATGCAATGGGAAAGGGAAAAAAGTTTGGTAAAAGGCATATTCTAACTCGGTCGCATCAAAAGCTAACGCCACCTGCCTTATTCTCCACGCCAATGATCCTGTTATCAGACAGGTTTCTTTTATCATTTTGTCTGGAAAAATCAGAAGTTGGTGGGCGGAGTTAGTGTAAATAGCCTCTGCCAACAAGGCGAGCTATTAAGCACTTGGTGTAAAAAGACACTCTGAACTACAAATGAATTAAAATGGACAAACCTGGGAAATGTTCTGAATGTGGAGACACCCATAACAGCAGAAGGGGCCTCAGAAAATAATGAGCACAGCAAGCAACAGTCTCACTCAGAAATCCTAGGGAGAAAAACATAGGATACACTAATTGTGACGACATCCCATGGTTCTGTTTTATTATGTTCTACAAAACTATGAATGGACCCATTTTACAATTTAAAACAAAACTAATTTGACATGACTAAACAATGCTAGTTTCCTCATCTGTTATATTATTAGATATAATTACTATCATCAGTGGAATACTGACCTTCAATAACACCCCAGAACCAGAAGGCAAAAAACATAATAAGGTTCGGTACAAAGACTGAAGAGATCTGAAGAAGAAGGGCTGCATCTAGAGAGAAATACTTCAGTCAGAAGTGCTTAATTTTTTAAATAATTATTTAGCATATACTGTTTTAGTGCAATTCAACATCTTTTTTTATACTTTCATATAAAGCCATAAACCTACTAACAAATAGACAAATAAAAACATTTTTGTGCAAACATACTTGGCCTTTGTAATCTGTGGAATTGATACCATAGAGTTGTCAGCACCACTGCAGATGCAGATGCAATGATACAGAGAATAAACACAATAATGTGTAAAACAGAGTAACCTGTGAAACAGAATTAAAACAAAATTACTGCTGGGTCATACAGTTTTCACCTGAGATTTGTAGCCAAATTACAGGTGACTTTAGAAAGATGGCACCACTATTTTATTTTTGCACATAAATATACAGGTGCTGGTCATATAATTAGAATATCATCAAAACGTTGATTTATTTCACTAATTCAATTCAAAAAGTGAAACTTGTATATTATATTCATTCATTACACACAGACTGATATATTTCAAATGTTTATTTCTTTTAATTTTGATGATTATAACTGACAACTAAGGAAAATCCCAAATTCAGTATCTCAGAAAATTAGAATATTACTTAAGACCAATACAAAGAAAGGATTTTTAGAAATCTTGGCCAACTGAAAAGTATGAACATGAAAAGTATGAGCATGTACAGCACTCAATATTTAGTTGGGGCTCCTTTTGCCTGAATTACTGCAGCAATGCGGCGTGGCATGGAGTCGATCAGTCTGTGGCACTGCTCAGGTGTTATAAGAGCCCAGGTTGCTCTGATAGTGGCCTTCAGCTCTTCTGCATTGTTGGGTCTGGCATATCGCATCTTCCTCTTCACAATACCCCATAGATTTTCTATGGGGTTAAGGTCAGGCGAGTTTGCTGGCCAATTAAGAACAGGGATACCATGGTCCTTAAACCAGGTACTGGTAGCTTTGGTACTGTGTGCAGGTGCTAAGTCCTGTTGGAAAATGTAATCTGCATCTCCATAAAGTTGGTCAGCAGCAGGAAGCATGAAGTGCTCTAAAACTTCCTGGTATACGGCTGCATTGACCTTGGACCTCAGAAAACACAGTGGACCAACACCAGCAGATGACATGGCACCCCAAACCATCACTGACTGTGGAAACTTTACACTGGACCTCAAGCAACGTGGATTGTGTGCCTCTCCTCTCTTCCTCCAGACTCTGGGACCCTGATTTCCAAAGGAAATGCAAAATTTACTTTCATCAGAGAACATAACTTTGGACCACTCAGCAGCAGTCCAGTCCTTTTTAGCACAGGCGAGACGCTTCTGACGCTGTCTGTTGTTCAAGAGTGGCTTGACACAAGGAATGCGACAGCTGAAACCCATGTCTTGCATACGTCTGTGCGTAGTGGTTCTTGAAGCACTGACTCCAGCTGCAGTCCACTCTTTGTGAATCTCCCCCACATTTTTGAATGGGTTTTGTTTCACAATCCTCTCCAGGGTGCAGTTATCCCTATTGCTTGTACACTTTTTTCTACCACATCTTTTCCTTCCCTTCGCCTCTCTATTAATGTGCTTGGACACAGAGCTCTGTGAACAGCCAGCCTCTTTTGCAATGACCTTTTGTGTCTTGCCCTCCTTGTGCAAGGTGTCAATGGTCGTCTTTTGGACAACTGTCAAGTCAGCAGTCTTCCCGATGATTGTGTAGCCTACAGAACTAGACTGAGAGACCATTTAAAGGCCTTTGCAGGTGTTTTGAGTTAATTAGCTGATTAGAGTGTGGCATCAGGTGTCTTCAATATTGAACCTTTTCACAATATTCTAATTTTCTGAGATACTGAATTTGGGATTTTCCTTAGTTGTCAGTTATAATCATCAAAATTAAAATAAATAATCATTTGAAATATATGAGTCTGTGTGTAATGAATGAATATAATATACAAGTTTCACTTTTTTAATGGAATTAGTGAAATAAATCTACTTTTTGATGATATTCTAATTATATGACCAGCACCTGTATAGGTCTATTAGTAAAATCTGTTGACTGAGTAAAATGACAGTTTCTCAGGCTGTACAAAGCCTATTATTTTTTCAGACAAGTACTGAGGGCAGTCATTGATTGATTGGCTGTTGCTTAAATCACAGTAGCCATTTCGTCCCCTTGGAATTATAAAATTTTTGTCAAAATTGAGTTATTCACATATTCATATTCTGTGACAACTTATTTATATTATGTGATGTTTCTTTTTTTAAGTTGTGTACATTTTGGTACTTTTTTTTAGAAAACAATCTACAAAGTCGCACTCTAAATTGGTTCTATAAGGTTCAGCACTTCAAATGCACACACGAGGACCAATCAGGATCAGCGTTCTTTGTCATGCCACCGCGATAGCGGAAGAGAGCCCAGTAAATGCTAAATCGGTGAAGAGAAGACTAAATAATTTCACACAACGTGATGTTTATTAGAAACCTCATGATGGACTGTTTTATGTATGATCTTGTCAATGACAGCAGCCCAAATTCCAGGAATTACAGTCTTTTTGTGTGTTTTACTGTGTCTGATTGCTGAGGAATTATTTTCAGTTAGACACCACACCAACGTTATCCAGCAGTGCTATTAAGAGGATAGGTTCGGGTTTTGTAGTCTATTTGCTTATTTCCAGTCACATCATTGTCATATGAGGGAAAGTTATGTATGTATTAGGTTATGTTTTAACCTTGATCCATCCTGTGTACTTGTACTGAGCTGTATAGCTATAAATCTCTGCCCTATGACATACTGGATTAAAGTGCATACTAGATTAAGTGAGATGAAATGTTAGTTTTTACCAACAATGTAAAATGTGAGTTGTTGCATAGTTTAAATAATTTAAATGTGAAATATTTTTAATTATATATAGTCAGTGAAACATTTTTCAATGTTTATTAAACTTTGTTAAACACCTTTGCTGAAGCATTGCCTGTTTTCTTGCAGTTTTTTAGTCTTAAAATGTCTTAAATTTGACAATATTAAGCCTTAAAGATCAAAGTCAATCATTTAATTGATGGGGTCATAATTACAACAATAAACGTTCAGCCATACTGGTATCTAGAGAGAAAGCCATTTTACCCATCCCACTTTCTGTGGAATAAAGTCCTGTCAGATGTATTACAGTAGCTGCTTTCTCACTAAGGAAACTTAAACTTAAATGGTTCCTGCATTGATGTGTTAAATTACCCACCATATTCTTACCTAAATTCAATCTGCACTGGACAAAAGATTTAGCACTGCCTTTTATGCTTAACTTGAATAAGAAAAAAAATATTCATTTAAAATATGAAATAAATGTCATAAAAACTATTAAATTTAACTTTCTCATGCATGTCAACACATTGTTACAACACTAATTTTGTGTTTTAAAACATAAGTAAACTGTGTTTCTTGAAAATTATTTTATTATTATTATCATCATTCAATACATTTTTGGGCAGATAGAACCTTATAATTCCAAGCGAAAAGTGTTTTTTTTAGAATTAGAAGGTTCTATCTGCGTTTGACCCGTTCCTAAAATCCCCATTTACAAATTTGAGAGGATTTTGATATTGTATATTTAGAAAACATTTAGGGTCCCTGTCATTTTCATGTTTGAAAGAAACTTGTTCCCCATATAGTTTTTGCTATATGAAATGCAAAATCTTTGAAGCTCAATATCTCAAAACTGCTCAGAACGCAGATAGAACCTTATAATTCCAAGGGGACAATTTAGCGCCATATTGTTAACTATCTGCTCACGAAAGACATCATTGGTATGGCATTGACATTCAGCAAATAGATCACATGAAGCACATCAGAAATTAACACATGCTTAATTAAAATAACACTGAGCATGCTATTAAAAATCTTCACTAAATTTGATAAAACCCATGTGAACGCTTTTTTTGCTCACCCAGTTGCTCCACTTCTGCAGTTGCACTGGCAGAAAAATTTCCAGCATTCGCGTGACAGATGTAAACCCCTTGGTCCTCGGTTCTGACACTCTTCAGTCTGAGAGAGAAGTTTCCTTTAGGGATTTCATCAGTGAAGAACTCAACTCTGTCTCTGTATCGCTCATCTACTAGTAGAGTTTTTTTGTTTTCAAAAACCAGGATGTTTTCATCTTCATCAATTTTCCTCCACGAAACCTCTTGAATGTGTTCAGGTGGGATGTGAGAGTCCACAGAGCAGTTCAGAGTGACATCCTCACCCACAGACGCAGATACGGGATGATCTGATCCTAATACACTCAAATGCTCTTGAAGAACAAACAAAATATCAGAACACACAATAAAGTGACATTTATAGCCAAAAATCAGAGATTTTCACTCACCAACTTCTTTAATTTGAACTAGGCTTTCATCAGATTCCTGCTCAGTGTAAACTTTACATCTGTAAAAACCCTTATCTTCAGCTCTCACATTTTCCAGACGGAGGGAGAAGTTTCCATGTATAATTTTATCAGTGAAGAAATGAGCTCTGTCATGATAATCCTGATACTGTGCGTCTGGTCGACTCTCATAATCTTGGTACACATGCACTAGAGTATTGACATCTGTTCGTATCCAAATCACCTTCAGTCCTTTCAAAGGTAAGGGTTCATCAACATAACAGGGCAAAACCACCGAAGATCCCAGACGAACAACCAGAGGACCAGACGGACCTTTCACTAAGAACCCTAAAAAGAAAATAGAAAACAATCAGATGAGAGAGATAGATAAAGGAAAGGTTACATTTGAAGTCCCTGTTCTTTTGATATGTTCCACGATCCATGTTATTGGTCTACCTGTTTTGTTAAAAAAATGTTTCAAGTAGGCCACACACACACACACACACATATACATATATATATATATATATATATATAACGTGAATGGATATGATACTTACCATCACAGATCATAAATAGTGGTGCCAAGAACATGTATTTATGTAGGTGCATTATCATTATCTGCTGTAACTGAAGATCGAAACAGGTTACAGGTGATCGTTATAGGTGTGAAGAAGCAGCCGCACGTCGACCGATCTGCTTTCACTTTCTTTCCAAAAAAAAGTTTTAAAGGAGTTCAATCACTTAACTACGCGGGAGGAGGGACATCGAAAGAGTGTGATGAAATGTGACCATCATAAAACATTAAAACAAACAAGACATGGGCACAGATTTAGCCTCAGAAACTCAGAAAGCTCGTAGACAATGCAACGTCTCAAGCAAAAACATGTTTGCGTAGCTTAAATATGCAGGTATAAGCGGGAAGTCAAAACGTGTGAACCGCCTACTCACCTGTCAATCATACGCAGTGCTGAAGAACTATTTTAATTTGTGCTTTACTTGCTGCTTTAAACCAAAGCCGACCGATATAGAAAGAATTGAAGTAGCGCATTACACGAGACATATCCAGCTGCAGACCCGCAGAAGTTTCAGAACCACAGTTTCAGAACCACAGTTTCAGAACCGCAGCCACAGAACGGAAGTTAGGCGCGGGGCTTAACAGTCATATTTGCGCTACCCATACATGTCATTTTTCTTTTGTTAAATATAAGTTGTTTTTACATGGATTTTGATCGGATCGATGTCTACAATATTTAACAACAATACTTTTAAATAAAGTCACTTTTCTGTTCACATAATATGCATAAGATATCATGATGTACAAAGAGGATTTTTAATTAGGCTACCATGTTAATGGATAATACAAACTATGATTTGTTAGTCCATAAGGCAGGAACTAATTTGTATAAACTGTGAACAAATACTTTTAACCATATAATTTTGAAAATATATTAATAAATGTGTAACCATAGCAAATGTCTCCTTTGACTGTAAGTGATATTATTTTCGTATCATGTTGTGACAAATAGTATTAAGACACGGAGGAATGGGCATTTAATGTCAAAATATAGGCCTTCATGTATTTAATCACTGCAAATCCTTGAACAAGTGAAACATGCATTTAAGCCAATGAGACATTTACAACAGAAGGTGTACGGTGAGTGTGTGATATTTGATGTGGTGAACGAATTTATATTTATATATTTATATTAAGTGTTTATCTGCTATAGGCTATTGAATCTGTTCACGTCTTTCACATTTTATCATTAAAGATTTTTTTTTTTTTTTTTGCATTTGTCAAAGATATTTATCGTGTTAATATTAAATAAATATTAATTAATAAAACTTATTCATTTCGTTTTCAGGGATGAAAAGACAGGGATGGCAGAAATGCCATGATATGGGCTTATATTTTTAAGTGTTTTAAGATGATTATTTGTTGTTTGCTTGTTTTTATTTTATTATGAGCAGTTTAAATATGTTTTAAATCTATTATTTTAGAAATGTTTTTTAAATATTCTATTTTTTTTTTCATACAGAGAAACACACGTTTCACTTGTTCAAGGTTAAAATGGTTATTTTTATTTGACATTAAATAGCCTATGTTACATAATCTAAGAATTATTTGTAATAATTTGAACATGAAGGAAATAATACAATCAAATATACAGTCAAATGGGAAACACTATGTTACACATTTATTAATATATGTTTGAATTAATACAAAAAAAACTTGTATAGTTGTAGCATCGTTGAAGTAAACAGTTAACTAAAGTGTTTGTATCCATTAACATTAAATCTTCTCAAACTCTGTGTCCTTAAGTATTATTTGGAACGTGGAGGAAATAATACTATCACATATAGTCAAATGGGAACACTTTACAACACACATTAATTAATATTTTTTAAAATAAAAACAGCGTATAGTTGTAGCCTATATCCTCGAAGTATAAACTACTGTGTTTGTATCCATTCATTGACATTAAGCATGACCAATAGGCTGTTTAAAAATTTTTGCTCTTTGTACATCATGATATCTTATGCAATTTATGTGAACAGAAAAGTGACTTTATTTAAAAGTATTGTTATTAAATATTGTAGACATCGATCCGATCAAAATCCACGTAAAAACAACTTATATTTAACAAAAGAAAATGACATGTATGGGTAGCATAAATATGACTGTTAAGCCCCGCCCCTAACTTCCGTTCTGTGGCTGCGGTTCTGAAACTGGTGCTGCGGGTCTGCAGTTGGATACTATTGGATTACACTGATAACCTAGCAAACAAATATGTTCTAAGAACATTTTGCTAATGTTCCCAATTAGGAAAAGTTATCTCTAAATCAAAACATCAAGTTTCTGCAAACAGGTTAGAAGCTGAACATTAACAGAACTTTGGCTAACGTTCTGACAAGATTCTCTCAAAATTAATAGAATGTTCGTTCAAAGTTATCTGGGCTGCGTTTCTCAAAAGCATCGTAAGCAGATTGTGGCGCCATGGTCTCTACGATCTTTTGGGAAACGCAGCCCAGATAACTTTGAACGAACATTCTATTAACTTTGAGAGAACCTTGTCAGAACGTTAGCCAAAGTTCTGTGAATGTTCAGCTTGGAACATGCAGAAAGACAGATAAGCCAATATGATTGGAAAATAAACAGAAAAAAAAAATGTAGGCATACATACCGTTAGATTTCACCAAAATTAATGCCACAAAACTGAACGTATAAAGCAACCTCATTTTCAGTTGAAATTAAGTGCATGGATCAGCAGTCTACGTGTATGCTACTCCTTCACTACATTGACATATGAACATGTTGAGACGTTGTTACTGTAAGCGCAAAAGAGTTCTGTTAAACTGTGTAAAAAGTCCAGATAAACAGGTTTTTAAGTCTTGACAAAAGAAGTACTGAGATTTAAACAAAGGTCAAAAGATAACTACGAAGAAGCTCTGTAGAAGTTCTGCAGCTGAAGTTTCATTTTAGTCTCACACCATTCTGGACTTATAAATGTGATAAAATAATTGTGATTTTTGAATTTCAGTTTTTAATAAAAAGGAATGGAATATAGTTAAATAATCAAAACTCATATGAGATATTTCACTAATAACCTACCAAAATCACATTTTAATATTCTCATACTTTTCCATTCACAACTATTGATGAAAAAAAACTATTTTCTATTGTCATGAACTGAGAAATCAGAGCTTTTGACACGTAAAAGAGGTCATCATACAAGAATATCCTGTAAGTAAAAAACAGCTTTTATTGTAACCAAGCCAGTATGACTCATTGTGGAATGTGCCTATCTATGACAGGTGAAACACCGCAGAAGAAATCAACGCCTACTTCATCATTGCAACGTTAGCCACGCCCACTGGTGTGTTAGTGAGATGAGGAGGAGAGGAGAGCCAAAAATAACATTACCTTTATTATTTTCAACAGTGTGAATGTTGAGCATTATTTATTTGTGTTCGGTACATTTCACTGTGGATTCTTTGGTAAATCATTCGCATTTCGGCGCAGGCCTTGCAAACAGACTTTTATGATATGAACTCGACAGTAATGCAACAATATGTAAGTAACTGTGTTCAATTGAATGCCTGATCTGGTATCTTGATTCATACAGTCAAATATTCTTTGTCTGTGTGTCAGTAAATCAAACGAGTGACTAAATGGTAAACTTCACATTGTTTCTCTTAGTAGGATGAAAATAAACTGTTATTTAAACAGTGATTAAATTAAAATGTAAAAAGTGATCAAAGAACGCTCCCTTTACAATCGCTGGAGCTGTCAATCAAACAGCGCAAATTTATCAGCGACTGAGTTCTGGACTCTTGCCAAAACTCAACAAATCTCTTAGTTACAATACGTTTTCACTGTTAGTTATGACGAAAGCAACCGGTAAGAAAAGCATTTTTGCAGCGTGAAGGAATGAATTGAATATTTAAACATCGCTTCTAAGTGCCTCCGCCAAAACCGCATTTCTATATTCTTCAAAAAGTTTACGCTGTATGTCCTACGCCTTCCCTATTCAACTTACGGAATGAACGCAGCGCCAGTTACATTTTTTCCGTAAGTAGAATAGGGAAGGTGTAGGACATACAGCGTAAGCATTTTGGAGAATGCGGAAATGCGGTCTTGACGGAGGCACTTAGAAGGCGAACGTTTGTTTATATAAAACATATACAGTTGTATTTTTTTTAGAAAATGACCGATCGTTTCGCTAGATAAGACCCTTATTCCTCGTCTGGTATCGTTTAAAGCCCTTTGAAGCTGACTGAAACTGTAATTTTGACCTTCAACCGTTTGGAGGCCATTGAAGTCCACTATAAGGAGAATAATCCTGGAATGTGTTCATCAAAAACCTTAATTTCTTTTCGACTGAAGAAAGAAAGACATGGACATCTTGGATGACATGGGGGTGAGTAAATTTATCAGGAAACGTTTATTTGAAAGTGAACTAATCCTTTAAGCTATAAAAAGGGGGAGGAGACTGAAAGAAACTCTGGGTTTACCAAAGAAAACCTACTCCTGACCAGGTCAGGTTCACAGAGTCAGTTACCTCCCTTTCAGAAATGAGCTTTACTTACCCTGCTTTCTCGGGTTTGATATACCTCCCATTTTGAAACGGAAAGCCCAGCGTTTCCCTCATTTCAGGGTTAACAAACTCTGAAATGGGCTTCTGTAATAGTAAAAATAGCCAATCACAGCAGTGGGCGTTTACACTGAAGTCTCACAGCAGACCCTGAAAACAGAGCGTTCAAATCAGAGGGCTAAAATCAGGGTAGCAAAAATGCCTTTTATTTCTAAATTATGACAATTTTTGATGTAAAAAAAACATGCTAACATTATAAGTGCAACCCATGAAAGATAAAACAACTAAACAACGCCGTTCATGACTTCTTAATGGAAACTCTCACTACTTCCCGTTTTATTTTTTACTCTGAGGAAGAAACGCTCTTCTGATGCGTGAACTGGGAGCTGACTACCACGTGCACGTGGACTACACTACCCACAATGACCTATTGTAAACAGGAAGTGCGTCACGGAATTTCAAACCCGTGGAGTTCATACTGAATGATCACAGTGTTTCGGAATTACATAAATAATAGTGGTTTATTGATCATTCTTTCTCTAGAATTAAAGTGACTTTATGTGTCGGTTCTGGTAGCAGATATTCACGATCTTTGACTCCGAGGAACTGATTCAACATAAAGCTCTTCCCGTCCGGAACACAGACAGGATTTCATTTTACACCTGAATCCTCAGATCTGGGTCCTAATAATCATCCATACAGAACCAGAACCAGCAGCAAAAGCGGGTCAACGGCGATCCAGAGCAGGATTTGAACGATGATCCGCTGATCTGGGTCTCAGCGCTCGTGCTTTTGTTGAGGCTGTCCCGGTTTCTATTGGTAACGGGCACGCGCACAGATTTCACCATAAACACTCCGTTTCTCCTGCAGGGAAGCAGATATGGTAAACACCAACTTTCTTACTTATATAAAACACAGTATACACAAAAGTAATAATAAATGCAATATAATACTACAGTACAACGAAACAAACACGTGACGACGGTGGCGTAGTGGTTACAAATCTGGGCTCGTAACAGAGATTGAAGGTTCAAGCCTGGCGTTCATCTATTAATTACTGAACCTGTAATAAGTAAAAAAGTGTGTAAATGAACAGTACTTAATATAATTATTTTGGACAGATTGAAATTAAACGTTGTTGCTATTTATTTCTATGCTATTTTTAATTTATGTATTATAAATTTAGTATTCATTGCAAATCAGTGTTCTAAAACAATTTATACAAGCCTGGTCCATGTGATATTATTCTGTGGTTTAATACAGAACAATAATAAAATGATAGTAATGTAGTATGAAATATCCCTCATCTTCATCTTTTTCAGACTTCAAAACAGAAGAAGGGTCTCAGAGGTGAGTTCAGTTCAGCTCTTGTGTTTGTGTTTCTCTCTTATGTCTAATTATTGTATGAGCTGTAATATATTTTCATCTTTCTCTCAGGATCTATAGATGACGTGTTAGGAGATCTGCTGGGTGATGATGATGATGAAGGTATTATTCACTGATCTAGTCACAGTATTTTCATGGCAGCAGACATGTTTAACCTGTTTTAAAGGCGAGTGTCTTCGGTCCACAGGTCCGGTGAAGGTACGCTCGCCTGGAGCCGTGTCCAGCAGACCCGCGGCCGTCCTCATGTCACGCAGTGGGAAGAGGTCTGTCTGATAATGGTTGATCAGAGGGTGCATTGAGCTTCATTTGAGCTGCAATAACTAATACACAATACAGTTGTTCATCACAAACCATCTAGAATGAACCTCAACAGGCTGACAGATGAACTGAGACACAGATAAAGTCTGTCACCTGTGTAAACGTCACATAAAGCTGCTCTCTTTGTGTTCAGATCACTGCTGGACGATGATTTCTTCAGTAAACTGGCAGAAGAGGCTGAGAGAGATGAGGAGGTGAGACACGAGCTGCTGATCAAACACCTTTAATTACTTCTCATATACAATTAATTTCCATTCAAATTTAATAAAGCACTTTAAAAACTACAGAGTAAAATATAATGCTGTACAATTAAAAGAAACTAAGATAAAACAGGAGGCTACTGTAGTACTGTAGTAATAACTATAAGTTATGCATAATTACATGCAAATAACCCTAAACCAACCCCTAACCCTATAGTAAGTGCATTTAGTTAATTATTATTACTCAGTACTTAAATGTATAATTACACTAACACAGACAACTTAAAATACAGTGTAACCAAAAGTTTTTTTTAGTGCAGAATTCACTGTTCGATGTATTAAAACATGCAATATAAAGAAATAATACAGGCAGCTCATTTCTAGATAAATCAGTAAGATGAAAGTCCAGATTACCTGCAATAAACGTCCACTCAGTGTTTTATTATTAAAGTGTTTATTACAATGGTGAATTTGTTTTTGTTTGTGTATTTTCCATTTTAATTTTTGTTTTGTTTTTTGGTCATTTTTATCAGATTTGTTTGTTAATATGTCTAATGTTGAGGACAGTTACTTTTAAAAAATAATGCGTTACAATATTGTGTTACTCCCTAAAACAGTAACTAATTATGTTTGTTTCTGAAACACGCCTTTGATTACACGAGAGATTATATGTTTCAGTAAGTTGTACTGTGTCTTTCAACATACCTTTGAATGTTCATTCATGTTTATTCTGTAACTAGTATTCACGAGGAAGAGATGATCGTGATCACTCACGCTCCGCACTGTTGCTTGTGGCGCCTATAGAGAGATCTGTCACGCCACATTAAAGAGCATCAAAACGGCATTTTCTGTTTGAATTTCATGATAAAATGGATAGAATTTGAAAGATGACACTTTGTTTCTTATCAAAATTAACAAAACTGAAGTGTTCCCAAACAGGAGACCTTAAAGTTGCAATGTAATGCATTCCTGTACCAAAACGGTTCGGTACAAATACATGTACCGTTACACCCCTAGTTACGATATTGTGTTATTCCCTAAAAAAAGTAACTAATTACATTACTTAGTTACTTTTAATAGAAATGAATGCGTAAACAATATTGTTTAATTTTTATTTCAGTTTTGGTTATTTTAGTACTTCAAGTTAAACTAAACGAAAATGAGAAATTTAGCCTTGGAAACTAAAATAAAATAAGTTTGTTAAAAATATTTAAGATAGGGTAACAAACATGTTTTTTTATGGTTTTAGTATTAAAGCTAAACTTTTAGTTTAAATTTTTTTAGTGATTCTGTGTGTTTTTGTCATTTTTATCAGATTTGTTTTAATATGTTAATAAATATAGTAAAATATTAAATAATAAAATAGTTTTAATATTAAAGTTAAACTTTTAGTTAAAAGTTGAAGTATTTTCCATTTTTGTTGTTGTTGTTTTTTTTGTCATTTTTATTAGATTTGTTTTTTAATATGTCTAGTGTCGGGGAAAGTTACTTTTAAAACAATATCCCATTACTCCCTAAAAAAAGTAACTAATTACGTTACTTAGTTTCTTTTTATGGAAAGTAATGCGTAACTATTTCTATTAATTTTTATTTTAGTACTATTTAGTTAAACTAAACGAAAATGAGAAATTTTGCCTTGGAAACTAAAATAAAATAAGTTTGTAAAAAATTATTTCAGTTTATTTTATTTCAAATAATGAACGTTTTTTATGGTTTTAATATTGAAGTTAAAATTTTAGTTAAGTTATTTTCCATTTTTATTTTAAAGAATTAGTGATTTTGTTGTGTGTTATTGTCAGAGTCTAATAAAATGTTTTGTTATATGTCTATCATTTTATTTATTTTTATTTGTTTTAGTTATTTTAGTACTTTAAGTTAAACTAAACAATAATGAGAAATATTGCTTTGGAAACTGAAATAAAATAAGTTTGTTAAGTTATTTTGAAGTGATGAAAATGTTTATTTTTAAGGTTTTAATATTAGTTAATAACCCTGCGTCTACTAAACCGGAAAAGAGCACCTAAACTCTACTGTCTCTTCTATAAAGACTCTTGATTCCTTCTATTTGACATTTATGTGTGAATTTGTGTCTCAGGGCTCTGATGTTTCTGAGGCTGATCCTGCCGCTCTGCTGGACAGCATGAAGGTAAACCAAGCTGCTGCTTCCTGATTGGCTGAAATATGAGCTGTGACATCATCAAACGTATGGCATCATTCCGGTTTTGTTCATTCCAGAACATAGATGACATGGATGCGGATCTGTTCAGCTCAAAGAAGAAGCCGAGTTCAGCTCCAGTTCAGAGGAAAGAAGTTAAAGGAGGAGCGTCTAAAGCAGGAGACAAGAGCAAAACCACAGGTACATTTCTCTACAGTGAGATTTTAACTTTGACTCTTAGAGCACTGTTTATAAAGTGTTTAATGTGTTTTTACAGAAGTGAAAAAGCCCAGTTCTGCTCCAGCCTCCACAGCGAGAGCTTACAAGAAGTTCAGCTTTCTGGGTAAGAGCAAAACCATGATTTCTGTCTGACAGCGTCAAATGGCTTCATGAGGGTTTTGATTTTCTCCATTTACTCCACTTTCATGCTGCATGTGGTTCAGATGATGAAGGTGGGGGTGTTGATCCACCTCCTCCTGATGAAGGTATCACAACAACGCTTTTACACAAACCTCTGTGAGATAAACAACTGAAAACCCTGTTCTTCATGTATCACAGATAACGTTGATGATTCGTTAGATGATCTATTGGGCGATCTAGAACACAAGCAGAAGACAATGAAGAAAACCGAACGGCCGCGCTCTTCCTCACCTGCCGTTCCTCAGAAAACAGAGACAGGTGAGAGCGGTGACGTCTCACACATCTGAGCGTCACACGACTGACTGTGACCGCTGACGTCTCTTTCTGTTCCTCAGCGTCTCCAGCAGCTGCCGTGAGGAAGAGGGACGATCTGACGTTTGATGATGAAGATGATCTGATGGACGCTCTGGGCTTCGGAGAAACAAACAAAACACATGGAAATGGACTGACACTGAAAAAAGAGAGGTAATGTCTGAATCCTGTGAGTTTTTCCTCCAGAGGTTTGGATGTAATCACTAAAAAGTAAAGCCACTGGGGGCAATCTTAAAGCATCAACCCTGTTAGATTAAGTAAATAATAACAAATTATTCATTAATCATCAATATTAAATAGCTTTCTATTATATATAATCTAAAAACAATCAGAAACCATTTCAGGTTCATTCAATAATAAGGGCTGCTTTTTCCATTCCTTTAGTACATTTCTAAATGTTTGGATTTTATATATATATATATATATATATATATATACACATATATATATATATATATATATATATATATATATATATATATATATGTTTATATATATATATATATGTTTATATATATATATATATATATATATAAAACAGAAAAGTATTTAATACTTCTTATACTAATAATAATAATGTTGTTGTTATTATTATCACTATTAATTATGTTTCTGTTATATATAATCCAAAGAATCAAAAAATTATTAACATTAGATCATTATTTACTTATTTTATGTTTTATTATTTATTTTATGTTTTATTTTATATTTTTTATTTTATACAGTATCTATATATACTCAGTTTGGAGGCAAAATGTTATATGCCATTATATATTAATTAATATATTATCAATTTATTAACATTTAAAGACAATACTACTTCATTTTTCATCACTACTACTGCTACTACTTCTAATGATAATACATTATTTACTTATTCTATGGTATTATTTATAGAGAACTCTGATATTTGTAGTGTGGGTGAATTGAGAAGGAAGCGGTTGTGATTTCTGTGTCTCTGTCC
Source organism: Ctenopharyngodon idella (assembly GCF_019924925.1). Taxonomy (NCBI): domain Eukaryota; kingdom Metazoa; phylum Chordata; class Actinopteri; order Cypriniformes; family Xenocyprididae; genus Ctenopharyngodon; species Ctenopharyngodon idella. The sequence goes on along the minus strand of NC_067222.1, from coordinate 7,255,959 downwards.
TCATCAGTGATCCTCCTCTGAGAGCTCGCACCAAACTGGATGAGATCTTGGGCCGAGGGACGTCTCCTCGTCTGCTGGAGAGACCCGTGACGGGAGAGAAGAAAGAGACGCCACAGACGGAGAAACCGCTAGAGAAGAGCTCAGTCGGAAGAGGTGACGGCTGACACGATCTCAACTGATGCTAACTTACCAGAGCAGATAACTATAAACGGCACAGATCACTCACTTAAGTGCCAGTCGAGAGAGAATGATTTAATGATACACAATAATTGCAATTTCATATAGATTATATCACAGCTAATGTATACATGAATGCAATACAAGTCACTTTGCATAAAAGCATCTGCCAAATGCATAAATGCAGAAGTAAGTATCCAAAAGACATGGAAATCAATAAACAAGCACTAACCATTGGTCCTGCTGTCTGAAGCCTCTCTGATGGATGAGGAGGACTTCACGTTCGGCTCTTATCAGCCCACGATGGGTTCGACTCCAGAGGGCCGTCAGTCCCGGAGGCAATCTGTCAGGTGAGTCAACACACAAATGTTACAACATGACTACTAACTAGCAGGTCACCTACGTGACAGACTGCAGAAAGTGAGGTTCTTACTCAGTATTTTTGTCTTGTTTTACAGTACAATTATCTAAACATTCTTAAATAAAGAGATGCAAAGATAAGAAGTCTTTTTTTCTGAGAAACTGATCAAAATGAAGGGAGTTTATGCTTCGTAAGTCAGAAAAATCAACCTGTTTTCCCTTTGAAAAAAGTGTATTTTTCTGACCCCAATGGCAGGGGATTTTTCTTGTAAATACATCTTGATTTGTTTAGATATTTGTACTGGGGAAAAAAGACAAAAATACTTGGACTTTAACAAAACTATGGAAGCAATTCTGAGGAAAAAAAGTCCGAATTGCGAGATAAAAAGTCACAATTACACCTTTTTTATTTTTTATTCAGTGGTGGAAACAAGCTTCCATACAAATCACAAAAATATTCAAATACAAAAAACAAATATCAATAATGTTGCTGGTAGAACAACTTTGTTGATTCATTTTATTTGTATAAATCAGTTTCATTGCTCTGTGTATCATGTCAGATTCTCAACTGAAGACGTGAGCGTTCACTCGCCTGAACACAAACCCAAACCCTCCACACGCGCCACCCGGCCCAGATCAGACTGGCTCGGCCTGAAGCAGGAGGAGGAGGAGGAAAAGATGAAGGAGGAACCCAAACAACCTGCTCCAGAGATCCTGAAGCCTCCAGCATCTCCCTCCTTAACAGCCCGGAAAGAGACGCCCACAGATCCGCCGGCCGCACCCTCATCTCCTAAAACTGTCTCGAGACCGGTGAAGAGAGACGAGGACGAGGACTGGCTCACTGGAGCGCTCAGTCGCAGGAAAACACAGTTAGTGAGCCAATCAGAGGAGAGAGAGAGGAAACAGGAAGTTTCATCAGGTCCAGTAGAGGAAGTGGACGTGTTTCTCAGGTAAAGGTTTGTGATTGAATGTTGGGTTGGACTAGATCAAGATGCAGAGATTTGCTCTAATGTGTGATGTGTTTGCAGCTCTAAATCAAATGTCTCTTCAGCCCCACGAAAACGACCGGACGAGCCTCCTGTCCCAAACACAGAGCCCAGGTACAGTCAATACAAACAGTGCTGTAATGCTGTGGTGTCCTGTGATTTATGTTGCACTAAATGGAGTGTGTATGTGTTTTCCAGCAGAGAGTCCTCTGGCATCTCCATCCAACACAACACAAGCACAGAAACGCAACATAAACCTGGTACAGTCAAACTCTGCACACTATAAAACATTGTTAAAGGGGACTATTATGCAAAATTCTCTAAAGTGTTTGAACACAGACGGGATATGTTGAGCTGAAACTTCACAGACACATTCTGGAGAAAAACAGACTTATATTACATCTTGTAAAAAGAGGCATAATACATAATATGTCTAGACAAGTCATGGAATTTTTAGAGTGAATATAAATGTTAGAGGTTTTGCTCAACTCATTAGCTAGAAATTGCTCTTTTTACTTCTAAAGCTTTAACATGATTATCCAATAAAATCTATTAAAAAAACTATAAAATACAATTCCTTATCCAATTATTACAAACATTAGGTAAAGAAATTGGTGCAAAAGATGCAAATAGGCTGAATCTAGAACTTTAGTGGTATTTTCTTACCTGATTATTTGAATGTTTCAATTAATTTCAGCTGACTCTGATTTCTAAGGTTAGTTGTGTTCCTGTTACTAAAGTCCCTTTCAGTAAACACCCTTCAAACAACCCTAGAAAACACAACTCAAAACAAGTAAAAAAAAAAATTAGCTAACTACTAAAAATAAATTAAGATATTTCTTATTTTAATTACATTGTTGTCTTTGAAGAAGCAGGATGTCTCAAAAAAACTGAAATTTATGAGGAAACCTCATTGATTTCTAGAACTGATGAAAGTCTTGGAAATGTATCAAATCATATAACCCAGTAGTCATTTTTATAATCAGTATACATTTTTCTAGTTATGTCAAGATCTAAAATATTTTATTGGGTGGAAATTGAGTAAAAAAAAATCCTTATCCAGAAAATCAGAAATGACTGCAAAAGTCATGGCACCTTTTGGAGTCAAAACGTTTGAGAAGCTCTGATCTAGAGGAACCGTCATAAATGTTCACAGTTCACAAACTCTTCTGTGAATGTGCCAGTTTTTCTTACAAAAAAATGTGAAAAAGTCATGGAAAATCATTGGTTAAAGGTGCTGTATGTAAGTTTTTGACTGTACTAAAGCATAAAAATACCATAATATGTTCGTAGATATTTATTAAACATGCTGAGTTCACATATTCGTTTATCTGAAAACCATTGCTACAGCCAGTTATTTTACTTTGAAATTTGCGTTGCGTGTCGGAATTTCTGTTTTTGTTTCGGTCTGTGTAAGACCGCACATTGCCAATTTACCCAATAGTATTTCGCCACCCCGGGTTGCCCGTCGGCGGAAAACACATGCAGCGAATTGCAGCCAATTGAGCTCGCTCCTGTTGCGAGTCTTCAAACTGGCAACCCGCGAGAGCATTGAGCCTAAAGAGGATGGGGCGGGGCGAACAATATTTTGAATTTGGACTGCAGTACCCATTTCAACCACTAGTTGTCATTCTTACATAGAGCACCTTTAAAAGACGTGAGAAGCCTGGTTATAAATTTCAACAGGTATTTTCTTACCTGCATGTGACATGTAGGCAATAATTCAATTCAACATAATAAAGATCTTCTTCATCTCCTAGTTAAGTTAGTTCCCTCTAATTACACACTATTTTAACATCTGTCACCCGTCAAACACCTTAAAACAACCCTATGATCCTATACACAATATCCTTTCAACATGTTCTCACTGTAGTGACCCAGTCATCTGCTTAGAAAATTAGTGTACGTCAAGCCCTGTTTTAGGACATCTCTGACACCCCTGATTCCCCTCCACCCCCTCTTCACCACTTCTGTCCCGTTTCAGGACTCGATCAGATCCTCTCGTCACAGTCCAGAGAGTCACGGCCCGTTAACACAACCAGCAGCGCACAACACACCGCACATGCTCAGGACCCCAGAACAGCCTCAGGACGGGACGGCCCGACAGAGATGTCCCCCTCCAACCCCGTCCACGGGTGGCCTGTGCCCACTATAGCGCCCCCTGCAGCGCGGTGTAGGTGCTGCTAGTGTAGAGCAGGAGTTTATCATGACCGCTATTATATAAACCTCACGAAAACACAATTCACCCAAAAATATAAATAAATAAAATAGGGAATTATTCTGCATGAAGGAAAAAAGCATATTGCCATTGTGATATTTTTGCATTTAAACTCCAAATTCTCTTATTTTAAATTTACTGTAAAAATTAATTACAAGAATTACAAAAAAATGAATACAATAATTTTTTTCATAAATGAAACCCAACAAATTAATATTCAATATTAATTAAATAGTTTTATAATAAATTTAAATAATAATAATAAATATTATGTATGATGTCTTCTGTATTACATAATGAATTACAAAAGTGAATATGATTTAATTAATCAAATTGTTTTATATTAATTTATTAAAATTAAAAATAAAACAATATAAAAATTATTAAAATTATTAATAAATATTCCCATGATGTATGATGTGTCTTCTGTATTACTGTAAAAATGAAACATTTACAAAATAAAATACAAAAGTGAAAGATTTTTAAAATGAAAATCAACAAATAATATTTAAATTCAACCAATGATTAATTTATTTAAATACTTGCATTAAAATTTAAATAATTTATTATTAAATATTACTATGACGTATGTGTGTGTGTGTTATTAAACAAATTCAGTGAAATAACAGCAATAATAATAATGTGTATTATTAAAATATTATCATGACGTAAATATTTTGTTTACATTTCAGTAATGATGTATTAACATATTAAAAACATTAAACATGTTTTCAAATTACATAAATAAGAATTAAGGGATCTGCTCTTAATTTTCATGAAAATACATGTTAATGTAAAACATTATTGGTGCTGAATGTTTATGATGTGTTTGTGTTTTTAAACCGCTGTTGTTTCAGTGTTCCCACCAGCGGAGGGCGCTGTACCTGTGACACAAACACACACACCTCTGCCTGCAGACAGTCTACAGCAGCTGCTCATACAGCAACAGGTCACACACACACACACACACATTTACAACACATAACATGCTCTGATGTGGATTCATATTCAGTAAACTTATGAAGGGATTGTGTGTGTGTGTGTGTGTGTATGTGCGCAGTTGGCTCAGTCTCATCTGTGGGGTTTGAGCAGCTCTCTGGACGTGAACGCACTCAGACACAGAACAGACACGGACCATCAGCACGCAGACGTGACGTCACTGCAGAAGCGCATTATTCAGCTGGAGGCACAGGTACAAACACACACATTAAAGCAATAAACACCAGCAGACGCTTTACACTGCATTAACAGTGCCTAAAGCAGCCTTAACTGTGGTAAACATCACCGTCAGGCGCTTCCAAACTTGAGTTCATGAGGGAAATACAGGGGGTTGGGAATGAATGAAAAGTTAACAACTACTTAAATCATTAAAAACAATTAAAATTAAATTAATTGACATCAGAGAACATGTGAATGTGTTGTTAAATTATTAAAATATAAACTTCAAATCTCATGGAGGCTTCAAGTAAATATTTTAGTTCGAAGGGGTTCATCTGACTAAAATATTTGTGAATCCCTGATATAACTGAAGCTAAATAACGTCAAACTAATACATTGAACTGATGTGAATTGAACACATCTCATCCAATCAGAACGCAACACAGAATTACCTCAGACATGTGGTAGTAAGTGAGCCTTCATGTGTGTGTGTACAGGTGAGGAGTTTACAGCTGGAGAGAGATCAGAATCACATGCTGTTAGAGAGCGTTCAGCAGAGACACAAACAGGACACTGAGCTCATGGAGAACATGCACAGGTAACACACACACACACACTGAGTTAAAACAGTGTGGTTTGGTCTCACACAAGTCGTCTCGACTCAGAGCTCGTGTGAAGCTGCTGGAGGAATCGGCCGCCCAGCGAGAGCTGCGGTCTCGGCAGGAGAACGAGGACCTGGCGGAGAGACTGGCTGCCGTCACACGTATGGCGGAGCAGGAGCGGGCGGAGATTCAGGCGCAGCACCAGCGCAGACTCGCACAGAGTCAACAGGACCGAGACAGAGAGGTGGAGAGACTCAGAGACCTGCAGAGGTGACACACTCATACACACACACAGGTTTCCATGTTTAATGGGGACTTCCCATAGACGTAATGATTTTTATACTGTACATATTTTATTCCTCTACACTAACTCTACCCCTAAACCTACCCATCACACAAAACTACAGGCATTTTTACATCTTCAAAACACTTAATTTATATAGTTTATAAGCCATTTTCCTCATGGGGACCAAAAATGTCCCCATAAGGTCAAAAATTACTGGCATTACTATCCTTGTGGGGACATTTGGTCCCTATAACATGGGGAGTACCAAGTACACACACACTGATGAAGAGTTCATTTAGTCCTACATTAAATCCTGATCTTCAAATACTTCAGATCAAAGTTTGTCATGTGATTGGCCTGGGATCTGACTGCTTTTGCTCATGGATTATTGAAGAATGTTTTGAAATCCCTTAGGAGAAAATGAATGGGAAAATGCTTCCGGAAACTAGGCCACTGGAAAAGTGGGAATCATTATTGCTCTATAGCAGTGTTGTTATTGATTACTAAAAATTATTTAAAAGATTACTATTTATAAAATAAATTAAAAGATTATTATTTTGGTTTTCCTTAATTAACATAGAAAATAAATATTATGAACATTTTTTTTATAAATGAATAAACTTTTTTTTATTACATGGGAAAAAAAAAAAAAAAAACACTTTGAAAAATCTTCCAAAAAATATTTTAACTAATGGAAATAAAATAAGCTGAAGTAGCCAAATTACAAAAATGAATACAATTATTATTTTAAATTAAAGTAAAAAAATGAATATACAAAATCAACAAATTATTATTAAAATTTAAATAATTGTTTATTATTAATTTAATTGATATTAAAATTTAAATGACATTAATAATAATAATAAATTATAATGATGTGTGTTCATACATAATCATTTCTTAAAATAAAATTAAATATTACCATGATGTAGAAATAAGTTTTCACATTTCAGTAATGAAAACATTAAAAACTTAAAAATTAGAAATTTTCTAAACTAAATAAAATAAAAACTGAAATTTTGAACTAATTTTTATTTTTTGAATTCTAAAACTGAAATAAAAATAAAGCTAAGTAAAATAATTTTTTAAAAACCCTAATAAAAATAATAAAACCACGTAGCAAAAAAAACAAAAAACATAAAATTGAAAAATAAGAGCGAATTCAAAATATTGATAAATACTATAATATTATATATTATAATATATTATATAAATAATATTATGATAACAAGATGATTATTGACTAAATTATTATTCTGAGAAGCAAGGATTGTCAAAGCGTTTTTGTCAGCCGAACCCCTCTGAGCTAAAATATTATAGAATATAAAATATAAAAGTCCCCCTGAGATTTTAAGTTAATATTTCAGTAATTTAACAACATATTCATGATGTTGGTTCTCTGATGTCGGTTAATGATCACGTTATATGCAGATAAACTTTTTTCAGCAAGTGTTATATTTATTTATTTATTTAAATTGCTGTATTAATTTTGACTGTAATATTACCTTTTCATAAAAAAAAAAAAAAAAAAAAAAAAAAAGATGATAACTTTAGCTCTAATGTTTAAGTCCTTCAAAAGTTGACTATGGTTACAGAAATGTAAAAAAACAAAAAAAACAAACAAAAAAATGATTTTAAGATGTTTTAAAAGACCCTCGAGGACCTAATTTATATTTGCACACGTGTTCCTGAATACATTTTACAGTTTCCACACATATATTTTAAGCAATAACTCGTAAATGTGAGTAAAATGCTCGTACCTTTGAGCTAAAGTATCATAGAATATAAAATATAAAAGTCCCCCTGAGATTTTAATTTAATATTTCAGTAATTTAGCAACGTATTCATGATGCCAGTTCTCTGACGTTGGTTAATGGTCATGTGACATGCAGACCAACAAATAAATTGTAATCTTTTTTTAGTAAGTGTTTTATTTTGATCGTTTTTAATTACTCATTTTTATTTATTTATTAGCATTTCATCAAAAAAAAAAAAAAATTAGCTCAAAAGTCCTTTAAAGTTTGATGTTACAGAAATAAGCGAATGAACCCACCTGAGTGTAAAACAAGCTCATTTGGTTAACGTGTGTTACAGGAAGTCCATCCTGGAGATGAAGAGAGATCATGAAGAGCAGATCCAGCACCTGAAGAAGCTGAAGGACGAGGAGATCGACGCCGTGACCAGCGCCACGTCACAGACCAGGTGCTGCCCGTCACCGATCACACACAGAGAGCAGACTCTCGTCCGTCAGACGCAACTCATGAGGTGTGTGTGTATGTGCAGGTCTCTGACGGCCGTCATCGAGCAGATGGAGCTGTTCTCCCGCAGGCTGGGTGACCTGTCGTCTCGAGTGGAGAGCTCACATGAGCACACGGCGCAGGGACTGGAGATCGGAGCCAGACAGAGAGACCAGCAGCTCCGAGGTGCCGCAACAAACATCACTGCATCTCTGCAGACAGGGCTCGACACGTGCCTTCTTCCCCAAGGATCACATGTGCTCCTAGTTTGGACAGTTTAGAAGCTCATAAAGAACTGTAGGAGCGCAATGAAAATGCCAGATACAGTTTATTTTGTAACTGAAATACCAATAATGACCAGAAAAAAATGTGTTCTTAAACGATTAGTTCACTTCAGAATTAAAATTTCCTGATAATTTACTCACCCCCATGTCATCCAAGATGTCTTTCTTGTTTCGAAAAGAAATTAAAGTTTTTTTAAGAGAACATTCCAGGATTTTTCTCCATATTGTGGACTTCACTGGGGTTCAACGGGTTGAAGGTCCAAATGTCAATTTCAGTGCAGCTTCAAAGAGCTCTACATGATCCCAGACGAGGAATAAGGGTCTTATCTAGAGAAACGATCTGTCATTTTCTAAAACAAAAAAACCCCCCAAAAAATTATATACTTTTTAACCACAAATGCTCGTCTTGCACTGCGCCGCGCATTACGTAATCACGTTGGAAAGGTCACGCGTGACGTAGGTGAAAGTACCGATCCAGTGTCTACAAATGTGCAAAGACTAAGTCAAACACCCTTTACAAAAAAAGGTAAAACAACGATGTTGGACGATTTTGAAGTAGGAGGAGAAAATGAGATGCCGTTTTTCTTCCACCTACGTCACGTGTGACCTTTCCAACGTGATTACGTAATACGTGGCGCAGAGCAGTGCAAGATGAGCATTTGTGGTTAAAAAGGATATTGGTTTTTTTTTTTTTTTTTTTTTTTTTAGAAAATGACGATCGTTTCGCTAGATAAGGCCCTTATTCCTCGTCTGGGATCATGTAGAGCTCTTTGAAGCTGCACTGAAACTGACATTTGGACCTTCAACCCGTTGAACCCCAGTGAAGTCCACTATATGGAGAAAAATCCTGAAATGTTTTCCTCAAAAACCTTCATTTCTTTTCAACTGAAGAAAGAAAGACATAAATCTTGAATGGCATGGGGGTGAGTAAATTATCAGGAAATTTTAATTCTGAACTGAACTAATCCTTTAATGCTGGACTTTTAATTATAAACAAGCCCGAAACACACCGGGACTCTTATTTTGAAATGTCTATGCTGTACTACTTCCAGCTGCCCTATTCAAACATATGAGGGAGATTAAATATGCACTCTTACAACCATCTACAACAACATATTACAATATAAACACCTTAAAGTAAACAGTCATAATTCAATCAATAATCAATCTATTGGCATAAATCTGCAGTATTCAGTGATTGTGAGCTCCTATGAACCACACAACAGAGCCATGTTTTCACTATGAATGCACAGCACAGACGAAATCATCGTCTTTTGAAGTATAATAATCATATTAGCCTAAAATTTAAGACCTCTTAATATGATAATTAAGACTTGTGTTATACCATTTAAAATATGTGAGACTTTTTATGACCTTAAATTTGAAAAAAGTGAATAAGATGTTTTAAAAGACCCGCAAGGACCTAATTTATATTTGCAGATCATGTAGTTCGCACACATTTATTTTTAGTCGTAAATGTGAGTGAAGCACTCGTACTGTAGATTCCTGGTAAAACAAACAAGCTGAATGTGTTTTTGTCTCTCAGTGCTGCAGGAGCGTTTGAGTCAGCAGCAGCACGAGATGAGTGACGAGAGGTCACGTCTCAAAGAGGTCATCGCCAAGATGGACACACAGCTGGCCGAGCAGCAGAGACAGCTGGAGAAGGTCGAGAAACCTCACCGAACCCACACCACACACTCACTCTGAACATGAATGAAACAGTCATATACGTTATCAGTCAGAACACAAGACTGTTTAACATAGTCGCTTTTCCACCGTCAGGCCGGATAGTTTGAAGGATAATAAGGAACGGTTCCAGTTATATTGGACAACTGCGCTGGTAGAAGCATGTAGTGACGTTGCCACTCAGGATTGGTCACATGTCTGTGATTCTATGTAGATGTCCAAGTGCACTATTTGAACGACGTAAACATAAGTTAAAAATAAAAGAGACATCTGATCATCCTCCATAACGCAGTCGCTATTTACATCTGTAAACCGTCAGTAAACTCTTGCATTACCATTATCAGCCCACAGTGGGACATGAAACCATGTCCGTACCGGCACAGAATGGAACGGTCGAGCAATGAGAACGGTTTGGCCGACAGTGGAAAAACGGCTCATGAAGTTACGCTGGTTTGTGTGTTTAGGAGCGCTGGCGTGTGACATCAGAACAGGCCAAAGCTGAATCATCTCTACGAGGACTAGAGGAGGAGAGACGGACCATGATGCAACACTTCAGCATGGAGAGAGAGGAGCTGGAAAAGGCAAAGGTCAGACCAAAATGACACCACATCACTCATTAAACATGATTTAAATTATAGATTACACATCAATTATAGATCTACTGTATATCTATCTCTCTCTCCCTCTTTCTCATATATATATATATATATATATATATATATATATATATTACTCTCTCTCTCTCTCAGAGCGCTCTGCTGGAGGAGCAGCAGTCCGTCATGCAGCACTGCGCTGAAGAGCGGCGGAAGCTGGCGGCCGAGTGGAGCAGGTTTCACACGCAGGAGAAGCTGCGTCAGGAGCGGGCCGAGAGAGAAGCCAGCCGCGCCATGGAGAGAGACGCCAACAGAGAGGGGTCCATCCTCAGCATGGCACAGGTGTGACTGATGATATAAACCTCATGCAGTGCAGTTCAGACGCTATCTGTACTGTATCAGCTGATCACAGTACAGGACAAAAATGTGTTTTCATGCATTCATTCATGCTTTACAGCTAATATTAGAAGCTGAAGCCAATACATTTTTTTTAAATGTATGAATTTTATGTAATGAGTTGAGTTAGATGCTAATGTTTACATGAAACAGACACAAACATCATAATTTTATGTCATAGTTGTATTTCTCAGTACTAATATTATATATTATATTTAAATCTTAACACTCTTATTTTTGAGTTAAAAACTTGCAATTAAAAGAAACAATTGTTAGAATTGGGAGATATATAATTATATAATGTCAGAATTCCCTGAAAAGAGTCTAAATTGTGAAGATGTAAATTCGCAATTAACATATTTGTTAATCTGTGGCAAAAACAGTAATAAGTCTTTTCATTCTCAAAGCAGACCATTCTACGTTTTTATGCTTGTTATACTTAAAGAAAAAAAGTTTTATTTGGAATTATAATAGTTAACTTATAACAGAAACCATTAAAAAAAACAGTAAAACAAAATAAAAATGACAAAAACACAACAAAATTACTAAAAATTTTAAAATTAAAATGGATGGATATATATATATATATATATATATATATATATATAAATAATCAATCTGGCTCAAAAACAACTAATGTACACATATATAAATAAAAAATGTAATATATAAATTAAAATAATCAAATAATTACATTTTAATTATTTTTTATTTTATTATTACATTACATTTTTTAATTAAATTTTGATTTTATATATATATATATATATATATATATATATATAAAACAACTTATGTTTATAAAAATATTAAATTAAAATATATATAAATATATGTATAATCTATATATACAATATAAATGTAACTGATATATTTAATTCAATATTTTGAATTACTTTTTATTTTTCATATTTTCCATTTTCATTTTAATTTGATTAAATTTTTGTAATTTTGTATTTAGTTTTAGTCTAATTTTATTTTAGTTTGTTTTTTTATATTTTTTAATAATTTATATTTGTTTATATTTCATTATTATTTTAGTTAACAAAATCTATTTTTAATAGTATTTATTTACAATAACAACACTGCTAATACAAGTCTAAGCAGTTCAAATGGGAGAAATTGGAAAAGTGAGAGGGACTGGTGACATCAGCAGAAAAGGGAAGTCGTTTGAGAAGCGAAACAATCAATCACAGTTTTCCTTGGTGATATTCAGGAGCAGGCCGATCTGAAGCTGCGCTCCGGAGAGCTGAAACAGAAGGAGGAATCGCTGCAGAGAGAGAGAGACAGCCTGGAGAAAGAGAGACAGGAGCTGGACAGAGAGAAAGAGAAGCTGAGCTCCACGGCACTGCGACTCAAAACACGCGCACAGGAAGTGGAGGCGTTCAGTAAGGTAAAATACTAAAGCACTGTGGTCAGTGCCGCGTTTGACACCTGATCATGTGACACTGAACCGTCTCCTCATGTGCAGCTGGCGTCCGAGCGCTTCGAGGAGGGAGAGCGAGCGCTGAGGGAGGCCAGACAGGTGGAGGCCGAACATCAGACCAGACTACGCAATATACATACACAGATAGAGCAACTGAGACAACAGGAGCACAACTTACAACAGGTCACTGCTAACCACTGTCTGAAACTAACACACAATGTCCTATTTATAAATGTAATTATTTTTTGATGTCACAGTAATGTAGTTATCTAGTTACCCGACGCTGTGTAACTCTGATCATGTGACCTCTCAGGAGCGCTTGAGGATGACGGATCATCACAGAGACATGGAGCGACTGAGGCACACTCTTCCTGTCAATCCAGTGACGTCAGCGCCTCTCATCGCAGGTAATGTGTCCGTTCACAGACCCACTGCAGGCGTTCAGTGTCTCAGACAGTGAGTCACATGTGTGTGTTTGTTAGATTTCTCTCCTGCGTTGGCCAGCACACACCTGAGCGCCGCTGTCAACCCGCTGCCTGCTGAACTACACGCCCGACTCGCCCTCATCAAACACACTGCTGAGAAGGTACGCCAACACCGATTCACTTCACAGCTGATAACGTCACAATAGGGTGATTTAATACCCAGTTTACCCAAGTAATGACGCACTCTGATATGTACTAGAGAGACCAGAACCTTTCAACTGACCACCATTAAAGAGGCTTAACATGGTATATGGATTACACTTATATACATGTATGCAATGATGAATTGAATAATTCAAAACAGAAAAAAATGCAAAAGTAAAGCTTAATTAATAATTAAAATAAAGCAACACTAGCTAAAAAAACAAACAAAAAAATATACAGAAATAAAAGAACAAACAAACACATACAAGAATAATAAAATAAAGTGAAAAATAATAGTTTATATATAATCCAGTATTGTAATTTTTTTCCAATAGTGCAAAAAACACAGTATATACATGTATATTAAACACAAAATAAGCTCAAGGGCGTATTATATACATATATGAAATGATTAAGTGAATAATTCAACCATATTAACAAACCAGAAAAATATCCTCATATAAATGCCCAAGCCAACAGTTTGAGCAACTCCAGTGAAAAATCAACAATTCAGTTCAGCAAGCATAGCCAAAAATAAATAAATAAAATTAAATATGCAAAAATAAATAAATCTCACCATATTTCCCATCGATTTTGAAGCCAATAATCCAATAGCGAAAAAAATCAGTAGATCAGACAAGGATGTAGTTAATCCAAATTACATGCCCTTTACAATCCACTTCAACATGAAATGAAGTCAATCGGAGCAGGTGTAACAAAGGCTGAATCCCAAATGGCACCCTAAATCCTCACGGTCTTCCTCGGAGTCTGCACTATTGTGACGTAATGCAATGACATACATCCAAGTGCATGAGGAAAAGGGAAGTTAGCGAGGGAGGGGCATAAACACAGCCCAGCATTTCAGGATGGATGTTTAAACATCATTTCTATGGCCATGAGTGATTATTAGTGACCCTTACCCATAATTCTTGGAGACTGTGGGCTGTGTTCAGAATATCAAACTACCACAATTCTTATTATTTCCACAGCATAGAGGATGTGTATGCATGGCATATTTGAAATTATTTAATTTGCCAATGTACAAATGCATATATACACAGAATACTAGATCACTATGCAGTATGTATATTACAAATATAGCAATAATTTCATGACCACATGAATTCAAGACTATGGAAGCTTGTTTCAGTCACTGAGCAAAAATTAAAAAGGTAATTGCGACTTTTTCCCTCACAATTGCAAGAAAAACTCAGAATTATTTTCTCGCAATTGCGAGTTATAGTCCAATTCCGAGGAAAAAAACCCTTTAAAGAAGCAATTGAGAGTAGGGATGGGCATATCGATATGAAGTATCGATACTGACGCTATTATGTTGTTCAGGGTTGTGTTTCCCAAAAGCATCAATGTTTTTTTTACAATACTAAACGCATACAGCTCTGTTTGAATGTAGTGAACGCTCTGAATCAGCATTTGCGTGTGTTCAGATGAGCAGGAAAATAGTTCTACTACACAATTTTTCGCTAACAGGTTATTTGTCCAATTTAATGCATATTGTACACATTAAATTTCTCGTTAATTAAAATCACTGGTAAAAAAAAAAAAAAAAACACACCTTAGTATCAATACTTTCAATACGCTATGTTCGAGTTATTTCACAACAAACAAAATGAAATGGTAGCCTACATAGTTTTTGCAATTACATTTATTTAAATTGAACGTTAAAAGTTTGTATTGATGTGCTCTTCTGTAACTACACTGTCAGAATACAAAGTTTGCATTTTATGGGTACAACAGCCTGTCACTGGCAGTCCCTTATGTAAATGAACCATTACTACACTGACCATAGTTCAGCTAGGCCTACAGTATTTGTAGATTTCCATGGTTACTACAAGTAAACATTAACCATGTGTAAACAAAAATATAATAAAATTGCAATTAAGGTGTATTGAATCTTAATACCTTTCAAATATAATGTTTAGTGGGTATCATTACCCATTTTACTCATAGTAATTCAGGTTTAAGGACTTAAGCCATTAAGTTCAGATTAGAGGCATCGTATCGGCAATATTGGCCTTAAAAGTATCGGTATTGTATCGAAAACAAAGTGGTATCACCCATCCCTAATTGAGATTATACCACACAATTCTAAGAAAAAGTCAGAATTGCAAGATGTAAAGTTGCAATTACTTTTTTTAATTCAGGGGTTGAAACGTGCCTCTAGGATATTACTGTTAACCCATAATGTCCATTCATTGCAATAGCAGATGATTAAGTTCTTGCCTTCACAGGGAACTCATTTTATCTTACTTGAGAACTTTATTGTAGATGCAATTAGATTTATACTTAACTGAAGCAATGCATTTTATAACTCTTAAAATGCTTCATTAAATCCACAGTAATTGCAGACAATTTCGCAAATCACTAAAAACCAGTACAATCATTGGGAAATTTTATTTTAATGTAAACACTGAGTTAATAGTTGACATTGCCCTAAATGGACAACATCCCACCCACACTAAAGTTCTGTCTATTTCTCTAACAGGACAGAGACTTCCTGCAAGAGGAGCAGTACTTCCTGGACACCCTGAAGAAAACGTCGTACAACTCGGTCTTCAACACATGACCATAGACACTTCAGTTATTCTCATGCTCGGATGTCACTCTCCAACACAAAGTTTCTGCAAAAAGTAGGGGGAGGGGGGGAAAGAGAATTGTCACTTCAATTCATTAATATTTTTTTTTTTTTTTTTTTTTTTTTTTAAATAAAAAGTCAAGCCTCAGGTTACCATAACTCAACACAAGTTTTTCAGACAGGGATAACTTCTCTCATCACAGGCTTGAATGTCTAAACGCTGATCTTGGGTCAGATTGTTCCTTCATAATCCCAAGAGCATGTTAATGAACCATCAGAACTATTCTGACCCAAGAATAGCATTAAATTACCAAAAAAAAAAAAAAAAAAAATCTTACTATAATGTACTTTGATTTATACGTACAGCTGTGAATCCAGGTGAAGCAGGAGACCTCGTGGTGTTTCTGCTCCATCTGTGAAGAGAAAACCAGAGTCAGACGGGTTTCACACGAGATTACAGGTGCAGATTCTCATTGGCTTTTGTTTCCTCAGAATAAATTTATTGGACCATCACTAGCCTCTCAGAGGGCATTTCCAGCAGGGCCAGGGCTCGGGCACCCGGAGGTTGGGGGCCCCCCGAAATGCCACAAGCCACGGCCCTGATGGAAGTGCAGCATTTTCATCACATGTGTGAGCAGAGAGAGATTTTTACCTGATCAGCACTGAATCAGATTCAGACGTTCACCTGGAGAGAGAAAGAGCACGTGATCAGATTCAGTGTTTCCAGCACAGTGATGTACTTCATATCTGCACATTGTGTCTCAGAGTGATTCTGCTTTGCCATCGTCAGTTATCGCATCAGACGGCTTTTCCTATACAGCATCTTCATCACAGAACACGGTCAACCTTACGTATAAATGACACTTATGTACACAAAGGGGGAAACAAAGCTTTTGGAAACCAAAGCAATTGGTTCAAATGATTCAAAATCGTATTAGATTGCAGTGCTCGTTTTGTTTATGGCCATCACGATTCCTCCATTATATTATTGTAGGACTTCAAAAAGTCCTCGATTGCAATTTACCATGTCGATTAACTGGCAAAACACAGAAGTGGCACATTTAAATGACGAGAATCCCTGAACTGCATTATCAGACTTTAAGGCTGTACAACATTAAAAAAAATATAATATATAGCACTCCATTACGCAGTGCTCTGTATATGGTTAGGAGGACTTTTAAAAACGTTCAAGACATGGTTATAGCTTTGACATATGCCGTGTGTTTGGGTTGCTCATAAGGTTTATCTGGGAACGCAACATGCTCCATTTCACCAGATTTGTAACGTAAAGTCACTTATAAACCTACGGCAACAGGAGAATGCATCAAGGTCTCTAAATATGCGAATTGTTCATCGCGGTTTCAAAAGTTTAAACCCTCGCTCCGAGTTATGTTTTGAGGTCCACATATTCTTGTTCAAGTAATTACAGTGGCTGTAGCATTTCTATCATTAGGTGGCCAAATATTAAAGATTAATAAAACATTTGAATTAAATTTCGGCGACATTAAACCACCATTTGATCTGCTGTAATGTAACAATCATTAGGCCGCTGGCGCTCTCTGCAGGTATTTGTTAATAACGTAAATAAGTTGATTAAGTTTATATTATGCATTTTATCAGTGTTCAATAAAACCCATACTATTAATTGCTTTGATACTATTTAAACCAATTATTATTACCTCACCGATATGCATTGTGTCATTATTATATGCATTTTAAGTCACTTTAAAAGTTATTGTTCGCTTAGGTCTTTTAGCGCCCAGTTGTTCAAAAGTAATCTGATCAGATTTCAGCTATCGGATTGGATCAAATCTTGAAAATGGGTTGTTCAAAAGGAGGGTTCTGAAATTAGATTAGATCACAATCCAATCTTGGTTTTGATCTGGATAAAATCAGTTTGTGTTCAAAACTTCAGTAAGATTGGGATACCTTTAAACAAAAAAAAAAAAAAAAAAAAAAAAAAAAATCTGGATTATACGGATCCCATCAGAAGGATGGATTTCAGAAACAAATGTAATAAAATTTAAAACCATCTAATATACATAAACTAATTGAGCAAAACAAAGTTTAACTATTAAAGTAATAAATTAGAAGTAGACATTTGGCTACATATTTAGCCTTTCAGTTGCCTAGTTTAAAGTAAAAAATGATTGGTGCAATAAAATAATGCCCAAACAGCTGTAAATACATACTATTTAATTCAAAGTGTTTTTTTTTTTTTTTTTTTTTTTTTTTTTTTTTTAAAATCACTGTTTGTAAACTTCATTGGCACAATCATAAGAGATGAATCAGTCAAAAGTTCATTGCAAGTAAACGCTACGCAGAACTTTTCTGAGAGAATGCAAGAGTGTCCCTTTAGGGGCTCCGTAGAGCATTAGTAATCTGAAAATGTATCTGGATCAGGGCGATTCAATCCAATTTTGCTTTGGAAAAACCAGCACAAAAGTAAGATGGATTACCTGATCCTGGATAGCAAAATTCCAGATCATTCTGATCCAGATTTAACTTTTTGAACTGGTCCTAGATTACTTGATCAATCAAAATAAAATTGACAAATAACGCAAGTACCAAAATAGTCATAGTACAAATTTCAAAATTTCCACATTTATGCAAGGGTTTCAAAGCTTCACGAGTCACATTTCAAAAACACTAGAGAAAACTCAGTGTATTCTCCAGAATACAAATTCCCTAGAGCAGGGGTGGCTAACGTCTGTCCTGGAGAGTTCAGCTCCAACCCTAATCAAATACACTTGAACAAGCTAAACAAGGTCTGAAGGATAGGTGAGTTTTTAAATCAGGGTTGGAGCTAAACTCCGCAGGTCTGAGGCTCTCCAGGACCAGAGTTCACCCCTGCCCTAGAGGTTCAATCCTGTAAGGAACATACAGCTCTACATTGTGATTTATACGTACAGCAGTGAATCCAGGTGAAGCAGGAGACCTCGTGGTATTTCTGCTCCATCTGTGAAGAGAAAACCAGAGTCAGACGGGTTTCACACAAGATTACAGATTCTCATTAGTTTTGGTTTCCTCAGAGTTTATTAAGCCATCACTAGCCTCTCAGAGGGCATTTCCAGCAGGGCCGGGGCTCGGGCACCCGGAGGTTGCGGGCCCCCCGAAATGCCACAAGCCACGGCCCTGATGGAAATGCAGCATTTTCATCACAGGAAGATTCAGCCAAACATGTGTGAGCAGAAAGAGATTTTTACCTGATCAGTACTGAATCAGATTCAGACCTGGAGAGAGAGAGAAAGAGCACGTGATCAGATTCAGTGTTTCCAGCACAGTGATGTACTTCATATCTGCACATTGTGTCTCAGTGATTCTGCTTTGCCATCGTCAGTTATCGCATCAGACGGCTTTTCCTATACAGCATCTTCATCACAGAACACAATTCACCTCTAGTGACCAAAGTCCTTTTTTTTAAGACGTTATGTATTTAAAAAGAAAAAACGATGTAACACCCACCATGTAAGTGAACAGCGCACACAGTAAACCAGACAATCCTCATCTCGTTACATTCAATTCAGCCTGCAGAAAAATAAACCGTGCAAAGTTAAACACTGACCGCCATTACGAGCGTGCTTAACAAAATCACTCTAATCAGCAGACTTACATTTATCAAGGAGGTCTGAAAGCGCTGTGTTCGTATCTTCGCGTGCAATTCATTATAAACATGTTTTAATCGCGCTAAAATCGTCTTTGTGTCTGAAGAAGCTGTGTCATCCACGTGCTGCGCGGCGAAAGAGGACGAGGAAGAAGGAGCGCCCGCTTTTATAGCACTGAAATGTCACGACCCACGTGACGAGGGGTGTTACCATTCAGTAGTGAACATCCCTATGCCCTGTTCCCTTCGAAGATTTCACCTTGAGTTTTGGAAGGTCAAAAGGTGTAGGGCTCTAAAATAACAAAAAGTGAGTTCCGAAAGATTAAGAAATGTATACTGAAAGTTCTGTATGGAACAATCCTACAACGTAGCTTATCATTAATGTTTTCCTTTCCAAGTGCCCTGCGAAGGGATCATGTATGCGTTTGGAACGCAGGAAATGTGGAGCCCACAATGCGCGCGCTGGGAAAGTGAGGCGTTTTACAAAATAAAAGTCAATAAAAAATTAATTGACCATTTAACAATTATACAAAATTACATTACTGCAAATAAATTTTAATTATATTATTTAGATGTATAATCCTAAAAATGCGTTTTGCATTTAGGGCTACATTTTACTATTATAACTGCAGCTACATGTAACTGATAAAAACCAAGGGTTATTTTTTAAAGGGACAGTTCACCCAAAAATGAAAATTCTGTCATCATTTACTCACCTTCAAGTTGTTCCAAACCTGTATGAATTTTCTTTCTTCTGCTGCACGCAACAGAAGATATTTAGGAGAACATGGGTAACCGAACAGTGTATGGACCCCATTGACTGACTATAGTATTTTTTCCCCTCCATTACTATGGAAGTCAATGGCGTCCATAAACTGTTCAGTTACCCATGTTCTTCAAAATATCTTGTGTTCAGTCATTCTCACACATACACACACGTTTGTTTTTGTGAATTGTGGGGACATTCCATAGGCGTAATGATTTTTATACTCTACAAACGTATTTTCTATCGCCCTACACTACCCCTACACCTAAACCTACCTATCACAGGAAACTGTGCACATTTTTACTTTCTCAAAAAAACTCATTCTGTATGATTTATAAGCCTTTTGAAAAATGGGGACATGGGGTAATGTCCTCGTAAGTCACCCTCTCCTTGTAATACCTATGTCATACCCATGTCATTATACAAGTTTGTGTCCTGATATGTCACAAAAACACACACACACACACACACACACAAACACACATATATACTACTGACAGGTGAAGTGAATAACACTGATTATCTCTTCATCACGGCACCTGTTAGTGGGTGGGATATATTAGGCAGCAAGTGAACATTTTGTCCTCAAAGTTGATGTGTTAGAAGCAGGAAAAATGGGCAAGCGTAAGGATTTGAGCGAGTTTGACAAGGGCCAAATTTAGTGATGGGAAACCAAGGCTTTCTGAAGCATTTGAGGCTTTCATCAAATTGTGCCGAAAAATGATTCATTACTAGAAGCTCTTAACACAGTGCGCATTAGCGACATCTGGTGGTCAGACTTGTTTTCTCCACCATATCTAAAGCTGGGCACACTGTGCGATTTATAATAGCCCTTTATGATTGTTGCTTGTCAGACTGTGTTGTCTCACACTGTGGGATCTCAGCTGTCCTATATGTCAGACTGTACGACAGTCAAGACGCATTAAAAACGGACGCGCGCTTGAAAACTTGTCCGGAATTTTACATCATCAACCCATAGACATTCGCTGTCTGTGAGCTACCTGGTGGCTAACAAAGACATCTCTAGCGTTAATTCTGATCACAACTTGTCTTGAAAAAGTCAATTTGACGTTCGTCGTATAAGTCACACTGCAGGACTGCGCGCCAAATCTTCTGACACTGCCAGAATTTCGTCAGAGGTAAAATTTGATCACGACGGTTATTAACCGGCTGTCTGTGAACATGTCAAACTAGCGATAAAAGACTACAGATTTTTGTCTAGGATTATAGGAATCTTTTAGGATTCTCAAAATTTGTCTCAGACGACCAAATCGTGGCCAAAATCGCACAGTGCGCTCCCACCTTAAATCATTGCGGAGCAGATCTACGGTTTGAAAAACCAAGTGACCAAACAAACCGTCGGAGGCCGTGACATACGGAATCACTCTTGTCTTGGATCAGTTCTATCTAATCTGATCTAATCTCATCTGAATTCATTTGTGACAATGAGACCACAACTCGTGTAATGTGTAGCCTGGTCAATGGATTCACATATTGATCAATAATATAAAATATATAATGATGTGATCATAATTGATGTGAGAAGTTGAAAAAATACTTTGGGTGAGCTGTTTAACCTTTATGTTCTGTTCGGGGTCTCTGAGACCCCAGCCATAAAACATGATTAAATGCATTTTCCTTTTATGCATCAGGTGAAGCGCCAATTTTTTCAAATCAGCTGTCCTGATCTTCCGATACCGCATGACGTTCGAAGCTTCAAACATCATCAATTACGTGGTATTGTCATTTCAATACAAGCATCGGTACAATGTGTGAAAACTGCGTTGAAGCATCGAATCCCCGGTATCAACCGTCCCATCACTACCAAAACTGCAGCTCTTGTGGGGTGTTCCCGGTCTGCAGTGGTCAGTATCTATCAAAAGTGGTCCAAGGAAGGAACAGTGGTGAACCGGCGACAGGGCCATGGTCGGCCAAGACTCATTGATGCACGTGGGGAGCGAAGGCTGGCTTGTGTGGTCCGATCCAACAGACGAGCTTCTGTAGCTCAAACTGCTCAAGAAGTTAATGATGGTTCTGATGGAAAGGTGTCAGAATACACAGTGCAACACAGTTTGTTGCGTATGATAGCCGCAGACCAGTCAGGGTGCCCATGCTGACCCCTGTCCACCGCCGAAAGCGCCAACAGTGGGCACGTGAGCATCAGAACTGGACCATGGAGCAATGGAAGAAGGTGGCCTGGTCTGATGAATCACGTTTTCGTTTACATCACGTGGATGGCCGGGTGCGTGTGTGTCACTTACTTGGGGAACACATGGTACCAGGATGCACTATGGGAAGAAGGAAAGCCAGCAGAGGCAGTGTGATGCTTTTGACAATGTTCTGCTGGGAAACCTTGGGTCCTGCCATCCATGTGGATGTTACTTTGACACGTACCACCTACCTAAGCATTGTTGCAGACCATGTACAACCTTTCAAGGAAACAGTTTTCCCTGGTGGCTGTGGCCTTTTTCAGCAGGATAATGCGCCCTGCCACAAACTAAATATGGTTCAGGAATGAGGAGCACAACAATGAGTTTGAGGTGTTGATTTGGCCTTCAAATTCCCCAGATCTCAATCCAATCGAGCATCTGTGAAATGTGCTGAACAAACAAGTCCAATCCATGGAGGCTCCACCTCGCAACTTACAGGACTTAAAGGATCTGCTGCTAACATCTTGGTGCAGATACCACAGCACACCTTCAGGGGTCTAGTGGAGTACATGCATTGACAGGTCAAGGCTGTTTTGACAGCAAAAGTTACACAATATTAGGAAGGTGGTCGTAATGTTATGCCGGACTAAAGGTTCCACCTTATTTTGATGCACAGATTTCTTTCCAATGATAATCAATGTAATGCTGACAAATGTTACCTGCCTGAAGCATAATGGAGTGATCGTACAGTTTCACACAAAACGTTAGAAAATGGCCGATCTGAGACAATCAGGAGAAGTTGTCTTCTATTATTTAGAGGTTTGAGTCAGATGTCCAATTACACTAATGATTGTTTTCTCCAGCAGTGGTTTAAATTACAAAAACCTTGGTCCCAAATTCCCATTACATTCTATGAAGTTAAACGGAAAGTTTCTGGAAAATATCTTTTATATATATATTTTTTTGCTTGTACTACTGTGGTAATAATGTGTTTTCTTTAGATATTTTATAGGCTAGTACTGTGCTTGTAGGTAAAAGTGTTAAATGTTTTTTATGGCCACAGTATTCTCTGAATAATCACAACACTTTATACTGATGTAAATCACATCTCAGGAGTGTCCGATCCTCAGACTGTCACGGTCACGCCCTTTTGCCTCAGTTACTTTAATGTTATGCCGCTTTTCTGTCACTAGGGAGAGATATATGTGAACTCTCTCTCGCGCGCACACACACACGCGCACGTGTTTAAACAGCGTCCCGCGGCACTGCACGCGCACTCACTGCAGCACCGTCCCGTCGCGGGATGGATGAACCGGACGCGTCGCGTCAGCAGCAGCAGCGGAACGGGCCCGCCGCGGATGCGCGCATGCACGGGGTGTTTACAGACGCGGACACCGGGCGGCTCACGTACGCGCTGAGTCTGTCGGACAGCTGCCTCACGGTCCAGAGGATCAACTCCCCTTCATCACCACCAGCATCATCGGAGCACCTGGACCTGCGCGACTGCCTGGGAAGCCGCGCGCACCGGGGCGAGCTCGAGGACCAGGGCGCGTATCTGTGCGCGTATTTCTACCCGTACCGGCGCCGGTGGATGGCTTCGGGTCCGGCTCGCCAGAGGGACGAGCGTCGCTTTCGGCTCGAGCTCAATAGGGATGATGATAATAATGATGAGGAGGAGGACGCGAACCTGCGCGAGGCGGAAAGGTGGGCGCGCGCCATCAGAAACAACACCGCGCGCCGCCCGGGAAACACTCACGGTAAGAAACTAACTTATTAAAGACCGAAACGCCAAAGTTTAAACTCTTTTTCACTAAAAAAAAGAGGCTTTTATAGAGCGTTTGGTAAAACTTTGTAACAATAACATCAACAAACTTAATCTACACAACTTTAATACAATGTTTTTGCACATATCTTGATAATACCATGGTATGTTTTGAAGGAAATATGGTAGTCGTTCAGTATGTTGTACATTGGGTTACCGTCAGTGTAGTCACTGTATGGTACTGTCACAATACTTTTTGTAAACATATAGTTCATGGTTTTACTATAAAAACTAAAAAACCATATGGTTATTGTAGTTTTTCCATGGTAACCACAAATTAACCATGGTTTTGCTTCAAAAACCATAGTTTAACTATGGTATTTGTGTGGTTATACAAATGGTAATCAATACGCCAAAAAACATGGTTTTACTATAATAAAACCATGGTTCATTTTCATACTAGTTATTAGAACTTGCTTTATACCATGTAAATAGTACATGAACATGGTAATCATTCAGTACTATTTTAAATATTTGACAGTGGCATGCCTTTCCTTACATTCACACTAAGTTTCACATGTTTAACGTGTGGTGACGAGGTGTGGCCGTTTGCCAGGAGATATATGTGACAGCTAGATGATCACATACTGAACTAGTCTGACTTGCTAGGTGACAGTTATTACTGTAGATAGAACTACAACTTGATGTTGTAGTTTTTCTGTTTATTAGATCAGTGCCTAGATCAGGAATGATTAAGCCAAAATAACATTTGATATATCTAGATATATGGTCTTGTTGTGGTAAGATTCATTTCGTTTGCTTATGATGGACAGGAATAACTGTGTGTGAAGAGATGCTGAGAGGACATGAGTTGTCTCATCTGGGACATGTCCATCTCCATCTGTCCAACACCGAGGGGGCTGATGGGGGTTTAACCCTGTAAAGCCTGACATATCAAATAACAGCTCGAAAAATCGAATATCGGATCTTAAGGCTCTTAAAGTATTAGAATAGATATGGAGCTCGTATTTGAGGAAAAATAAAGCTAATTTTATGCAGTTATGCAGATGCTGATATTTATATGGACAAAAAGTAAATCAGTGAGATCTTGATAACAGTATAGCAGAGTACTTATATAAAATGCATATCATTTGTCACTCTATATCTGCTAATAATGTGTCTTAGTAAGATGATATTGCTTAATTTTATGATTAAGTAGTTTTAAAACATATAATGCAGTGCAATATAATGATGATTGAGAGATGAACTAATAAACCTTCCTCAAAAGCCTGATGATACATTTTAACATGGTTTTTCTAAAAAATTATTTATATAAAAAAATCAAGTAGACCAAAGTTGCTTCTGTGCAGTAAGAGTTCATCTTGAAATATTACTAACTATACAAAAGTTATTTTTATGTTTACTTTATAAAAATCAGTATTTCATAGCAAAAAAAAAAAAAAAAAAACACATGAATCACGTGCTGAAGGTGGATGCTTTTACAATTGCACTAAAAACAGGCCTTTTATTTGCCAAAGAACTATCAGTCAGATAACAGAAGGCATGTGGAAGATCTTGTGCAACAGGTTTTTCAGCAAAGTTTTGATATGTTCATCATTTAGAGGCCTTAGAAACTTGCATATCAAATTTGACACAAAGTTGGCTTTATAGGGTTTATCAAAATTTTACCTCTTATTAATAGTGTTTGCAAAGTTTGCATCTCTATTATTGCTCATATTGCTCATACTAAGTAGGGATGCATAATATATCGGCCACCATATCGGTATCGGCCGATATATGTTCATTTTTAATGTTATCGTTATCGGCCTGATAAGAAGATATATTAAAGCCGATAAATATTGGATTATTTCCTTCAGCTGAGACACTTCAGATGTGCACTGTTCACAATTATGGTTTTGAATTGCTTGAAATATGATTATAGTCATACAGAAAGTGCAACATGCACAGTGCAAGTCTGTCATATAGGCTACATTGAGAACATTATAATTGTGTGCTTGGGACATGGCTTTTAATAGTGAAACTTTTTTTTTTGCAATCAGGCTTTCAAAAATTAAATAAAAATTTGGATTCAGATTTATTGGCCAATATATCGGTTACCGGCTTTCATATCGGTTATTGGTATCGGTCAAAATTTTCACATCGGTGCATCCCTAATACTAAGTATTAAAGTTTGTCCTGCAGCGTTTGAATGATTTCTTAAATCGAGTGTGTTACTAACTGATCAGACGCACCATTTTCACCTGATGGACCAGAAAACAGGTTAAAAAAAAATCCCAGAGCATCATGCCGTTAAGTTTTGCTTGTGCAAATACCACTTATATTTTCTGTAGACAATATCTAGCTGTTTCGTGCATGTTGAAAAAAAATGTTCTCACAATATTTAGGCAATAGACACTGCAATTATGTCATGCATTAACAATTCAACTGCTTAAATCTTTGAACACGTAAAAAATAGGACAGACTTTTCCTGCAAGTTTGTCAGATCGTGAGAGCTTCTCGGTTTCTGCTATAAAAAGCTGAAATACACACGCGAGAGTCAGTCACTGATACTCCAGCTGATATCTGATCAGGAAGAGACACATCTGGGCTTCTAGAATCAGGAAGTTTTGAATGATGAGGTTGTTCCATTGAAAATTCTAGGTTACCACAGTAACTCAGAATTCTAGTGAACACATCGGTAAAAGGATTGTTTGTCCTCATTGTGCACAGGAATGAAAAGAATTAGCCAAATCAAATAACTCCTCGTGGCAAACACGAGGATTAACATCAAAGAATTCATAACAATGCATTGTTACGGCCCCGGTCTAGGTCCGGACCGCAACATAAATGACACAACACGGAATGGCTGTTAAAGTACTCATTTTTATTTTCTTAGTTGATCTTTTGATCAATCGTTTTGGCGGCAGCAGTTGGAGAGTACTAGCAGAATCATAAGATAAATGAACAAAAGAACTGAAGCAAATGATCAGGGGTGAGCAAATGCCAAAATAATAAACAAACAACACTCTAACTTCCCATTAATGAAACTAAATTCCCTGTGCATCAAAATAAAGAAACCAAAATACAGCAACGTAACTTATCTATTAAAAAAAACAGGAGAAAAAGGTGGTGGCCAAGGGGCCTACAAAAACAAATAAGGCACTCACCCCCTACAGCTTCACACAAGGTTTACAAACATGTATGTGGGACATTAAAGTTCAGGACATACAGCTCCCGCAATGATTAACAGCACTCTGTTAGAATGAAACTTGATTTAACAGCATTTTCACTAAAGCTTAACACCAGAACTAACACATGAGCAATAATGATCAAAGAGAGAGACACACAGAAAAGATCATGGCAAGTAACAAAGAGAGTAACAATCAGGTAAGAGCGAGAGCAAAAGTGAGAGCGCCCTCCAGCGAGATCCAGAGGAATTTATACAAATGAAAGCAAAAAATATAGCTGCAAGCAGCAATTAAGGGGCCAAACAAGGAAGCTAGCAGCAGACCAACAATGTCATAATGGACTATGATAGCAACTGAGACAAAGACACTGCATGTCAATTTTTGTCAATCAGACCAACAGTACTGTAGTTAGAGCCAATTTCATGTTTTGTTCAATTACAGTCCCACCACTTTTTTAGTATGTCCTCAGAGTGCCCCCATACATAAGCGTGTCAAATTTGGTGAAAATATCTAATAGTATCTAATAGTAATCTAATAATTATAGACATTTATATGTATAAGCATAAAAAATTAAACCCAACCCCTGACTTTGAATGCATTTTTTTGCCACTTAGTATCAAAATTTTGAAATTTGGCCATTAGCGCTTAGTCAACGGCCTATGTTTCTCATTCTCCTACTATGGTTGTCTCGATCAGACTAACCGTTTCGAAGGAGATGATTCCTGTGAAAATAAGTCAACCACATCAAAAGTTATAAGCATGTAAGTAATTTTTTTCACATTCATTTTTTAACCACTAGGTGGTGCTGGCCTGAACTTCTCAGACTCCTTCAGGGCATTGTGCCGATGACCCACACCAAGTTTCGTAATAATATGTTCATGCGTTCGTAAAATACAGCATTTTACTACAAAATTCAAAATGGCCAACGGCCAAACTGGCCATTATGGGACAATATCATTTGACTCGGCATGATGCCCAGAATCTAACAAGACCACTTTTATGATTTAAGGACAAAACATTCATAAGGTGGTGCTGTGCCGAAATATAGCAAGTAACCTCAGGTCATGCTTGTGATGACATACCAAGTTTGGTCTGAATACGATAAAGCGTTGTGGAGATACAGCCTTACATATATTTTCGCAAGCGCTATGTAAAAATTTTTGTGAGTTATTCGAAAACGGTTTAACAAATCGACTTGAATTCCGCAACTTTTTGCAGACATAGTCTGAAGATGATCAGGTTCAATTTTCATGAAAATCGGAGCAACGGCCTAGGAGGAGTTTGAAAAAGTATGTTTTTTGGAAAATTCAAAATGGCAGAAAAATTTTCATGATGGAAAATGACATCATAGGGTGCAATCGAATCATCTTGAACCAAGGAATCAGCCCTTACGTTTCTAGCCCTTACGGTTCTAAAGTTATTAGCATAAATATAAGTGCAAATTTGGACAGGTGGAGGCGCTAGAGGGATTGAGTTAGAGACTCCAAATTTGCTATGGTGACAGTTCAGACTGCCCTCTATCTGTGTGCCAAATTTCATAACTTTCCCGCAAGTAGTTCTATGGGCTGCCATAGACTTCCTGTGTGGAAGAAGAAGAAAAGATAGTGATAGCGTCTGAGCATTCTAGATATTATAAATAATTATTGAAAAAGTAATATGTAAATATAAGTTCCTAAGTTCCAGCACCAAACACAATTGCGAAATTACTTTTATTAGTACTTGCTTTTACAAAACTTACTTTTCAGGATGATAGATTTGCCAATGTTGTGAGGTTTAAAATTTATACACACATGCAGCTTTGATCACAGGAATAAATAACATTATAATATATTCACGTAGGAAACAGCTATTTTAAATTGTAATAATGTCTCAACATATATACTGATATACTGTATTTTTGATTAAGTAAATGCAGCCTTGGTGAGATATATATATATATATATATATATATATATATATATATATATATATATATTTATGCTTCCTAGGCGATTGCTGTCAGCATTATAGAGACTGAACATTAAGCTGACACATTAGAGGCTATCTGAATATCCAGTAAAGGAGTAAAGGACACTCATCAGTTTGAAGCTCTCAGATAGTGGCAGGTTCAGTGTATGTCTGCTGCGGGCACAGCATGGCATTACTACTCACTGGCTCAGTCACTCTGCATTCATATGTTTAATTGATGAGCTAGTTTCAGCATGTGTGATCCTGAGCAGATGATAATACACTATTTATCAGAATACATGTATTTTAAATGAGCATCTCTCATGTATGGCACAGAACTGTCACATGTGAAGATGTCCAGCTCTGTATTATAAACCAGAAAATAACAGTGAAACGTGATTCATTCTTCTTTCTGAAAGCTGAGATGCCCCGAGACACTCTCGTGAGAATCTTTCTTGATGCTTAAAGCAAAAAGATGACGACAGTGTAAACAGTATCTAGATCTATTTTCATAGAGGGAGGGTTTGGGTTGTGCTGTTTTCTGTATTGGTGTACTAGAAGTTTACAGTATTCAGTGGATGGCATTAATGGATAATTTCAAATAGGTCATATTGTACATTATTTAATCATTTTAGGTCCACTTATATTTTTTGCACCTAAAACAATCAATATTTAGTTCTTTGTGATCCATTTTCCATCCTCCGCCCACAATATGTTCACTAACTGTCTGATCCATATTGCACACTAAACTGGAAATATGATCTGCTGATCTCTAATCTGAATGGACGATTTTATGCAACTTCCTGTAGTTTTATTTTTTTTCATCTGTCTGTGTGGAAACAGTCATGTTTATGAGGTACTGGATTGATACACAAACATCTTTGAGGATGAAAAAAAATGGATTCGTCAAAGTTTGCAGGGTTACTGACATCAAACCTTTGACAGATACTTTAAGGCACCTAATAACTCTCAAAAAGGAAGAATGGAGGCAGGATCTAATCACAGCAGTCACGTTTATTAACTTAACTTATACACTAGAGCACAGGAAAACAGAAGCACGCAAGAGAAATACAACCAAACTATAGACCTTATGTAGTCCCGCTCATTTTCAGCATTGCGCTCGTTGTGTCCTGTCCTCCGGTTTGTATTTCCACAGTATGAAGGTAAGATCTTACGGATTTATGAATGAACCACTCATTTTAAAATTTTCCTTGACATTTGTTATGACATCAGCTTCAAACATAACAATGCTCATGATAACTTTCATTAACTCTACAATAAGTAAATCCACTTCACCAGCTAATTACTCTTCAACAGGTATACCATAGAAATATACTGAGCTACCACAAAAACTGAAGTTCAAACACAAAAATCTAAAGATGGCTGCATGCTTGTTTCTCTGGCGCATAAGGTCTATACAGCCATGAGAACAGACAAAGAATGACTGGAGGGAGGGTTGCAAAAATTCTGTGGGTGGGAAGGAGGGCTAAACAAAAGTATAGGTCCATGGGGGTGCTGGAGGAAGAATCCATTTGGGGGGAGTAGGTGGAGGAAGAGACCATGGGACGACCCTGATCAAGGCCAGGAGGAGGATGACCCACGGCGGAACCGAAGGAGGGAGGAGCCAGGGTGGAGTCATGAACTGAACAACAGAGGTGAAGCTGGGAGAGGTGGAGACCCAGGCAGAGTCCGAAGGAAGGAAAGACCAAGCAACATCGGAGGACAAGGAGGCCAAGGCAGAGCCACGGTGATGAGCGGCCAAGGTGGAACCAGGGTGCCAGAGGACTGAGGCAAAGCCAGTGGGAGTGAGGACTGAGGAGAAGCTGAAGAGGTGGGGAGACGAGGTACAGCCAGAGGTTCGGAAGTCTGTGGTGGAGGCAGAGCAGTGACTGACCAAGGCAGAGTCGGAGGATCGAGGGAGGATCCTCACACCAAGCCGGAGTTGACGACCTGGAAGCCAATGGTGGATCTGAGCAGCTGGGCGGAGCCACTGAAGGAAGAGCCGAGGGGCTGAAGGAAGCCAGTAAAGATAGGGCCAAGGAACTGGATGAAGTCGATAGAGGAGGAGGGAGTGGGAGGCTGGGAGGTCCATCAGTGACAAAGGATATTTGGTGTTGGGTGATGAAGGAGACTTGGAGCCGGGTGAGGAAGGACACTTTGGCTGCATCCGAAAACCTTGGCAGCTGACTTGTTGCCTCACTGTCTTATCAGGTAATGACTTGTCTGACAGACTTCCGAGGCACCATAACAGTTTAATGATCTACAACAAAATAGCACAAGCTTTGGTGAGAACTAAACAAATATTTAATTACTACAGTAGTAATTGTCGCTAGAAATGACATCAAAAGTGGAAAACGGTGGTCAAAAACATACATTTATAGACAAACTGACCAGCAAACGCAACTTTCGGACACCATCTTTATTTTTCTAGTTCAACTGTCTCAGAATGGAATGCACAGGATTGTGGGATATCAAAGGCAGTGAAGGATACATCTATGCTGCCTTTAAAAATCTATCAAATGAAGGTATCTCAGGAGACAGGAAGTGAAGCTAACATTGGATTCGGACGTGCCTTGATGCCTTCCTACCTTGAAATGTGTCCCCCGAAGGCAGCATTTTCCAACCAGCGACGATGAGGAGACTTGGATGCTGGATGGGACCGACAGAGACGAGGAGACTTAGAAGCTGGGTGGGACCGGTGGAGACGAAGACAACTGGAGGCCAAACAGAACCAGCGGAGGAGGAAGGGCTTGGGAACAGGAGGAACTTGGAGTCCATTAATCTAGGGTGGGGAATACAGATCTCCAAGGCTGGAGGATGGGTAGGACACTCTTCATCATCCAGCTCCACTAACAATCCCACTGGGAAGGACATTGGAACCTGCTCATACACCTGGTCAGACTTAGCAGTGGGCATTGACTCAAGGACGGACATGTCTTCAGGCTGTGGTTTCTTGATCCATGGTGGGTTCAGCAAAGGGCTGGGTGGACTGCAGATGCTGGTGGATTTAGATCCGGTCGTCGCCCGGCTCCAAGCAAATGAGAACAGATAAAGAATGACTCAAACTGAGGGTTATAAATAAATACACAGTAACACAAGAGCTAAGCAAGAAGCAGGTGGATCAAATCAATTAAACAGTAAGTCTCTATGAGAACATTCTAGAAACCATGACAACTAATGAACAGGAACAAAGGAAACAAACTAACACAGGTAAAACAGAAACCTCATGTAACAATAACAAGTATCCTAGATATCCATGAGCAGAACTGTATATTCTGTTTCCAAGGCTGTTCACATTCAGTAATTTCAGAAGGAACTCAGATGGAGCCTCTAATAATTTACATTCATGCAGAACTCAGGAGAGTTTTCATTAGCGCTGAACTCACTAAACGTACGCTGAATTAGATGCAGTTTCTGTAGCAAGAGAGAGACATACTGAATACTGAAGCCTGACTCTCATGGTATTCCCATGGCACAGATGCACTTTGTGTGTGTGGATCTATATCTTCTTCTGTGAAAGCCTGAAGGGTCCTCTAGTGTTTCATCTCTGTGCCCCTTGACCCCTTGACTTTTCGGCTGTGTGGCATGATGCTGTCAGGCCGCTTCTGATCAGATACCCATGAGCCCCTTGGCCAGAACACATTCCACCACTCTACTGCTGTAATGCAGGAGGAATATTTTTATATGTGATATAATGAGTGTTTAAAACCTGCTTAAATGTGGTAAAATCACTCTAACAGAAGATACAGATATATATACACCGATCAGGTATAACATTATGAGCACTGACAGGTGAAGTGAATAACACTGATTATCTCTTCATCACGGCACCAGTTAGTGGGTGGGATATATTATGCAGCAAGTGAACATTTCGTCCTCAAAGTTGATGTGGTAGAAGCAGGAAAAATGGGCAAGCGTAAGGATTTGAGCGAGTTTGACAAGAGCCAAATTGTGATGGCTAGACGACTGGGTCAGAGCATCTCCAAAACTGCAGCTCTTGTGGGGTGTTCCCGGTCTGCAGTGGTCAGTATCTATCAAAAGTGCTCCAAGGAAGGAACAGTGGTCAACCGGCGACAGGGTCATGGACGGCCAAGGCTGGTGTCTGTGGCCTCTTTCAGCAGGATAATGCACCCTGCCACAAAGCAAAAATGGTTCATGAATGGTTTGAGGAGCACAACAACGAGTTTGAGGTGTTTTCTTGGCCTCCAAATTCCCCAGATCTCAATCCAGATCTGTGTATTGTGACTGTCAGTGATTCATTATTATTGTTTTGTTTATTTTTTAAAAGTGTTTATTAAATTATTTATATTTTATATTTAAAATTATTTTATTTACATTTTTTAATTAATTAATTTTTATTTTATTTTAGAGTACAATCAGTCATAAGGGCTATTTTTTAGTGTTTTTATGGTGCTTTTTTTGCTGACACATTGATTTGATGCAGCTTAATAAAGCAATAAGCCTCGTGAAGCCGTGGTTTACAGTGAATTTATAACAGCTAAGGGGCATTGTTCGGCACAATGTGGAGCGGAGTGCCTAAAACCCCCTTAGCTGTTATAAATTCACTGTAAACCACGGCTTCATGGGGCTTATTGCTTTTATAAAATGGTTACCACACAATACAAATATTAAAGCCAAAAAATATGTATCAATGCAACTTTCATGAAGTAAAATCATTAAAAGCCTTCCTTCCACTGGAAAAAAATAGTCTCTAACCGCGAACAGCAACAGAAGTTATATTTATTACGCCATAAGATGGCGGCAAAGATTGTCTTTATGACCGAGTCACTCAGTCGCAAAGACTTTTATGTTGAAACTTGTTGTGAACACGGAACAAGACGCAAATGCTTTGACTAGCGCTATCAGTGTCAGCAGGGCACAGGAAAACCCATTAAATGTTAAAAGGACAAGATCGCAGTGGACATTCAAACAGATTTTTTATTATGAACATAGGACTGACCTGAAGGAAAATGCTAAATTTGAATGCAGGTAATACACCCGTTCACTCGACAGACTAAGACAGACGCAGCAACATACACATTCAGTGGAGCAGTGATACTTACGTAATGCAGTCAGCTGTATGTTTTTGTGAATTTTACAATGGCTTCGAACACGGCTCAACCAATCAGAATCAAGGGCCGGAACTATCCATTTTATAATGATGTATTAAACACACACACATAAACTTACACAAACGTCACATGCATCTATTCCACAAGATTGCTTAATTATATCCCACATAATTAATATTCAAATTTTGATTTGATTAACGAGCTGAGGTCTCCGTGTCTCTGGTCCTGAGGCTTTAATTATCAGTGTCAGTCAAGCATCACAGTGATAATGATGTGCTGAAATCTCTAACACTCAGCAGCGTTTAAGCTCTCCTGCATTTTGCAGTTTTCAGAAGGCAGTATTTCATGATGAATGCGTTTTCAGGAGTTTTTAGATGTAGATGGATGATGGATATTTTACCTTTATCTACAACAAGGTCAGCATGACTTGAACACAAAGAATGGCTTTCTTGCTTCATTCTTCTATAACTCTGGCACTCGTTCTCTCTAAAGAAAGTCGTTTATAGCCATTGAATGATGAATGAATGATCGGCATGCAGTGGTCAAACAGACACACAAAGAGATTCATCACACAAGGACACGTAAGAACACACTAAGAACATGCAACATACACAGTGAATGGAGCTGCTGACTCGCTTCTGTGTTCACAGTGTGACTAAAGGCTTTATCATCTCACTGTATAAGATTGAACTGAGTTCATATATGGGCCATTCTACAGAATTGCTTTAAAGTCAGAATTGGAAATGTCTTGAAAAAAAATGTCTTTTTTTCTCACAAATTTTATATGTATGCAAATTATATAATATCCGAAGTACACATTTCTAGTAATTGTGCAGTTAATTCTCATATTTTCAGAAAGTTTTGGAATATTTTTCCTCTTCCCAAATTTGTCACTACCGAAACACAATAATAAATAATTTAATAAGAAGGCTTACATTGACCTATTAAGATTTTGTTTACATCTACCTTGTAAATATATTTTTTGCTATTTATAAAAAAAAAAGTTTTCACAGGTAAATCAATAACAATTACAATCAAGTGTAATTTATGAGATTTGTTGCATTTTGAATCCGATCTTTCTTTGTAAAAGGCATAAAGTTTATCATACTGATTTCAAAGTTAAGGATTTATTAGTTTGAATATACATTGAACCAAACACTATCATAACATCTTAGTTGAAAATTCAATATACTTTATTTTTGACAAAACATCCTGTGTTTCGGTCTTAACTGCACATTTTCGGTAGTGACAGTAATGTGTTGGTAGTGACCACATCACAGTACTGAATTTTAACTTGCATACTAAAACATATTAAAACATACTAATGATTTACATAACTGTACTAAAATTGTGTTTATTTCCCTCAAATAAATGATTATTTGTTCCCTTTTGTCACTACCAAAACAATGATGAGATGTTTTGGTAGTAACAATTTTAGATACTTTCGAGTCTAGCTCAAAGATGCTAATCAGCACACG
This sequence comes from Ctenopharyngodon idella, assembly GCF_019924925.1. NCBI lineage: Eukaryota > Metazoa > Chordata > Actinopteri > Cypriniformes > Xenocyprididae > Ctenopharyngodon > Ctenopharyngodon idella. The sequence goes on along the minus strand of NC_067222.1, from coordinate 7,220,361 downwards.
GTTAGCTAGCACAGTTCTGAACAGTTGTACACACACAAAAACTAAATTTGATCAAATAACACCCAAAAAACAATGATGTCACTACCGAAACGTTACCACATGTTTCAGCCGTGACTGTTTCGGTAGTGACAATTTTAGATACTTTTGAGTCTAGCTCAAAGATGATAATCAACACATGGTTAGCTAGCACAGTTCTGGACAGTTGTACACAGAAAAAAACTACATTTTATGAATAACACCCCCAAAAAAAAGGTGTTTGGTAGTGATGTTTCTTAAAGTTACACACAGATTTTCAGACTTTTGAACACATTTAACTCAAAATGAAGGTACCTACTATGAAAGAGAGGCTGTGAGAAGGAGGGACACAGGAATATTTCCTGATCAAAACTGGTGTGAGAAGTGTGGTTACAATCAGTCTCAGACAATAGAGTACCTCAGGGATGATGTGTTTTTGTAGGCCAACCCGGAAGTTAGCAGCGCACGGATTCCCTCGATCGAAAGCCTATGCATTTTGCATTTTTCACAAAAAATAAGCTCTGTGTTTAACAAAGTGTTATGACACTTACACGTTTTGTCTATCAAGATAATCTTTACAAGTTAACACAACATTTATACATTTTGAAGCCTAAATAAAGCTAACAGTAGGCTATAAACGGACTACAGCACACCATGGTCGCAGATCAACGTCACCACCACCAAGCTTCCTCAAACTTAGAAAACAACTTTATTTAAAAATATGCTCGCTGATTATGATCTGCGCTGTGTATGAATACTTATCCACTTTTTCATGAGAAAAGTCCCCGCCAAAGGAAGTAGTCCCTTTTAGCAACTTGTTAGCAACCGCCGTTTTTAAGACACAATAAAGGTTTAAAAAAATCACAAGCGGGTTATAACTGGTGTGTTTTATGTCAGCCGATTTAGCAAAAACCCATTCAAAAACCCATTGACTTCGGGGCGATGGAACCGGAAGTCCTAAAATGCTAACTCGCTTCCGGGTTTTGCCTACAAAAACAGGTCATACCTGAGGTACTGACTAAGACATACACTCATTAATTAAAAATCATTTTCACAAGTTGAAATTTAGGGGTTAGGGTTTAGAACTGCCACCTCCCAATTGAATGTACCCAATAAATGATGATTTTATATTGATTAAGCTTACTGATATTTTAAATATTATTGTGGGATTCAATAGATAATAAAAGGATCTTAGTAAACATCTACAATTTAAATACTTTTGAATGCTTTTTAAATGTGTTTCTGGTTGTGGGACAGCAGTTTACATCAATTCTGAAGAAAGGCCCATATAGGGGTTGTGGTGAAATATGACCTGGACGCATTCCTGACAGGTTTAGTGAGATTCATAGAGAAGTTTTTGAATGCTTGTGGTCTTGTGTTTGGATAGTTTGAGGTGTTTCCACTGACACACTTTACACATCACAACAACAGAGGTGTGTAAACACACACACACACACACCTCCGTATCTCACCATATGTTCACAGTTCAGCAGCTGTGAGAGCATGAGAGCTTTACCAGCATGAGAAATGAAACACACACACACACACACACACACACATCTCCTTCTCTCTCTCTCTAGCAGTAAAAATAGAAACCTATTTGTAGAATCACAGACATGTTCTTTTTTTGTTCTTTGGTTTTGGATGGAAAACCATTACTTCAGTTTAAACTTTAAAACTTTACTCGAGACTCCAGACAGTTCATATCTGTAGCAAAGCCCACCGATAAATCACATTTAACCTCCAAAATAGCCATGGTTATATGTTAATGAGCTCATGCTTGTGATGTCATCATTATTAATGTTTATGAATGAGCTTAATTTTTGCAGCTTAGTTCCCTTAGAAGGCAGCTGTTATCATCATGTTTCTTGTATAAAGGTGAATCTCTCTCCAGGTTGTTTCATTTCAGGCCTTGTAGTTTCAGTCAGAGACTCGAGTGCTAATTAAGTGTGTGAAGGTGCTGAGTGAATTTTAATCACACTGACTGATATGAACGAGCGCAGCGGGTGTTCGTGGCTCTCTGAATGGATGGGCGGAGGCATGTGTGTTTTCTGCATCTCCTGTGACAGAGCGCTGTTGTTCGTCAGGTTTCTTCCCGCTGGCACGAGGCTGAAAGGTGGCATTGATCCGTGTGTGCTCTGACCCACAGGAGCTCATTACAGCCCTTTGCCCCGGAGGATTCTGGGTTACGGATGAATTACAGCTCGGGTGCAAGAACCTCCTGCTGCTGCAAGATTTCAGTCCAGAGGAAGTGGCAGAGATTGTTTACTAATGCAAGAAGTCAGGCGTTATAGTGATTTTACCACAGTTATATGAAGCAGAGTGTTTAAAACCCACTCAAATGTGGTAAAATCACTCTAAAATCCAATTTTTAGTATTTTATTGCTTTTAATGGATTAATTATTGTCAATCCCATTGTACATTATAATAATTATTTTATTTGACTTTAAGTTTTTATATTTATTTATTTATTTATTGTTTTAATGATTAAATTCACATTATTATTTAATTTTTTTTAAATTATTTTATACTAATGCAATAAGCCATGCATTATAGTGATTTTACCACAGCTTTTAAGTGTTAAAACACCCTTGAATGTGGTAAAATCACTCTTACTGTCTTTATAAAACTTTTATATTGCTTTTTATAGATGATTAAATGTTTTATTATTGCCAATGACAACTTACAATAATATTTATTTTATTTGTAGTATTTTTTTAGAAGACTTTGAGGATCTTATTTTTATATATGATTAAAGGTATTATTATTGCAAATGACAACTTAAAATAATATTTATTTTTTATAGGATTTTTTTTTATTATTTTATTTTATTTATTTTTTTAAATATTTTTTTTAGAAGACTTTGAGGATCTTATTGTCTTTACAAAACAGTCTTTATTGGTTTTTTAGATGATTAAATGTAGTATTATTTTTAGAGAGGCACGATATATCGGCCACCATATCGGTATCGGCCGATATATGTTGATTTTTAATGTTATCGTTATCAGCCCAATAAAAAAATTTGGCCGATATATTAAAGCCGATAAATAATGGATTATTTCCTTCAGCTGAGACACTTCAGATGTGCACTGTTCACCATGATGGTTATGAATTGCTTGAAATATGATTGAAATCACTTCAAAAAGGAAAATACAGTTCAACATGTGCAGTGCTGTCATATAATCTACATAAAATTATAATGAGAACATTATAATTGTGTGCTTGGGACATGGATTTTAATGGTGAGACTTTTGTTTTTGTAATCAGGCTCTCAAAAATTATATAAAATTTGGATTTAGATTTATCGGCAAATATATCGGTTATCGTAAATATAAAGAATTATCGGTTATTTGTGCCAGCCAAAATTTTCATATCGGTGCATCCCTAATTATTTTTGGCAATAACAATATGCATTATAATATTATTAAATGTTTGTATTTATTTTATTGTTTAATTAATGAATTTATTTTATTTTTAAATTATTTTATTTACATTTTAGAATATATGTATTTTATTAATTTTTTAATATTTTTTACAAATGCGATGAACTTTTTTTCATAGTTGACAAGAATAACATTACAATCAAAGATGTTTTTCAATTAACAAATGAGTTTAATTCTATTAATGTAGGTTTTAAATTAAATGAAATTGCTTTATTGTCACTGATTGGATGAATCACAGAGGCAGCGCTAATATGAATAAATCAACTCAAACTGATATGAAATGCCTTACATATTCCTTTAACCCGGTAGATGAGCGGCAGCCTAACCTGATCATGAATCACTTATGCTCCAGTGAAACTAAAGAACCACAACCTGTTTGAGACACTGAACCCTTTTGTGACAGTTAATGTCTTTCTTTCTGAGGGTTTGTCGTCTCTCTGTGTTTCTTCCTCCTAAAATCGTTCCATCAAACCTGCTGCTGTCGAACCGTCGCTCCTGAGCGTCTGTGTGTCTGTATTCACTGAAGGTCTTACCTGTCACCCGTCAGCCTGTCCCGCGTGTAAACCGTTCCCCGGGAAACAAGTCTGTCTAGCTGAACCGGATGGTGTGTGCGCCGGTCTCAGGAGAAACCCAGAGCGAATGCTCCTGTAATATGAACAGAAGCTGTTAGAGTAATGAATAAAGACAAACCTGCATCTGTTTGTGTCTCTTTTGTGAGTTTTTAGTGGTGTGATCCTGCCTGAGGCCACGGCGCTTTTCTTTCACGATGTTTGTCAAACATGAAACCTCTTAAAGAGAATTAAAATGATGAATTAAAACCTCTGATCTCAAACCTGACCGAGAGGAAGATTAGCAGAGAAAATTGGATGATCTGATTGAAATATCACTATAATGCTTGGCTTATTGCATTAGTATAAAATAATAATAATAAAAAAAGCATTTTAAAAATGTAAATAAAATAAAATAATACAAAAAATTAAAATACATTTAAATTAGAATTATCAAATTAGAATAATTTTAAATGAAAAATATTTTTAAATTTAAACTTACCATAAGATGTGTTTTGCGGTGTGTATTTTGATCTTAACACCTTTAACCTTATTATTTATTATTCTCAGGTTAGGTAAAGTAAGTCGAGTCTGGCCTAAATTATAAGCATTTTAAATTACTTTCAATTTGGTCAGAAGACTCCTCTGTGGTACGTTCTTGTTCAAAGTCTTAAAACACTATAAATCAAGCCAAGGTAGGCAGCTTTTGTAATCAATTAAATTTCTTTTAATTGGTTACTTTTCTTTTTATAGTTAACAAAAATGTAAAGGCAAATAAAACTTCATCATCAAGGTATAAAATACAATAATCACTCTTTTGAGTCAAAGGTGTAGTCAGCTCTGGGCTTCCCATCTTCAGCTTGGGGTTTCTTGTCCTCAGCTCTGGGCTTCTAGGCGTTGGGGGTACTGACGTATCAGTATCCGAAGAGGCAATCAACTCATCAGTCTTTTATACTCGTGTTGTTTATCGCAGACGTTGGGTTATCTTCTTGATTGATGTACGTTGTAATTTTCCCAAAGTTTTTCAGATCCTTCTCAAGGCCTCGCGGGTGCGAGCTGTCTGGCTTTCGTGTCCTTGAACTCCAGTAAACTCAGCCAAGATGGCTGATGTCCTTATAAGTTTCTAGGAGTAGAACCACAGTTCTCTGTGTCCTTGAGCACACACACATAGAACCACACACACATATCCAACAATAACGGTACATCTCTGGCCATACAGTATAATACATTTCTTCGAAACAAACAAATATAAATAACAATAATATTGTAAGCAATTCCTAATATTTAACACATTGGCCAAATGTGTAGCAACAGACATCCAAAATCTAAACAAGGAGGCAGGGTAATTGCATTTTCTTGATGTAATACAACAGATGCCTGCATTATTTTTCCTACACAATCAACAATATGAGGGATATTCATCTGAAATGCAAATATGAGGAACAAAACAGTTTAAGTGCATTTAAATATGTTTGCTGTTCCACTTTTAAATGTTTAATTCTGTACACACACACACACACACACACACACACACAGTTCAGTCATTCACTGCAGCCATTAATATGTGTCTGTTCACCAATATTTCATAATGTTTTCATTAAAATAGCGAACACTAAACAAATTAAACTTTTGGCACCACATTTGTTATTTACAGCCATGAGAAGGTGAAATGTTGCTACGGTTTTATCGTATTGTATTGTATTGTATTTATTTTTGTATTTAATATTTGCTATTTTTATTTAATTTAATTTAATTTTATTTTACACTGTGAGTTCAGGAGTGATTCCTGCATTCAAGCACAGAACGATCAATGATTATTTATTAATTTTACTTTATTCTGCATGTAAATGTGTTTGTCAGACCCTTCACATCTCTCTCTCTCTCTCTCTCTCAGGTGTGTTGTTCTCTGAGGTCCGCCGCCCATGTGGCCTGATGGTATTGGTCAATCCTCAGAGTGGGCGGGGCCAAGCAATGGCTCTCTATAACGGCCACGTTCAGCGGATGCTCACTGAGGCTGATATACCGCACACGCTCGTCATCACAGGTGTGTCTCACACACACACACACACACACACAAACACATGAGTGTGAGAGGATTTCTCAGAAGCTCTGAAGAGATTGAGGATTCATTAAATGAACTGCATTAGAAGATCTGCTACTGCGGCAGCAAGCAGGGTGTTTCAGCTCATCCTCATGTTTTCCAGTCTGACTTGACCTAAAACTGGGTGTCCATACAATGAAAGTCAATGGAGTCCAATGTTGTTTGGTTCCCAAAATTCTTCAAAATATCATCTTTTTCATCATCCAAAAAAAAAAAAAAAAAAGTCAATGATTTGAGTAAATGATTAGGGAATGATCATTTTTGGGTGAACTATCTCTTAACTTCTGGTTCTGTCGAGGTCGGTATCAAACCTCAGCATAATTGTGGCTCCACCACGACAGTAGTTGATCTGTTTTTGGGGCTGAAGTTGTTTTGTATGTTTTCTTCATCATTAGAGTGTGTCACTATATAGAGTTTGGAGCTTCATACATAAAACATGCTATTAGTCACATATGAGTGAAAAACACTCGACAGCAGCAGGACTGACGAGAGATTCACTGTCACACTGTGAACTCAGAATAACCTCCAACAGACAGAGAGAGAGAGAAAGACAGCTGTCTGAGTGATGCTGCCACTGATTGTGTGTGTGTGTGTCTTGATGCTGATGTTGATGGATCTATTTATACATCCATCAGTCAGATTTTCAGTGTGTGTGTTGTGCGTGATTTACTCTCACTGTGAACTTTGTGTTCCAACTTATATAGTGATAATAAATTCCATGAAAATAATATTGAACTTTTTAATTCTCTCTCTCTCTGATTTTATGGTGAATCACAGCAGGTTATTTCTTCATGAGATTCATCCATCTGTCAGTGTCTATATTCATCACCATCACTGGTGCTTTAGACTGTAAACACGATTTCAGGAACAAGCCACTACTCACTGATAAATCCATGCTTGTGCAACACTAATCAGCACTGGAAGTGGATAAATACATTCTGCAGGGACCTGCTAAAATGTTCAGATACAAGTGAAATCTTTTTCTTAAAAGGTTCTTTATTGATATCAATGGTTCCATGAAAAACCTCCATAGAATCTTTCCATTCCAAAAAAGATTCTAAATTGGAAAAAGATACTTTAGATTAAGTTCTTCACACTGAGAGGTTCTTTGAGGAACCAAAAATGGTTCTTATATGACATCACTGTGAAAAACCCCTTCTGGAACCTTTATTTTTAAGAGGGAATGAAGCAGATATTTGCTGTTTGAATGTGAACATGTGTGATCAGTAATGTGGGTCACTATGATGTGAAGTGTCTCCCTCAATTAACACATCACACCACATCCACACTGAGCCAATGAGTGTGTGTGTGTGTGTTTGTGTGTGTGTGTGTGTGTGTGTGTGTGTGAAGTGCAGTCTCAGCTTTAGGCATTTCTGCTGAATCAGTCACTGTGAATCTTCACTTCTGCCTGACACACACTCCATCAATGCTGTTACTCACACACACACACACACACACACACACACACAGACACACACACACTCACAGGATTAAAACTTCAGATTTACTTGCGCTGTGATACTTTTATAGGAGTTTCATGCAATTTTCTTAAGCTCATAAATCAGCTGCTGTATCTGACTGTATTATTTACATTTTTTCATTTAGTAGATGCTTTAATCCAAAACAACTGACAAATGAGGACATCACAAGCAATTTGTCATAAGAGCCAATGATATTCATAACAAAACCTAAAAAAAAAAAGATATTTATTGAAATATTATTAAATATTACACTGTTTTCACTGTTTAATTTTCTCATACTAGTTGGCACAAGTGCAGAATGTGTTTAGTTTTTTTTTTTTTTTTTTTAACTAATTCCGCTTTACTACTTGGGGATAATTAATTGTATCTTTTATTTTGATAGTTTCTTAGTTTCCTATTTTTTATTCAGATACATTTTCTTTATACCTTGTCACATGTTAAAATGTTATCTAAACTGTATTTTTAAAATATATCAAAAAAATTTGTAATACTTGAAAATACATAAAGTGAGGGGGGAAAAATAGCTGTTTTCTGTGTGAATATGTTAAAATGTAATTTATTCCTGTGATCAAAGCTGAATTTTCAGCATCATTACTCCAGTCTTCAGTGTCACATGATCCTTCAGAAATCATGCTAATATGAGGATTTGATGCTCAAAAAACATTTCTGATTATTATCAATGTTGAAAACAGTTGAGCTGATTCTTATATACATATAGCGCTGAATAATAATAATAATAATAATAGTGTTTACATGGAAAAATACCATGGTATTACCGGTAAGACCAACCCGATCTCACAGCAATTCGTACGTACACTGTAAAAAAATATTTTCATGATTTATCATAACATTTTTTCTTTTGCCAATTCAACTTGGATAATTAATGTGGTTCAGATAACATAATATTTTGAGTTTACCAATCACCAGGTAACTTACTTTTTTAAGTTAAACCAACAATTCTTTTTTTACAGTGTATTTTACAAGGTGGCTAATTCATATGACCTCACTCATACGAATTCATACGTTTTTTACGAACTCATACGTATTTTACGAGTTGCCCAATTCGTATGAATTCGTACGAATGACCTAGCCCTAACCCCGCCCCTAAACCTACCTGTCACTGGGGTTTAGACAAATCATATGAATTCATACGAATTCCTACGAAGTAGCCACCTCGTAAAATACGTACGAATTGGTCGTGAGATAGCGTTGTTCAGATGGGTTATTATAGTCAACTAAAACCATTTTAAAAATATATTTTCATTACTTAAAATAGGCCTAAATCTTAACTGAAACTGAATTTTTTAAAAATTTTTATAAAAGATATATAGACAAAAAACCTAATAAAAATGGCAAAAACACAACATAATTATAAAAACTTTAACTAAAATTAAAATGAAAACAGAAAATATAGCTAAAAACATTCAAAATATGAATAAAAACTAACAGTATCTCAATGATAGTAGAATAAGACTGCACTGGGAAGAATGCTATCGAATCTCCGGATGTATCAGGACTTCTTGGTCAGATCTAATAGACGTGTTTAATGTATCAGAGAGAATCTGCTCATGAAGTGCATTAACTGACTCTTGGGATTGAAATGTGATCGCATCCTGTGATCTGTGATCCATACAGAGCGTCCGAATCATGCTCGAGATCTGGTGAGGAACGCCGACCTGACGCAGTGGGACGCTTTTGTGATTCTGTCTGGAGACGGGCTGCTGTTTGAGGTTTGCGTGTCCGCCTGTGTGTGTGCGTGTGTGTGTGTGTGTGTGTGTGTTGGCCATCCAGCTCATGTATGTATGTATGTATGTGTGTTTTAGGTCGTGAACGGTCTAATGGATAGGCAGGATTGGGAAAAGGCCATCCAGACTCCTCTGGGAATCCTGCCCGGAGGTTCAGGAAACGCACTGGCTGCTTCCGTCCATCACTACACGCGGTGAGCAGCATTCAGAGCCACTGTGACCATTCATTCAGTCACATGATGCGGGCCAAGACCCGCCCACGAGACCCTCTGATTAGCATATGAAGGGTCCAACCACATTTATCTTTTGTATTCAATCTCAAATCTAACATTAAATGCAGATAAGTTATGGCTGATGTTAAAATCCTATACTTATTTGTATAAATAAAACAAAAACCCAGCCATTATAAATGCTGCATTATAATGTACAATATGAAAAATGCATATTCATTTTGAGATTTGCTAAAGATTCCATGTAACAGTGTTATTAAATTATTAGTGTTTTATAGATTAGGTTATTTCTGAATGTTCAAAAAGTCCTGTTATTTAAATGTTTTAAAAATGTTTTGTACATTCACTCTGTACATTCTGAAACAAATAGTAGCATATAAAGTAGTAACATTAAAAAATGTTAGACAACTAAACGTCCAACTAAAACGTTTCAGAAAAAATTTAATTCTAAAAATGTTAATTCTAATGCCTGATCTGATACTGTATGTAATGATTCATGTACAGTCAGATATTCTTTGTTTGTCAGTAAATCAAACCCGTGACTAAACAAGCAACTTCACGTTGTTTCTCTTAGTAGGATGAAACTAATTATTTAAACTGTGATTAAATTATATGTAGATGGTGATTAAATTAGCTATATAAAGAAAGCGATCAAAGAACGCTCCCTTTACAATCTCTAGAGCTGTCAATCAAACAGCGTGAGTTTATCAGTGACTGAGTTCTGGACACACGCCAAAACTCCCGTTTTATTCAACGGATCTCTTAGTTACATCGCGTTTGCACTGTTAGTTATGATGAAAGCATTCGTTAGTGTGCAGAAATTGAGTTGCAATGAGATCACTGCTTTCATGTGCTTAACAACATGTCTGTGATCCTGCTGTGTTCATCACTGCAACCTTTCATGCCACGATCTAAAAATAATGCCATAGATAAATGTAATGCAACACTTTTCACGATTTGTTAACCTTGAGAGCTGTAATAGTAAAAATGTGCTAAAAGATTGAGTAATACTTGGCTAATTTCAAATGGAAAGATGTTAGCCAATTACAGCAGTGGGCGTTTACACTGAAGTCTCACAGCAGACACGCCCCATAAAACAGAGCATTCAAATATGAGGGCTAAAATCAGGGTATGAAAAATGCCTTTTATTTCTAAATTATGACAATTTTTATGTAAAAAGCATAAGTGCACTCCAGGAAACATTATAAAACAACGCAGCTTATCCCCTTTAATGTTACTGTTATAACGTTAGTTCAAATATGAGACTGTGATCTAGGGTTCATGCAGAACTTCATTTGGCTTAGTAATCGCCATTAAATTCATCCTGAACCGTGCTCGTTCAGATGGAGAATGTTCTGCTGTTCAATTTAAAGTTTGCAACGCAAGCAGTCATTACCAAGAGTCATTATCCAGCCATTAGCCATAGCCGCGTGTTTGTGAGAGCTGAATCTCTGCGGGTTTAAACTCAGCGTTTCTTTCAACAAAAGAATAAAAGTTCCCTTCTGCTGAGAGAGAACAAACAAATGAAAGCATTAATGATTCGCTAATGACTTGCATCCAGTCAGAGAGCTGATGTTTGCTGACTTAAGGTGAATAAAGCAGGTGATGAGAAGTTAAATACACTTTCTGGAAACAAACTTACTATAATGGAGTCATTTCTATTCATGAAGATAAAGCAGACCGCAGACATTCATCAGCACACGATTCACACGCGAAATGATTGAGCACCGATGCAGATTTACCTCAGCATAATCTGTGTCCACTCTCGCGCTTTAGTGTTTGGCCGTTGGACTTTTATTATAGCACAAGCGCCACCTATTGGTGATTATTAGACTACTTAAAAATATATATAGGCTATTTCACAGCATGATCAAACGGAGCACATCTTTTTTAATAACGTTGTTAATCCACTTTCCGGTTTATTCATCTCAACATCAGTTATTTATAAGCAGAGAAAAATAGAAACTCGTACATTAATGAAATGCGCGCGAGAAATCATAACGCTCAGTATGACGGATCGGATGTCGTCCCGCCAATCGCATGTTTGTTTATTGAATGTGCTTTGTATTATGGGTAAGTTTTTGGCCCGGTTTAACGTAAATAAGCTAAAACATTTTTAGGGATTCCAGTGATCCCCATTCAGGTAAACAAGAGGGTTTTCAGGACGGCTGTCAGGTTAAATTTACAACTCAGGACTTGTGTTCAAATACTAGCCGTGTTGTTATTGTTAACTAAAACTATGCTAATATTTTTAATTCTTTTTTTTTTTAAATATTATTATTATTATACTATAGTAATTTATAGTAGCTAAATACTATAGTGTTTTTGGACCATACTATGGTAAAATACTTGAATAATTTGTTGTGGTAATTTTATAGTTGTTGTGGTAATATAACAACTATAGTAACATAAAAAATTACTTTACCCAATATTGTACTAAGTTTTCTACTAATTATACTACAATACACTACAGTAAAAACTAAAGTATACTGCAGTATTTATTACAGTTTATCAGTTCACTATAGTTAAGTATGCTGTAGCATTCATTAACAAAGTGTTAAATACTATATACAGTATAGGCCTACTACAATTTACTAGTATGGTTCAAAAACACTATAGTAGGCCTATATTTACTATAAATTACTAGCCTATAGAATTTTTTCATGTGGGTAAATACTATAGGCTAATAGTAGCAATAGTATGGAATAAAACAATTTAAAAGATAATTGCAACTTTTTATCTCACAATTGTGCGAGTTATAAAGTAAGAATTGCGAGATATAAAGTTAGAATTGTTAGACAAAAAGTTGCAGTTACCTTTTTTATTTTTTTTATTCAGTGTCGGAAACAAGCCATAATTGTATGTTTTGACATTCAATGTTATAAGGTTCACTTTGCTGTTTGTGCTGTTTTATAACAACATATTTGCAATTCATAGTCATTGATTTTATTGTTGCAAGTTTTGCTTGACAGTTGTTATAGTTTACTAAAACTAAAAATTAAAATCTTAAACAAAAAAAACTTAAAATTACTCAAATAAAATAAATTAAAGCTAAATACAAAAAAAAGTTATTTTAAAATATTAATACACACTATAACAGTAGGCTATATAGATAACGTTCTATTTCTTTACGTAAATAGAACGTTCCATGTTGGTTTGGAGAACGTTCCCCTAACCTTCTCAGAACGTTCTCAGAATGTTCCTGGAACGTTCCCCTAACCTCTTTTTACTATATCATTTACCCTGCTGTACGTCAGTTATCGTCCAGCACTCCTGCGTCCCATATGGTAGGCTGTAGGCGGCGGAAGACGGATGAATGGACGTCAATATTACAAACCATGTCTTGTTTTTTGAACTATTGTTTAATCAATAGAAATAATCCAAGCCCATAAACCTTCATATGGAGGATTAAATAAGATTGAATTTATGCATTAATATGTACGATTTCGTAACTTGTTTCACTGACACTGTACCCACAACCAGATTTTACGTTTCTTAAGCGACAAACAATGACTTCAACACAATATGAGGTTTTTAAAATATTAATTTTATTCACAGACATTAAAAAAATAATTACAATTATGTGACTTTAACTGGGATAACATTACATTAATTTCTTACCACTGAATTAGCAGGACTCTTTTGTTCGGTCAACAAAAACTTCATGTTGTCTTCAATTACGTGTCAAATGTCTCTGAAATCACACTATTTACACTCGTATATATAAAAAATTATATCTAATTATTCAATAAAGAGATTGATAAACGAATGTTAGTCAGTCAGTAAAATGTAATGACCGTTAGTTTTTAAATTACTCAAGTGTGGAAGACAGAAGAAAGAGAGTACTGGAGAAGCGTGCAGGGAACGTTCTGGGAACGTCCTCTTTAGGTTATAAAATATAACCCAAAAATAACCTGCAGAGAACATTCCCAGAACGTTCTTATTTGGTTCCCCAAAAAAATAACCAAAGGGGAACCATATGGGAACGTTAGGGGAACGTTCGTGTTTGCTGGGAAACAACATTGGCCTCTGATTATAGTGTTTTGCTATGACTGATTGAACGTTAATATTGTGACTGTGTGTGTTGTCTGTAGTGAGTCTCCGGTGTGGGGTGAGGATCTGTTGACTAGCTGTGGCTTTTTGCTGTGCAAGGGTCTGATCTCAGGGCTCGACCTGATCTCCATCCGTCTGTCCTCCGGCGCTCGTCTCTTCTCCTTCCTGTCTCTGGCCTGGGGCTTCGTGGCTGACGTGGACATCGAGAGCGAACAGTTCCGTCAGATCGGAGAGCTGCGCTTCCTCCTGGGAACGCTGGTGCGTCTGGCGTCCTTACGGATCTATCAGGGAAAACTGGCCTTCCTGCCTGCCGGAGACCAGCCGGAAACGGACTCCTCTTCGACCGCCGACAACCAGCTGCTCGACCACCTGCTCGTCCCGCTCGACCAGCCCGTTCCACAGGACTGGACGGTCGTGGAGGAGCAGGATTTCGTCCTGGTGCTCGCCATGTTCCAGTCACACCTAAACGAGGAACTGATGGCGGCTCCAGAGGCCCGCACCGACGACGGACTGATCCACCTGTTCTACGTGACGGCGGGAATCTCTCGGGCCACCCTGCTGCGACTCTTCCGGGCCATGCAGAGCGGGACGCATCTGGACTGCGGATGCCCGCACCTGGTGTACCGGCGAGCGCGAGCGCTGAGGCTGGAGCCGCTGAGCGAGGCCGGCGTGATGACGGTGGACGGGGAGCGCGTGGAGTACGGGCCCGTTCAAGCACAAGTGCACAGAGGGGCGGCCCGCATCATCTCCACATGACGCTGTTTTTAAAGCACAATCCGGACTGGCTGCCGTTAAACTTGAACTTAATGTGTTCCTTTGTTTGATTAAAGAATTGTAACTTTGAGTGAATCTCACGAAAACATGTCCAGGTCACATTTCACCCCAAAAACAAAAGAAATTACATTTCGTATTTCGACTTTTTAACATTTTAAAAATTGTTATTCCAAATTTTTCTAATCTAATCTAAATAAATAAATACAATTATTTGGGTGAAATATAAGCTGAACAGTTTTCATGAGATTTTTTTCTGATGCTTGTGTATCTGAAAACTTATCCAGGTCAAATTTCACCCCAAAAATCAAAAGAAAGACATAAGAAATAATATTTTGCATTAAGAAAATGAAGACAACCATTAAGATTTTTTACATTTTGACATTATTTTCTGATCATTTAACCCAAAAAATCTTTTTTTTTTTTCTTTTCTGCAAATATAATATTTAATTTCTTCAGATTTTTGGGGTGAGGTTTGTGAGATTCAAGGTCTCTGATGCGCGAGCATCTGTATTATGCTGGAGTTTATGCTGCTGCGATGCACCAATCTTGATTTTCTGAAGTGCCAACGTTGAACATATGATATAGCTGTTCATCTTTATTTTTCTATGATAGAGCAAATGTTTTATGTTTGGTATTATTTAAGAGAGCGTTGTAATGTGCCGCCTTCTGATCCTCCTAGGAAATTACAGCTCACTTACAATCTAAATCATAATGACATTTGTGGCTTTCATCTGATTTTGGTCAGAATAAAATGGATGCATTGGGGATTTTTTTTTTTTCTCTTTTTCTCTGATTGACAAATACAGGAAGGTTTTTAGTGATATAATGCAATAAAATGAAGCACAAACAATGCACATTATGTGTGCAGCTGGTGCTTAATCTGTGTGTTTTATTGCTCTTGTGCTACAGAAGAGAATGATGGGAAATATTGTTTGATCATGCAAACCTGTCACACTTCATCATCACATTTTTCATCAACGGCATACTAACTTTATTGTATAGTTGATATGGTAAAATGTCCTGTCAATGGTTAAAACTGACACCAAAAACAACATTTGATTTGCTTCTATAAGTTAAAACAAATGTCTATCATTACTACTTAGCCGTTGTTCATTCGCTTACATTCATTTTTCAGTTTAACTATCTTTTGAAATGTTAATATTTGAACTGATTTATATAATGTTAGCAAACAAGATGAAACATTTGGAGGGAAACTATACAACTAATACCATCACAATATACGTACATTAAATTCAATAATAACACTTACCAATGTTTGTGCTGCTGTTTCTCCTAAAGGTTAAAAAAAAAAAGTAAAATAATCATCCACTCATAACCAAAGCTTGCGCTTAAAATCACCCCTGTGTTCACTTCATTGTGCACTAATATGATTTCTGTTTTCAAACTGAGAGTTGGTAGTGATGTTCTGGGATTTAAAACAACAAACAAGGTATTCAGAAGTGCAAGTATTTGCATAAATTATATTGAATAGAAGTGCAAAGTATCAATATGGGTTTTTCAGTGACCTGTTATTTAAATTTAGTTCCTCACAAACTTGACATTTTTTTTATAACCTTGTACGGATCATCTAGATGTAGACTAATGGACAGAATCCATATGGTTAACATGTGTTAGTGTCAGATTTGCTAACATGTTAAATATCGGTAGTTGATTTGTGTATGGATGATAATATTTCTTTGTTTTGAGACATTTGGTTTTTACAATATGTGACCAGAAGGGATTCTATGGAGAGCTGGAACATTCGGAATAAAAGTGCTTTGATTTGTTTGCGAATCAGAAATGTGCATATGATTGCAACTGTACTGTGATATTTAAACCCCATTCTCTGTATACTTTATATATATATAAATATAAGTTATATATTTTTCCAAGTCATACAATTTGTATGAAAAAAAAAATAATAAAGATACACAATATTAACAAAATTTCAGGTGGTAAACATATTTATGTATGTGCATTTATGTGTATGTGTGTTGTCCTTATGTCTAAATTCATAAATGTGAATCAGTAAAAATACTGCAGTTTATATTACTATTATTATTAGAGTGGAATGGAAATTAATGCCTCTTGATATTTTCTTGGTTGAAAATATTTAATGTTTAGGCCTTCATTATGAAGGTAATCTTTTATTATGAAGCAAAACTGTGTTCAGCTCTACAATTCCCAAACTTTTTTGTCAGCCGAAACCCTTTGACCTAAAATATTTACTTGAAGGTTATATTTTAATAATTTAACAACATTTGCATGTTCACAGTTCTCTGATGCATGACGTGCAGGTATACAATTAAACTACATCACCTTTTATTCTGATTTTTTAATTATTATTATGTTATATTTATTTAATTAATAATTAGCTTAAACTCACAAACCCACTGCAGTTCCCTCACAAACCCCCAGGGGTTCACGAACTCCACTGTAGAGTGTCGACATCAAGTAAACTAGATTTATCTCTATCATTCAGAGATCGACTTTACTGTAGATATTCATATGTCAGAAATAGTTTATACAATACATAGACATTCCAGAGACAGTCACTTTGGGTATATATGAAATAGTATCTTTTATTATATATGAAGATCAAGAAGCAGTTCAGCCCATTCATCAAGATGAACCGGAAAATAAAAAGTAACTGAAAAAGCATGTTTAAAAAAAAGACAGGAAAAGATAAACACCTCAGCATGACATAAAACACTCTAGAGAACTTTTATCTTATATATGGGTATGGAAAAAAAAACCCCCTAGAACCCTAGAAATGTCCCTTCCTGTGCAGCACCTAAATCTGTTATCATTGTTGTGTGTTGTCTTTATTATTATTTGGAGAACCTGTAGCTGGAATAGGATGGAGCATCTACGACGTCAGACGATGCAGCTGGGAGCAGGAGCAGCCCTGTGCTATAGTCCCTCTTGCATCGAGCCATGGCCTCCTTATACGTGATCTTTTCCCTCTTGATGGGGTCGATCACATTCTTCACAAAGGCTGATTCATCCTGAAGTTGCTTGACCGTGGATGCGTCAATCAGTTTTGCATCAACAGCATTCTGCACGCCAATCCGACCTGCCCGGTTCGGGTCTACCAGTCCGCCGGTCAGCAGCTGCGCCTCCATAAACCACATGGCACTATCATTGGGGATAAATCCCCTACGGCCGGCTTCTCCCACTGACATCCGCTCTTTGGACACGGGGTCTTCAAAACCAGTAAAGGCCTTCTGGGCACTGAGGAGTTTTTGAAGCTGGCTGGAATCGATCAATCCTTGCTGTGCCGCCTTGTGAATGGAGAGCTTGTCCTTCTTGTTCAGGTCCACAATACCTCCAGTGGCAGCCTGAGCTTCCAGAAGCCTCATGGCTGTGTCTTGATCAATCAGTTTGCGTGTTAGAGCACTTCGTACGGACATGCGGCTCTCTGTGGTGATGTCTAGAATGCCAGAAATCGGGAAGAGTTCATCTCCACTGGTGATCAGCTGAGAGTGCGAGTTCAAGCTGCTGGTGCTGGAGGACAAGCGGCGGGACAGAGTGGAGGAGTTGTAGCTGGGGCTTGCTGGAGGGAGTGTATGAACAGTTGTTGTTTGTGTTGCACTTAAAGGAGGGAAGGATGTTGATTTCTTCTCTCCTGCAACCAAAAGAGCAAACTCTGAAATGCTCATTTTGCTCTCTCTGTAGCGCTGAAGGTCGTACTGGGTCAGTCTGCCATTTTGCAGGGCCGTCTTAACGGAGTACTGCTTTCCACTCTTACGATCCTGCAGAAGCATCGTCTCACCTTCAGGGCCGGTGGTTGTGATTTCCTCCCAACTACACTCAAGCTCTTGGAGGTGGATGTACTGATTGCGATCAATCAGACCCTCGACATAGGCGTCGTAGGGTGACATGTCTTTGCCAGTCTCTGGGTCCAGAATGGTGATTTTGGTGGAGACATTGGTCTCTCTGGTGTTTGTCTCTGAATGTTGTGTCGCCTTTGATTCTTTCTGCAGCTCTATGATAGTAATTTCCCGTTGGTTGATTAGCTCTTTCACCTCCAGGATTTCTCTCTCCAGGCGCTGGATGTCTGACTCCATCTTGATGCTTTTTTGCCTGCTGACTTGGTTCCTCTCACTCAAGATTTTGGATTGATGCTGGAAAGTTATGGTGATCTCCTGCTTCTGAGACTCCAGTCTTCTTAACTCCTGGAGAAGATCATTTTGCTCTTTCTTGATTTTATCCCTGTAAGCAATCAAGGTGGTTTCTTCTTGAGAGAAATTTGTTCTGGTTGTCTGAATTCGAGTTATTTTGTTCTTGAGCCGCAGAAGTTCTTCATCTCTGAGGGTCCTGGTATTCTTTACCTGGGCGACTTGGGCTCTAAGGCTTTCTCTCTCTGCCTCCACCGTTTGATCCTTCTCAACCCTGATTACTTCTTTGTGGATGATCCTCTCAACAGATTTCTCTTTGGTCAGGGACTCTATCCTGATTCTGAGGTTCCGAATATCTCTCTCCAGGTGGGAAATGCTGGCACCCTCGTTGTCCATGTGAGTGCGAAGATCAATGATTCGTTTGTCAATTATTGGGTCTCTCTCAACTTTCAAAACCTCTTCAATAACAATTTTTTCCTCAACAGGCGTTGGACAAGTCTCAAGTTCATAGATTCTAGCTTTGATTTGTCTAAGCTCTGTCTCTACCAGGATCTTCTTCTGCCGATCCACAAGCTCCAGTTTTTTCTCCAGTTCAAAGACTAGAGATCTCATCTGCTGCACCTCCAGTTCCAGCTGCCGACGAGTCTTGATGGTCTCTTCCAAAGTCTTGACTAACCTCTCGTGAGTCAGAATCTGACTGGGATCTGTCTGGAGGCGCACAATTTCTTGGACCACGACTCTTTCCTCTGGTTTCTGTCTCTCCAGCACAATGTACTTGTTTTGAAGGTCAAACACATTCTCCTCCACTGTTCGGCGGCGCTGAACTTCATCACGTACTTCTCTCCTGAGACGTTCGGCTTCCTTCTCAAGAAGAGGGTCATTTTCATACTTTATAAATTCTTTGGTCACCACTTTGGTCTCCACCTTTGATCTTTCAGTCTTCCACTCATCCCTGTCCTTGCGCAGACGAATCACCCGATTCATAGTCGAGTCAAAGTTGGTCCGCAAAATGGTAAGTTGCTCATTCAACCTCTTAATTTCTTTGACAATCTCAGGGCTCCTCTCTTCTTTCACCACCTCTCGAGTTACCTCCTTCAGTTCGATCCTGGGCTTTTCAGCACGCAGAGTCTTCAGATCCACCATGATCACGTTCATCTGATTCTCAATGCTAGTACGGCGTCTGCTTATTTCAAGAAGTTCATTTCTCAGTCGTCTCAGTTCCACCTCCGTCTCAGGGTCGATTCTGTAGATCTCATGGATGATCTCATTAAACTCTGTCTTTTGTTTGATGGTCTCCACTTGGCTATAGCGGAGCTGAAGGCTGGAGAACTCTTTCATCAAAATACTGTTTTCTCTGATCAGTTCTTCCAGGCTTACACGGAGGGTCTTGGACTCTTGTAGGAGTTCGGGATCCTGCTCCACCCTCTTCAACTCTTTGATGACAGTTTTTGGTTGTATGGTTGGAATAATCCTCTCCAGGTTATTGATCTGACTCCTAATTTGGAATATCTGATCATTCAGGTTCTTGCATCTGATTTCCTCATCCGAGATCACGTTCCTGAAGTTAATCACAGCCTTCAGCATTTCTGGGTCCTTTTCCAGCTTCACAACCTCCTTCAGGACCACTTTCTCTTTTATCACAGGCTTCTTGCACTCCAGGACAGTAACTTCTGTTCTCATATGAACTGTTTCACTCTCGTGCACCCGAATTTCCTCCCTTAGTTTGAGTATGAGTTCCCTGATCCTCGCCATTTCCACATCCAGTTTGGGATCACGCTCAATTTCTGTAAGCACCTTTGTCACTAGCCTGGGCTTCACTTCGATAATCTCATGTTCACGAGTGACAATTTTTTTGTTGACAATCTCAATTTCTGTTCGCATTTCAGATCGTTTATTGATCTCTTCGGTTATCCTCCGCTTCAGTGTTTCCAAGTCGGCCTCTAGCTTCGGATCACGGTAGTAATGCACAGTTTCCTTTTCTTCCACTCGCTCCACACCTCTCCGACTCTTCAGGGACATCATCCGTTTCCTGTAGGTCGCTAGATCATTCTCAGCATGAGCGCGGCGAGCTATCTCCTCAGAAAGCTCTAGCTTCAGGCCGTCAACTTCGTCCATGTCTCTCTGCTGACTTTGCAGCTGCAGTTGCTGCTTTACCACCACATGAGTAACAATTTCTTCATTCTGTTCATGGGATACAAAATAAAGATTAATTCAGATTAAGTAAAGAAGTTCATGGTAGCTCTACACCCAAGAAATTTAAGTTACCATTCAGTTTGCAAATATTGATACTGTTAGAACATTTAAGAAGCATTAACTCATTATCTATTCAAAGGATTGTTGAAGCTTTAGATATTCTGTACCTTGTTGATGAGGTCCTTGGCCAAGATGACTTGATTCAGGAGTTGATTATTTTGTGCTGATACTTCAGAGTAAAGGTTCACAACATCCCTTTCCTAAAAAGTAATCAATTATAAAGATATTTGGAAATGTACGTAAAAAAATAAGTATATCCTGGTCATTATAGCAAAGCAGCCTACAGTACCTTGTTCTCCACAGCTTCAGCCAGGGTAATGCATTCAAGACTTTTTGAATTTATTTCTGGTTTTCCCAATGCACTACGGTATTTGTAAGAATTCATCTCATACTCCTGGAGACAACAAACTATGTGCATTAATGCTACTGACATTTGAAATGCGCAGTAGTATGATCATGTTCAAGATGGCCAACTCACGTTAAGAACACTCTGCAGCTCAGAAGAAAGTTTAACGATTCGGTTTACATCATCCTGCTTTCTCTTGATGTCTTCAACTGCTCTCTGCAACCAAAAACAAATTTACAAGGTAGGTATTACACTAAATTCCCAAAATCCACTGTATTTGAGATATTTAAAGGTGATGCATGTCATATCTGTGGCACCAGTGTAAAAATATTAAATTAAATCAAACTTAATACTGACCATCTGAGAGTTTTGCTTGGCATAGACTTGCGACACACTTTCACCAGGCCGAACCTTGTTGTTGGGCATATTGATGAGGAAAGCAGTGAGCGATTGGACGGCGCTGTGAAATTCCTGGTTCTTATTGACGGCCTCTTGCAATAGAGTTGCCCTGTGGAGTAAAAAATTTGTGGATACAGTTTACAATCTGAAGCATTTTACTTGCCCCAAGTAAACAATAAACAAACAGTACACAATAGTGAATAAGGCCTCTCTGACCTCTGCTGCAGCTGGCTGTTGATGTTGGAGTAGCGATTCCTCAAGCGCTTGACCTCGGTCTCTTGGTGGCGTATATCAGGGCAAAACTCCTGAAAGCTCTTCTGCAGGGAGCTGCACGTCTGCTCTGTGACCTCCAACTCACGGTTCAGCTGCTGAATGTCATCTTTCTTGGAGGCAACGTCTTTACTCATGTTCTAAGGAGAAAACAATCAAGAACATCATTCCAATGTTTTGAGTGAAGGATTGTTTAATAGAAAGTTGTACCATATCCAAACCATTTGCATTTCATTTCAACATTAAATCTAAAAAGGAAGATGTTTAGTTAATAATGACTTAAAGGGGTCCTTGATTATGATTTCACTTTTTAATTTTAGTTAGTGTGTAATGTTGCTGTTTGAGCATAAACAACATCTGCAAAGTTCAATGCAAAGGGAGATATTTTCTTTTACAGAAATCGCTTTTTAAGGACTACAACAAATGGCTGGTAGGGACTACAACAAGCTTCTTCCTAAGTTGGTGATATCACAAACCCTAAAATTTACATAAATCCTTCCCCCGAGAACATGCAACAAAGGGGGTGAGGCCATGTTGGGCTGCTTTAGAGAAGAGGAAGAGTTGTTGTAGTAGAGTGTTGTTACCATGCCATCATTTTACACCGGACTGATTCACAAACGAGCGTCAGTTCAACGCTGGATTTGCACAAAAGATTAACATGAACTACATAAATTCATCCACTAATCATTCAGAAACATCCAGTTTCATTCTAAAAGTTGTAACTTCTTCCTGAGTCTCTCCATCAGTGTCGGACTCCGGTTTGAACAATATAAGGCTAAACACCGTTACTGACAATCATCATTTTGGCTGCGTGAGATTCTCCAGCTTTGTTGTTGTTGAGCAACCGAAGCGTGAGCTGTTAAAGCTCCGCCCTCTTCTGGAAAGGGGGCCGGGAGCAGCAGCTCATTTGCATTTAAAGGGACACACACAAAAACGGTGTGTTTTTGCTCACACCCAAATGGGGCAAATTTGACAAGCTATAATAAATGATCTGTGGGGTAATTTGAGCTGAAACTTCACAGACACATTCTGGGGACACCAGAGACTTATATTACATCTTGTGAAAAGGGGCATTATAGGTCCCCTTTAAATTTCCAATTTGGTCAGTTCATCACACAAATCTATTGTAAGGTATTAGAAGACTTTGAGTATAATGCATAATACACTACCATTCAAATGTTTGGATAAGAGTTTTTAATGTTTTTGAATGAAGTTCATGTGTTTGTGTAAGAGCGTTTACCTGCAGCTGTCTGGAGTGGTTGCGGATGGCGTTGGGTTCGTTTAACAAGCCAGTGTCTGCAGCCAACTGATCCTCGAACGCCGTCAGAAAGTTGTCTACCTTCTTGATCTGTTTCTCCAGATACATGGAAGATGTGGCCCTGAGGAAATAATCCCATGTTTATCCCAAGGTTTTTTTTTTAATTTTTCAAAAAGCAAATGCTGTGCCAATCTCTATAATTTACAGCAAAAGGCATTGTTTCTTACTTCTTGTTGTAGAGATCAGAGAGGGCAGTTATGTCATCGATCTTGTTGTTGACTTTGCTCAGTTTCAGAGGCAGTGAGGACGTGGTGGGCCCCAGGGGTTTCTGGGATATCAGGGGCTGCATGTCCCTCTGAGCCGATGATTTCTCAGCCTCCAGATTCTTCAGAGTCACGACAAAACTCTAGAGCGATCAAACCAAACAACTGTCAATGTTTTATACTAACTATATTATCCACAGACAGAGATTCACATTTGAGATTCACACGTTTTGACCAACTAAATAACCACATTTAGACTCTTGTGGTTTTATTTGCCATTCTCACCTCGTGGTCTCTGATTCTGGCAGACAGATCTCCGACGGGAGTGGTGCGATCTAAAGGAGATCTCATTCGGTTCTGCATGTCTTTCTCTAACTTCAGCAGGTCTGAAAAGATCTGCTCCAGACGGCTGTCAATGATGCCAGCCTTCGCACTGTCAGGAACGGTGGCCACGGCGACTGTTGGGAGAAAAAAAACAACATTTACGACTAAAATGTAATATAATAAAAGTTTTCTGCACTTAAACCTTATAATCGATCACTGTAGCTAATAAAGCTGCTTCACATTATTGTAATAAATTGAACAAAACCTCACAGGTTTTTTATTGGGTAGTATTAAAGTACTAATAAAGTACTAATAAACAGCCAATATCCTAGCAATATGCACTCTAATAAGCAACTAGTTAATAGTGAGAATTGGATCCTAAACTAAAATGTTACTGACCAATATTATAAACAGCATCATGCTTTTCTGTAACGCTGCTTTGAAACAATGTGTGTATTGTGAAAAGCACTATATAAATAAATTTTACCTTGTTTGACGAACTGCACAACTTCAATGGGCGTCTTTGCCTGGGTAAGTAGAGCTGACCTCGTCCTCTTCAGATCGGAGAAATCCCTGCTCAGACTGAATACAAGACAAAAAAAAAAAAAAAAAAAAAAAAATCACAGAGATGTTAAGAGAAAGAAGTAGCTGGGAGAACTGGGAGCGTCTCAGGTGCTTTCTTACCCATCCACCTTGTCGATGGCAGCTGAATCGGGTGGAGGAATCAGAAAACAGACACCTGGGATGAGCTTGGTCTCTCCCGTGCTGGATTTCACCTCCCAGAGCTCCTCTTTGGGACTGGAGAGCAGCGTCACCTTGTCTCCTCTTTTCACAGAGTCCTGCAAGGGACACAGCAGAGAAATGGGTATCACAGATGTGAAATTCCCAGATTTTTCCAGGTTTTCCAGGACCATAGGAAGCCTGTTTGTTAGATTATGTCCATTATTTGTAACTTTTGGTTTACACTGTAAAAAAGAATTGTTGGTTTAACTTAAAAAAGTAAGTTGGTTGCCCTAAAATTTTGAGTTCATTGAAATTAAAAACTTGAGTTAATACAATGAAGGTGACTGGATTAATCAACAGAAAATCAAAATATTATGTTATCTGAACCACATTAATTATCTAATTTATTTTGACAAAAGAAAAATTGTTTTGATAACAAATCATAAAAATAATTGTTTACTGAACTGCAATTTGAAAAAACTTCAAGTGTTTCTCATGTAATATGCAGAAGTAGAGTTATTTAATTATGAACTATTAAAGACAAACTAAACCATTTTTAACTTTCGACTTCCTTCAGGGTGTTCAAGCCTTATTTAGGGGGTCGTAATTTGTAATTAATTCCTGTGATCAAAGCTGAATTTTCAGCATCATTACTCCCGTCTTCATTGTCACATGATCCTTCAGAAATCATTTTAATATGATGATTTGATGCTCAAGAAACATTTCTGATTATTATCAATCTTGAAAACAGTTGTGCTGCTTCATATTTTTGTGGAAACCACTTTTTCAGGATTCTTTGATGAATAAAAAGTTCAAAAGAGCAGCATTTATTTGAAATAGAAATCTTTTGGTACATAATAAATGTCTTTACTGTCACGTTTGATCAATTTAATGCATCCTTGCTGAATAAAAGTGTTAATTTCTTTTTTAAAATGAATACCTTCTCAGTGCTCCAGTCACACAGGGCGATGGCGCTGACGGGTTTGTTGGCGGTGCTCCGGCGCAGATGTAGAGGAGCGATGCTGGTGCACAGCTCTCTCAGATCAGCCAGGCGCTGCTCGTTCCTCAAGATCGACCTCTCCTCACCCTGTACACACACACACATACACATTTATTATACTAGACTGTTAACTTATTTCAGTGTGTGTGTGTGTGTGTGAGAGAGAGTGTGTTTTCACCTCCAGCTGCAGCAGGATCTCAGGGTTGCTCATGTTTTTCAGCACAGATGGTTCACTGGTGGATTTGATTCTCTTCAGTGACTCAGTAAACGTCTCCACATCCAGCTGATACTGAAATTAAAATACACACAAAGATTTCAATAAACGCTCATCTGAACCTCCTGCTCCTGGTGACAGTGTCTCATCAAGATGCTCACTTTCTTGTATTCCTCCACGTTATCCAGGTGTGTCTCCTGACACAGACAGAGATTCAGGAACCGCTGCCACTCTCTCGACACATCTGCGCTGTAAGACTGAAACACATGTGAACTCATGTTCAGTCAGCAAATAAACGACAGCAAGAGCCAATGAGATTCAGTGTTTGAATGATCAAACAAACAAGTGAACGAACAAATAAACAAACAAATTCATGAACAAACAAACAAATGATTCATGAATACATGTGATTGATTTAATGAATAAACTAGAATGAATGATTAAATAAATGAGTGAATGGATGAACAAAGGAACAAACAAACAAACAAATGCATGAACAATGAATTGAATGAATGAACAAATAAATGAATGAATATTAAATGAATGGTTTAGTGAGAATGATTCAATGAATGAACTTTAAAAAAATGAATAAATGAACGAAAAAATAAATGAACTTTAACAATAATCAAATGAAAAAACAAATGAACTAAATAAATGTGGAAAGGAATGAACAAATGAATGAATAATGAATATGTTAGTGACTGAATGAATGAATAAATATGCAGATGAATGAACGAATGAATGATTGACTGAAGGACTGCACACCTTGACGGCGGATGATCCGGGGTGTTTGTCCTGAACGAGTGCGCTGGCCTGCTCCTGCAGTTTGCTCACCTCCCTCTCGTGTGTCAGCAGCCCGTTGTTCTTAAACCTCTGAAACACATTCATCAACGGGATTCATATGAAGACAATCACATACTGAACCTCAGATAAACATTATGTGGTTGAAAACACTGAATAGTTGTGATATGTGACAAGCGCTGAGCACAGTGCGTGTGAATTTAGCACTGAACGTTCAGATCACACCGGTGTGATCGTTCGCGTCAAAGGGTTAAAATCAATTCCATTTCGGGGGTGGAGAGGGGACTAATTAAAATTGAGGGGGCACAAATCAGATCTGAGGGGGCAATGGGGCCTGTACTAAAGTCAAGATCAACCAGCATCACTGTTTACTTAAATTCAGCCTTATTCTGAGACGCCACATAATGACAATTAATAATAACCAGAACCAACTCAACTAAATATATTAGAAGTCATGCTGCTGTCGGCGCCGATAGCCTAGTGGTTAGTGCACCAACATATGATGTAAATGCGTTCACGGTGACCCGAGTTCGATTCCCGTCTTGAGGTCCTTTGCCGATCCTGCCCAATGCTTTCCTGTCTGCTCTCTACTGTCCTCTCCAAATAAAGGCACAAAAAGCCCATAAATTATATATATATATAAAAGTCATGCTGCTAACCAGGGATAGTATAGTTAACTAAAACCATAAAAAAGCTTTTGTTACTTGAAATAAAATATACTTTAACTAAAATAAAATATAAAATACGTAAACTTATTTTATTTCAGCTAGGAAACCAGGTTTATGTCAGCTCAGGTCCATTAAATAAACAATATTAACAGATACAACTTTTATATTAGTAAATTAACATTGACTAAGATTAATAAATGCTTTAGAAGTATTGTTTATTGTTAGTTCATGTTAACTAATGAAACCTTATTGTAAAGCGTCAGCAAGTCTGACTGTAGATGTTTTAAAGACACCATGAAATCAAAACTGACCATCCTTTTTTTTTTTAGGAACATTGCAGTATTTATTAGAGATGCACAGATACCATTTTTTAAGCACCAAGTAAAAAAAAAATACCGAAAAAAAAAATTTCTGGTACTCGCCGATACCGATGCCTATACATTTATTAATTTCTCTCTCTCTCTCTCTTTTTTTTTTTGGGTGATGTTGCAGTTTTCCAAGCACAACAGTGAGACTAATGAATGTAGGACAGCTCTTTATTATTTAAAAAAAAAATTAATAATTTTTATGTGCTTGTCACAAACTTAAAGAACAAAAATTTCAGTGTCCAATAACCTTCAAAGGGCATAATTACCAATATATATAATTGTTGTTATAAAAAGAAATTTACAAATTACAAACAATACAACAAATACTATAGAGATACAAATTAAATAAACTTGTTTTTCAGATACAGTAGGTTTATTTACCATGTATACATTTATTTAACATCTTTTATTGTTTTATTAACATTAATGACAAATTTTTACGTCCACTTAAGCCATAACCGACTGTATTTACGTGAGATACTCCACACCATGGATATTTTTACAACTATGTGTGCAATTGACCATTCAGGCACAAGGAGAACCGATCACGCGCTGTCTGAGAGAACTGGGATCGCGCGCAAGAAAGAGAGAGAGCGCGCTTCTGGTCTGTGTCATTCAGCGCGATTCCGCCTATCCCGCCTTCACTAATCGATAACGAATTGTGATTGAAAGCATGCAGTTCGCAATGTGTGTGTTGTCATCATTAATTTGAAGTATTTCCACACCTCTGAGGCTGACACTGTTTCTGCTGCTGCCGCCGGTGTCTCTGTGCACGGGAAATTCTGTCAGTTACGTCACGTGAGGTATCGGTCTTTGGTATCGGGGGTATTTTTACGAGTACGAGTACAAGTACATGAGCTTGGTATCGGGCCTGATACCGATACTGGTGCATCCCTAGTATTTATTATAACTGATTTATCTGATTAAATTCATGTGCCTCATAATCTTGAATCAAAATAACTTCCACTCCCAGTGACATCTCTTCTATGATGATGAGGGCGGGGCAACCTGTCAATCACATGAGATCCACCAATAGCAAACCACAACCATCCAATCAATAGCCCATGGACAAAATCAAGCCCCGCCCTACATTTGTTCTTGTTTGAGAAGCCATTTCACTCAGATATACGGGAAGAAAAGACTATCACAACTTCAGTTTCATGCTGACTTTAAATGTTCAGGGTGTGGTGTGTATTTCAGCGTCCCACCTCGTACTCCATGCGCACTCCGGCGCTGTCGATCATGCGGTCGCTCCAGTCTCTGCTGCTGATCCTGTGCTGTTGTTCGGTCAGATAGAGCAGCTCTTTACTGCAGCCCTGCATGAAGTCATAGACCGACGACAGATGCTGCCTGCGCTTCTCTGACGCCTCCTACACACACACACACACACACACACACACACACACACACACACACACACACCGACAGACTCAGTTAAAGTTTGCAGAGCTTAACTTTTTAGAGTTAAGTATGAGAATATAAAGAGAAGGTCTTACCAGTAGATTTGCATACTGCTTCTGAAGGGCAGACGAGTTATCCTGTTCAGAAAAGAAAACATTAAAACTAGATATAAACAAAACTTATTATTATTTATTTAAACTTATTTTGTGTGTTCATGTGCTTGAGTGTGTGTGGACACTTACGCTGCTGCTCTCCAGGGCCGAGCGATACGCCTCGATCTGTTTATGCAGGATATTATGGGCTGCGATCTGTTTCTCCACATCAGACAGAGTCGGACCGTAAGCGGCTCCCTGAATCGACGCCTGAAACACACACACGTCACACACCGTTACAGACACACTCCATAACAAACACTTCACTACTTGTCAAATCAAGGCTCTATATGTTTCTCTGCAGATGAATAAATTAATGTATAGCTATAGTACTGTATTGTTATACTGTATTTATTTTTTGATATGTTTATTTATAATTTATTCTTTTCTATTATTTATACATTTTTATTTATTTAAATCAAATTTTTATTTATTTATTTACTTATTGTCTTATTGTTATATTTAGGTATTTATTTAAATTAATCTCTTTTTAATTATTTATTTATTTTCTCATTTATTTCGAATCTAATTTTTATTCATCCATTCATTTATTTTAATATATATTTTTATTTAACTTCATGTTTTTGTTTTGTGTTTTAATGTAGTTTATTTATTTTAATATTTTTGTTTTAATTATTTAATTATAGTATTTAATTATTTACCTGTTTTGATACTTATTTATTTATTTATTAAGTACTGTATTGTTATACTATATTGTTGCTATATTGTTATGTATTTATTGTTTTAATATGTTTATTTATTATTTATTTTTAATTTCATTTATTTATTTATTTTGTCATTTATTTTAAATAATTTTATTTATATAACTTTTTATATGTTTACTATTTTATTTTTTATTTATTTGTTTGTGTCTTAAATGTAATGTTTATTTATTTATTTACTAATTTATTTATTAATCTATTTATTTATTTTCCTTTATTTGTATGCAATTTCTCGTGTATTTGTTTATTTTATGTAGTTTATTTATTTATTTTAATCTAATTTTTCTCATTTCTAATTTTTTAATTATAGTATTTAATTACTTATTTTAATAATAAATATTTATCTAATTGTTTTTGTTTTAATCTAATTTTTATTTGTTTGTTTGTTTGTTTGTTTTGAATATAATGTGTACTTATTTATTTTAATCTAATTTTTATTTATATGTTTTTAGTCTAATTTCTAATATTTATTAACATATAACATTTAAGTATTTATTTATTCATTTATTTAAATAACAAATACAAAACTTAAGTCAATAAATAAATAAGATTATAATTTATTATTTATATATTTTCTCATTTATTTGAAATCTAATTTTAATTTATTTATTTACTTATTTATTTTTGTATTTATCTTTTTATATATTTATTATTTCTTTATTTTCTCATTTATTTGTTTGTGTTTTAATGTAATGTTTAATAAAATTGTTTATTTAATTATTTACTTATTTGAATATTTAAGTATTTATGTAACCATTTTTGCTTTAATGTAATTTTTAGTTATTTTAAATTAACAACTTTACTTTATTTTACTTAAATTTATTATTTATTTATACTTTTTTCACATTTTTCCTCTGAACCCCTGCTTTAAAGCAGCAGATCACAGATGTTTTTCTGAAGACGATCAACAGAAGATGTTCTCTGAGGAACATCAGGAGCTTCTCCTGTGACTTCAGAATGTTAAACACTTGTCAGAGTCTTTTTCATTTAATTTGTCACCTGTTTGTCAGACAGCAGTCTGCCCCAGTCGACGCCGGGCGGCAGGTAGATCTCGTGAAGCTGTCCGTACAGATCCCTGTAGGTGGCGCAGTGTTTGGACCAGCGCTCGTGCAGGTTACTCACACTACAGACACAACACACAAGCACAACGTTACTGCTCAGCGCTCGCTCTCTTGAGTATCATTGGTGTTTGTGTGCAGGATGTGATGTCACTCACTCCAGCTCAATCACATTGGCCTGCGGGTGCTGGAGTTTCTTGGCTTTGCTGACGTCCATGAAGAGATCCTTCAGTAAGATCTCAGCCTGAGATAGATTCTCTGCGGCCGGACCCTGCTGTTTCAGAGGAGAGCCTTTCCGCTCATTCTCTACGTCCTGATCACAGCAACAAAACACAGCTAAAAATATACTCAGACACAAGCAATTTGAAATTAAAGTAAAACTATTAAACTATTGTCTAACAAAACAAAATAGCCAAGAAGAGTAGCTAACATTAACCCTGATAAAAACATTTTCATCAAACAATATTATCTCCTTTCATTGATAGAAAAAAAAAAAAAAAAAAAAAAAACCTTTTCGAAATAAAAAGATAAATAAATGTATCAACTTTTTGGAATTCATTTTTTTAATTTTCAGAGGAACTTTTTCGTACCCTAACTGTGGAAAGTGTCTAATGTCTTTTAAAATGTCATACAATTAAGCTAGCATTAAAAGGAGAGAGTTTTAATTCATATAATATTTATGAATATTTATGACTTCCAGAGGTGTGTGTGAGAGTTTGATCAGTGGCACTGAAAAATATAGTAGTATCGTTTACTCAGAAAATGATTGCCTTTAATTAGCAAGTAAATTAGCTCATCATTTTAAGTTGAAAAAACTTACTACCACTTAAGATACCTAGAAGTTACTTGTAAAACTTGAGTATTGGTATCACAATTTTACAAGTTGAGTACTTAGTTCAGACAACTTAAATATTTAAGTAAACTGAACTCAAATAAAAGAGTTTTCCTCTTCTTCACATTATGTGGAAACTGATTGCCTTTAATTTCTCAAGCATGTTTTATTCAAAGTTGTAAGTTGTTAATACAAAGACATAGAAAAAGTGTTGGAAGTGTTGGACCGTGAATTTATTTGTGTTTATTAAACTGCAGATAATGTTCAAATATATTATATACATTTGATATTTAGCTGAATAATAATAATAAAATATCACTGTAATATATTAGATCATTCCCGGTATTTTTCTTGGCTATTTTTTGCCATAACAACTTAGTTACAGCAGCCAGAGAAACACTAACATTTAAAAGTCAAGCAAACACTGATCACCATAATAGCGACTACAAACTTTATTATTTTTAATAAATCATCCATGCATGTACATATGTTAATTCTACATACGTGTGTGTGTGTGTGTGTGTGTGTGTGTGTGTGCGCGCATGTTTTTGTGATTTATGAGGACACAAATTTGTATAATAACATGGGTATTACACTGGTATTATGACAAACATGTTTTATGATGACATTTCATGAGTCCTCATATTTAAAATAGCTTTAAAAACATACTAAACAATGTTTTATTAAAAATGTAAAAATGCAGACAGTTTTCTGTGATGGGTAGGTTTAGGGGTAGTATAAGGGGATAGAATATACAGTTTGTACAGTATAAAAACCATTACGCCTATGGAGAGTCCTCACTAAGATAGCAAAACAAACCTGTGTGTGTGTGTGTGTGTGTGTGTGTGTGTCTCACCTCCTCCAGCAGTTTCTCAGTCAGCAGTACGTTCTTTTCCACCTGATCAGCGTTCTGCTGTAGGCGTGTGACCAGAGCCAGCATGTCATTCATCTGTGACCTGAGCAGAAGGAAACACCAGAGACTTTCACTTTACAAACAAACCATCAGCGGCATTAACAGTATGTGATCAGGCGTGACGACACTCCCACTCCATGACATCTCACCTGCTTTTGTAGCAATAAAACTCAAGT
The DNA here is from genome assembly GCF_019924925.1 of Ctenopharyngodon idella. Lineage (NCBI taxonomy): Eukaryota > Metazoa > Chordata > Actinopteri > Cypriniformes > Xenocyprididae > Ctenopharyngodon > Ctenopharyngodon idella. The sequence goes on along the minus strand of NC_067222.1, from coordinate 7,187,709 downwards.
GTGTGTTTGTTTACATGTTAACAGTTTCATGTTCAGAGTGAGCTGTTGGTAGTTTGAAGTCAACTTCTGCTTAATGAATTAAATTCAATTGGGTTCAGTTTCTACTTCCTGCTCCGCCCGCGTGAATTCTACATCTGTCGATCACTCACTTCACAATCTCATCTGTCCGTTTACTGCTCTGACATTCCTGCAGTCATTATGCAACTGTGTCACACCCTCCTGAGAGAGAGAGACAGGTGACTGGGAGTGTCTGAGGAATGTTGAGGCGGAACTCTCGGAATTCTGCCTCCTTTCTCGAGGAATTTCCACAGATTCCTGTTCTTTAATGTCACACCCTGACGCGCGGGCGGATCATTGTCTTCATAATCCAGCGTGTGGCGCTGCTTAAATGTCAAAAGGACAATTCATAACTAATTTCTCAGAATGGATCTGGGCGGTTTAAATACATTGAGAGACTACATGGAATAAATAAATAAATAAATAAATAAATAAATGGAATAAATATATCAATAAAATAAAAATGTTAAAAAGTTAACTTTTTATATATTACATGTCATATATATTAATTGAAAGACTGCATGAAATATTTGTACTTTTAAAAACTGATTTGTCAAAATTCATGCAACTGTCATGTCCAAACTAAATAAATGTTTTAAGGTAATTAAATATGGTGGGAAAACTATTATATATTAGATATTAGAAATTATTTATAATACATTATTATTATTATTATTATTATTATTATATATCACAGCACAAACATGGGACACAACAAATGGATATTCTAAAGCAATTTTAAAATAAAATAAAATAAAATAAAATTATAAAAATATAAAATATACAATAAAATGTAAAATATACATTTTAAATCAAATGAATTAAAATAAAATAAAACAATATTAAATAAAATATAAAATATCATAAAATATAAAAATTTAATATAATAAAACATTTAAATAAAATATTATTATAATTTTAAGTATTACAAAAATATACAAAATGTTATAAAATATAAAATAAAATGTAAAATAAATTATATTTTAAAATATATAAAAAATAAAATTAAAATAAAATACATTTTTATTATAATATTATTATTATTATTATTATTATTATTATTATTATTATTAAATATTATTAAATTTAGAGACTAAGAAATATTTTTACTTTTAAAAATTAATTGGTCAAAATTAATGCAATGGCTATATTCAATCACTCAATAAACAAACAAACAAACAAATAAATAAATAAATAAATACATGTTATAAGGTAATTAAATATGGTGAAAAACATATATATAAGAAATTATGTATAATATATAATTATTATTATATATGTCATAATCACCATTTAAGAAAATGAATAAACAGCAACAAAAAAATATATACAAAAGTAAAAAAGGTTAAAAAGTGATTAAACCTGGTGAAAACAGAGTGATTTACAGTGACTCTGAACATGAAACTGATCCACGAAATATATTTGAGCATTCAAGCAAACGACACACATGATCTCCTTTTACAGGCGCTGGTAAAACAGAGGGAGATTTCCCTCATTCAGATGCAACAATTACCAATCAATCAATTACAACAATCACTGACGCATCGGCTCGAAGAAATGAAAAACTCACACTGATTGGCACACAATTAGATTATAGGTTAAACACACACCTACTAATACACACAGAGAGAAAAGAAGAGATGCTTTAAACAACACACCCAACTTTATACGAGCCTGATCCTGAACACAACAGCACAGACTCGTGTGTGTTCTGCTCACCAGGACAAAAACACACTGAGACACTGACTGCTAGAGTACGAGGAGTGTGTGTGTGTGTGTGTGTGTGTGTGTGTGTGTGTGTGTGTGTGTGTGTGTGTGTGTGTGTGTGTGTGTGTGAGAGGGGTCACAGCCCTCTGATTCACACTGATGTGTGTGTAGCAGGATACAAGGAAACACACATAAAACACAAACACAAATATGCTTTGTGACTTGATTAGCTGGATCGACATCAGTGTGAAATAATAGACGTGACTCACTTAATTAATGTAATCATGAGACACACACAGAACACACACTGTACAACAGGTTTCTATTCTTTGACCTCTGCTCTATCGCTCTACTTCCACTGCTGAAATATAGGACACAACAAATGGATATTATGAAGCAATAAAAAATAAAATAAAATGTAAAATATACATTTTAAAATGAATTAAAATAAAAAATAAAATAATATAAAATAAAATATCATGTAATATTAAAAAATAATAAAATATTATTCTAATAATATTAAGTATTGTAAAAATATATACAATAAAATATAAAATAAAATAAACATTTCAAATCAATAAAAAGTAATAAATATAATATAATATAATAAAATAAATATACAAATAATAAAATATAAAATAAAATATAAATTGTAATAAAATACATCAAAAAGTAATAAAACATTTAAATAAAATAAAATATCATAATATTTAGTTTTTTTTTTAAATATACAAAATATAATAAAATAAAAAATAACAAACATTTTAAAATCAAATGAATAAAAATAAAAATAAAATAATAAAAAATAAAATATAAAACATAAAAAATAATAAAACATTTAAATAAAATAAAATATTATTATAATAATATTAAGTATTGTAAAAAATATACAAAATATAATATGGATTGAAATGAAATTTTCATTTAGCTGTTTGCAAAAGTTTGTGTATAAAATATAAATATTTAATATTTTATAAAATTTAAAATGCAATTAATACAATATGAAAAAATAAATATAAAATATAAAACATAATAAAAATGACATTTTAAATAAAATTAAATTAAATAAATAATAAACTTTGACTTATCCATAAACACCTTTCTATCCAACCTCCCTGAAATGTCTTAAGATATCAAGTGTTGCCACCATGAACTTATTTATAAATATATGTGAATGTAAAACATTTTTAATCACCTAATTATAAATGACTCTCATTTACTCTCAATAATAACGTCATAAAAACTGCATGCATGTATAATTACACATTGATCTAAAGTCTTTCTTCTTTCACTTTTCTTCTGGTGTTTGACGGTCTGATTAATGTGAGTGATGGCTGTCTGATGGACAGTTTGCCTATTGTTGTGATTTATTGCTATTTTATGTTTGATTTTTTTGAGTTTTATGCTATTTAGGTACAGCACTCTGGTCCATTTTCATGGTTTTGAAAGTGCTGTCTGATAAGTCATCTTCTGTTCTGCAGCATCTATTGTCTCATTGTGCTTCTGTCAGTTTGCATATGATACATAAACTCGTTTATGGTGTAGTTTAAATGTCCCACCCCACACGGCACACACGACACACCGTAAACCGCCACAACCGGTGACTCACTGTCTCACTAGCTGTCAGCAGCGTGATGTCACACACAATCCTGAACTCTGATTGGTCAAATATTCATGTGCAATGGCTATAAACCTGTATAACAAACCGTTGTAGCAGGTTTTACAGAAACACCAAAGGTCCCATTGCTTAACATTATTTAATGCATTAACTAACAATGAGCAATATGTTTGTTACAGTATTCATTAATCTTTAATAAAATAAACACAACTGTTATTTGTTAGTTCATGTCAGCTCAAACACACAGAACATTTGATACAAATTATGATGCATGAACATTATCTAAGATTAATAAATGCTTCAGAAGTATTAGTCATTGTTAGTTCATGCTAATTAACCTCATTAACTAATGTTGACAACTGGAACCTCATTTTAAAGTGTTACCGGTTTCACTTTAATTTCAACTCAAATCAATATTTCCGCTTCATTCCTTCATTTATTTGCTAATTAGTCGAGTAATGAGCAAGATAATGGGGTACAATCATTATCGGAAAAGCTATTGATCACCCTGTCATGAGTTATCTTGCAATAATGCCAGTTTTGCAGTGCATTATCAATAATAAAACGTCCAGCATACTCAATGACCCGTGTGTGAGGTACAGCCCTGCCCAGTCATAAAGATAAATCACAACACACACTGAGCATTATCTCTCACACACACTATAACCACAGGTTTAATGCATGAACACAGTCCGTTTCTACTATAAAATGGATTTAGATAGAGCTGTCATTCTTTCAGGTGTGTTTCTCTGCTGTAATAATTACCTAGTTCTGCACTCTAAGAAGAAAAGCTTCTTTTTAGAATCTTAAAGGTTCCGTCAGATGCATCATATTTAGAACATTTTAGCGGTTCCATCACGAGATCACTGTATGGATTTAGTGTTAATACATTTTGTTTTCATTTAAAATTGTGTCAGGAATACTATAGTTCTATTTAGACCCCCACTGAACCTTTTATTCTAAGAGTGTACAGACACAAAGCACACATAAAAACACAAACACATGGTAACTCACTGTCCGGCCTTCACAGGACTGTATTCCTTCTTCTTAAACATCCTGCGTCCGCGTGCGATCCGTGTCTCTATCTGTGTGTGTCGAGGTCTCTCTTCTGTCCTCTGTTATGGTGTTGTCACTTGCTTTGACTCCGCCCACTGAAACAGGTGTGTCACATTCAGTCAGTGCAGACTGGACGTACCTGTTCCTGCCCTCTGAATTCCTCCGTCAAACTCTTCCTCTTCTGCACTCTCACCATCCTCTTTATTCGTCTGAATGTTTGACGCCGTCGTAGCGCAGCTAATAATCATAAAGAGTGACATGTTAATGTGAGCTGAAAAGAACATTGAGACTTCAAACACAATTAAGAAAGATTCAGCTTACACCTGTACTTACACCTGTATGGCAGGTGTGTAAATGTTGGAGTGTGTAATGTGTGGTGGAGGAGGAATGCAGCCCATCCAGTCAGATGAACATTATAACACTCACTCTCTCTCTCGCTGCTCATTTATCATCTCAACTCCAAACACAAGCATTTACCAACCCATTCACTACATTCCTACAGTCTGTAATTAAGCCATTTGAGTGCCAGGAGAATAAACCTAACACACAACGACTTCTGGCCTCTGACAGAAGAAATTTCATGTCATAGACAGACAAAACCCCTCAGGGTCATATGAAAGCTCAAGAGCAGACCTGCCCGACACATGCAGAGAGCGTTCTCAGCATTAGCGCTGATCTCTTCAGTGTGTTTAGGCCGCAGGGCGTCTCAAATGAGAGGAATAATCATCAGAACTGAAGCATAAGTGTTTAGAGACAAATTAACAATACTTTTATGCATATTTAAGTTTTATAATATATATAAAATATTGCAAACATTATTTTTGTCTTGTTTTCCAGTACAAAGATGTAAGCATTCTAAAATCAAGATGTGTTTACTTTAGTTTTTATGAAAAAACTGATCAAAAATTAAGCAATTGTATGCTTAAACCAAGAAGAGATGTCTGCCAGAGGAGTTGAACTTGTGCTTCCTTTTAATTAATTAGATTTTTATGACCCCTGGCAGAAATGTTTTGAACACACTGTAAACCAGAATAAGCTGGGCTAACTCAAAAAATCTGAGGTAATCAGTTACATCAATTTTTTTGAGTTATGATGTTCCCAATTTTAAGTAAGCAGAACTATCAAGTTTTGAGTTCGTAGTACTCATGCATGTTAATTGCTCCTAACTTGAAGCACTGAGTTAGCTAAGCTATTTAATTAACTTTCTTATTTTGAGTTATTTACTTCACTGTAAATCCTAACAATAGCATGGTATAGCACTTACTGAATGAGTACAGCAACTTAAAACATGTAACTTACCTGCTCTCAAACCAAGCTGCATGCGCTACTTGTCACCATGATGGTAACTCTCCAAAAACCCACATTAACAGAAACTCTTCTAAATTAGCATAACAAAACAGTAATCACTACTAAATCTCCCTTACCATTAATTTTGTGCAAAAGACATTATATAACACTTAATTTTAGCATTTACTCTCCTTTTCGAGTGCCATGGGCAAAGCATGCTGGGAAATAGAAATCCCAGTCCAGTTTCAGTTAAACTTAAGTTAGTCTAAATGAAAAGAAATTAGTTTATAAAACTCAAAACAATGAAACAGTTCAGTTTACTTGAAATATGTCAGTGCTGTGAACTCAAAAGAAAAAGAAAGTTCTAAATACTCATAGCAGTTAATTTGACTGAACTAATTTGTTCAATTTAAGTTTGTCCTACTCAAAACAATTAAGTATTTTGAGCGTTAAGGTTTACAGTGCATTCAAGTTTTTTTAAACAGTAACTATTATGCCCTTTTGAGTCTTGATTTAGTTTTTGGGATCTACTTGCATAGGTTTTCATGTTGAATGTTCAAAAAACACATTATTTTTAACATATTTGACATTAGCTATGTTTCCATCCAAAGTTGCGAATTTAAATTGTGTGCAAATTTGGAATATTGCATAAAACATTTGCGAATAAAGCACTGTTTCTATCCAGTGAGTCAAAGAGAAGTGCAATGAGATCGGTCTGCTGGTTCGTCCAGTTATGCCGTCTCATTGCAAAGTCAAAGTCTTTTTTTGATGCACATCAAGGAATTTATTCAGTAAAAGTGTTTCCATCGTAGTTTGTGCACATTTTTTCATATCACATAAAAAAAGGTATCCTACTCATTTGAGCAAATAAGTTTTTAATGCGCATTTTTAGAATTTATGTGCATCTTGGCGTTTCCATCCAGTGTTTTTTAAATGCGATATCCCAGAAATGCACATAAAAATAGGTGGATGGAAACATAGCCATTGTTGCAGCTCCTCTCTTCCCAGTCGTTCTAAAAGTTGTAACTTCTTCCCTAGTCTCTCCATCAGTGTCCGACTCCGATTTGAACAATGTAAGGCTGAACACCGTTGGTGACAATTGTTATTTTGGCTGCGTGAGATTCTCCAGCTTTGTTGTTGTTGAGCAATCGAAGTGCGAGTTGTTAAAGCTCCACCCTCTTCTGGAAAGGGGGCCGGGAGCAGCAGCTCATTTGCATTTAAAGTGACACACACAAAAACGGCATGCTTTTGCTCACACCCAAATAGGGGGCAAATTTGACAAGCTATAATAAATGATCTGTGGAGTATTTTGAGCTGAAACTTCACAGACACATTCTAGGGACACCAGAGACTTATATTATAGGCCCCCTTTAAAAATGTAAAAAAAAAAAAAAAACCAAAACAAAAAAAACATAATAGGTCCTCTTTAACTTTGAGAGCGCCTAAATCACTGTCTGAAGCCCTTGAGAGGCTCAATGATAATGAAAATAATCACAATATCAGTAATCAGAATTGACAGAAACAATTCAATGTAAAACAGATTGTTTACGCTTGTCAAGCAGCGTAGCAACTCACTGCATCACTTTAGAATGTACCGAACATTCCAAATGCAGCTTATCCAATCAGAATTGAGAATGTGGAACTTTTTCATTTGAATTTGCTATAAATTATGTATTTGACTTATTCAGAATATAAGCCATTCTCTTTTCTTCAAATGATGACTTACCTGTTGCTTACTGTATGTACAGTATAACATGCACGTCTGTCAAGTTTTGAATATGGAAAAAGACATTATCCTAGACAGCGTTCCTAAATATTTATTTTGCAATTTCAATGCGTTTTAGATTATATTTGTTTTTAATGTTGGACAACATTGAATCTGGATTCAATCCAGTTATACATCCACCCTACAAGCAAACACAGATGGATAACACACACACACACACACACGCTCTCACACAGAGAGAGAGAGACTATGTAGTTAGTCAGGGATTATGATGTGACCTGATCTACATTTACCCCAGTTCACTTCAGTCACACTTAATGTGCTTCATTCTCAAAACTAGATCTATTTTATCATTTTAAATCAAATAAACTTTTTTTTTTGTGATTTTTTTTTTTACTTTTTACTTTCTTTACAATTAATGATGCTTCTATTTTATCATCTAAATTCGATGACATTCAGACATTACTAGTGTGTATAAGTATACTCCATATTGCAAAGAAAAACAGTAATAAAGGCTTGAAACACCTCATGAAAACGTCATGCATTTCATCCTCAGATTAAATCAGCCTGTCACTTTCATGTCATGCTGATTAGATTATCTACATTTAAGGTAAAGAAAATATATGATCAGCTTAATAAACAATAGCATACCTAACTGGAGATGATTATGAGATGATAATTGCTGATGTTGCAGAGTATCAGATAATAATAATAAAGTCTTGAAAAGCGATAAAAAACATGATGTAGATATTTGAAATATGGAGGCAAAAATGCCCTTATAGTGAATCAGCCTGTTATTTTATCTGTTATATTTTAAAGAATATTTTAGAATATTCTATTAGCCATATCTATAGATTCAGTAGGAGTCTTGTTGTATGTGGCACCAATTTGAAGTGTTTTTTTTCTTCATGAAAACAAAGTAAAAATCACTTCTGAAAACACTTCAAAATTGATCATAACTAATAATGGTAGAATGCATCACTGGGCATAAATGGACGGCATGTTGTGTTTTTATATGGCTGAAAATCAACATGCATTTAAACAGGTAAATAAAATAACCTGAAAATCAATTCTAGGTTTCAAATGCGAGTCATATAATCGCTCTAGTTCAGCAAGATTGTATGAAACCGGTATCATCATATGTGGAATGTTTGACCTGTCCGACATGTGTGACGTTACGTGTGTTTATTTGCATATTAGTATCTGTGATCAGTGGCGTTTCTGGACTGAAAACACACTGTTTGTCATGATGAACAGTGAGTGGAAATGTGGTTTATTGTGTTACTGTTGAAATAGGTGTGTCTCCTTCACACCCTACACAGGCACTTACACACACACACACACCTACATACCTATGCACGGACAACACACACACACAAACACACACACACCTACATACCTGCATACGGACAACACACTCACACACACTTACACACACACACACAGTAATCCTGACCAAACACTGTTCACAGTGACCGAATCCGCATTGCTCGCTTCCCGCCAACACAAACTCATGGCGATTCGTAAGTATTCTACATTTTGGCGAATTTGTGGCTAATTTATATAGATTTGTTGATCTGCATATGCCCCGGTGAGTTATGTTTAGGGGTGGAGCTATATGCTAACTTTTTTTCTAAAAATCGTATATTGCGTATAATTCACATCGTGCGATCAATCTTAAAATAGTTACGTTTTCCTGTTTCATCATGATATTGCAGTCTCTCCTACGTAAAGTAAATGTTTTATAAGCCATTTAAACTTTTAACAGTACAAAAACTTAATTTCAGATTCTAAATTCTCATAGGATGAGCCGAGTTTGAAGCTGATAAACACCATAATGAATTATTCAGGTTATTATTCTGGACCAATCAGAATACAGGCCCAGCTCTGGATCACAATAAGATATAATAATAAAACAACACAGAAACGTTATTTAGATTATAAAATGATGGTCGCACCTGTTCAGGTTTTTCTCCAAATATTCTCGATGCCCTGCAGGTTCTGCTCACAAACACAAAAGAACAATTTTACTGTCATTCAAGACTAAATACACAGTATTGCATTTGCATATGTAATGATGTGAGGTCTAACACACACTCAGATCTACAGGGAGAGACTCGTCCCAGATACATCAATACAAAACATCCGCTCAACTCCACCAACTAATTAATTACAGATAATTATAAAAGCAGATGATGAATTATACAGAGAATTAGATATTTATATCTTCTGAATAAATCACAGGGGCTGTTTGACTGCAAAACAGACCAGCACGACAATAGAGTACTGTGGGTGGTCTTCTGTCATTTTTGACCAAAAGATTTTACGTTTTTTATTTTTAGATTTTTTACCTCATCAGAATGGTACAAAACTTGGTAAAGGTTTTGGCACTTGCTATGTGAACGCACAAAAAAAATCATGGACATGATTCGAAAAGCTTGAATGGTCCTGAGAAAAATAGTCACACTTGTGCTCCTCGCGATCAAAAATGAGCGTATTGGAAATGAAAGGGAGACGAATTTCATCTAGTGAAAACTTTTGGTACTGCAGCCAAACAAAATCTTACTGAAAGCTCATTTTTTGAGATATCAAGCTCAAATTTGGAACACAACTTGTTTAGATTTATGACTTTGATTTTCTTGCAGTTTTAGAGTAAAATGTGTTTTTGAGTATATATATTTCATATAAAAATTTAAAATAGTATTTTTGTGCATTTTTCATAACAATAAACGTACAATTCTGCTCTAAAGCATTCAAAATTCATGTCAGTTTAAGTTAGAAATTTCATTTTCAGGTCTATGCTCAAAAAGTGAATAAATGCATTATAACTGCAGTGTAAATATAATTTAGTACCATAAAATCCCCTATAAATACAAAATATTAAATAAAAAACATTATCAAACTATAATATAGTACATTCATTTCATTGAAATGAAAAAAAAAATTTGGTCATTTTTGACCGACACGCGAAGAGCACCAGAGGGTTAAACTCCTTGAGTTTTTTCCTCCACTTCAGCAGCACTTTCACACACCAGACTTTACAGCTTTATTCATATCTATATTCTGAAGGTTTTTACTGAGGGGTTTGTTCATATATCATTCCCACTGATTTACAGAACATTTTATTCCTAAAAACATGGTGAAAATGTGTTTTTCTGTCTGTTGACAGTATTTTCTGATTTATGGAGTGATGAAAAGTGATATCAAAAATCCCTTCTGTAAAAACATTTAACTCTAATATGTCAACAAAATCAAACAAGAATTTTGAATCAGGCTTTATCCAATGTTCAGATTCATCTTCTGAAAATATAGTCAAATTAGCACATAATTAGATAATGCCTCATTTGCATATTTAAATATAGTATTTCAGACAACTTGTATTACAAAACAATTGTCTTAATGTACAGTGATTAATCAACTGTGGAAAGTGTGATGTGTTTACCTTTTTCACCTGTAGTGTCTAGTGATTTACTGTAAAATACGAAAAAAAAAAAAAAAAAAAAAAACATAACTCAAATTGGTTCAAAATGTCCATCTTTTTCCACTTAAAAACTTCACTTGCAGCCTTAAAGTATAAATCAACTTGTCTGTACAAAGTCATTTCAACTTGAATTATAATAAACTGATTTAAAAAATCAAGTTGAATCTTGTATAACTTATTTTAAAAAAAAAGTTGAAATTGCTTAAGTTATTTTGATGAGTTAAAGTAACGTAAAAATATGAGTTGCCATGACTTACTGATCGTATTTTGGCATCTATTGTAACATTGTTTTTTTTAACCATTAAAAAATAATTTTGGAGAATTGCATATTTTTGTTGGTTAAGTGGACATTGATGATTATTAAAGCATTTAAACTGTAGTGCCTACTGTACAACTTTTCAGCGTCTATCAGCAGCCTCCCATAACAATGACATTTATTAGCAGCAAATACCAGATTTTGAAGAATGTGGAGCCTGATGTGTGTTAGAGGTGAAAGTGTGTATAACACCAATAACAAGTTATCAGATGATGATGTGTGCGTGTGTGTGTGTGTGTGTGTGTGTGTAGATGTGTGTTTGTTCATTGTGAAAGCGTGCATTTATCAGCAGAGTGGGCTGAGTTATGTTTTATGATGAAGGGTGGAGGTCCCATCCTTTAAACCACAGAGACTTATCAGCCTCCAACATCTTGTCAGCTCACTTCACTTTTAGTGTAAGCAAAGTCTGAAACACACCTACACCTGCTGATCAGACAGGACCGATCACTCATTTCACTGCCTTTGTTCATGCGGCTTGAGCTGCGTGTCGTTCCACACATATTTCAGACAGCATTTGCTCTAGAATTACAGTGGAAATATGTCAGCCTCGCCCTTACCTCTGCAGAAGGTCAAACGCATATCACTCTCAGAAAAAAAAGGTACAAAAACTGTCAGTGGGGCTTTAGTATCCTTTCAAAAGGTACTAATATGTACAATTTAAGTACTAATATGTACCTTTTAGGTACTAATATGCACCCTTTAGGGGTAAATAAGGTATAAAAGGTGAATCTTTTGTACCTGGGTACCATCCCAGTGACAGCTTTTGAAAAATTTTTTCTGAGAGTGAGATAAGAGGGAGAATCTCATGAAAACTGTCAAGAACGTGCTCTTATTCAACATAAAATCAACTGAAGAAATAGGAGATTATGTTTTGCATAAAGAAAATGAAGACAAGTAGTTTTTCTGCATACTGGAATTATTTTCACGATAGTCAAGGACATTTAAACCACAGATTGCCACTACTTTAAAGCAAAAAAGAAAAAAAAAAAAAGATGAAGATATAATTCTGAAGTTTTAAGAAAAATTGTAGAAAGTCCTGGTAGTATTTGTTGTGCTACCCTTAATCTTGTATTAATAATAACTGAGAAAAATGGGAAAAGTCATAAATTGGATGCATTAAGAAAAATATATTGTTTCATTACAGTAATGAGAATTTTGCAAGAAAATGTGCTTCTTATAAAAATGTCACAAATGCAAAAAATGTCTTAAAAAGGTCTAATTTGTGAACTGTATTACTTAAAATGAACTGACAATGTACAATACATTTACACCATTTATTAATCTTAGTTAATGCTAGTTAATACTAACAGTTCTTCGAAATCCAACGTAAACATTAGTTAATGCACTGTGACCTAACATGCACAAAAAATGAACAACTGTATTTTTATTAACCAACATTAACAAAGGTCAGTAACTGCTCTAAAAATATGCTCATTGTTTGCTAATGAGAACTTGTTTCGTTTTCCTTATATGAAATACGATTTCAGTCTTTTGGTCTTGGGGTGAAATTCACCAGCGAGGTGTGGAGTCTGTACTGATGAGTGACACATTCATGCATGAAAGACTTTTAAAAGTGAGCGTTTACAATCTTTTCAGTCGTGCATGATGGGAATTCTGACCTTTAAAGTTGGCGTGAACTGCCACAAGTGAATAAGTAAGTCAACTCTTGTAGTAAATTACAAAAGTAGTACAGGATGCATGCGTGGGTGAGTCTCATAAAACCGAATCTTCAGATCATACTGCATTTCACCTCAAACTCAAATGAAAGAAAAATAAATTATATTTAGCTTAAAGGAGAGTCAGAGGCCTACTGTAATGTTATTTAAATTGTCATCTGTTTTTGATTAACCTAATGAAATTAGTTTATGCTGATTTGTTAAATAAATTACCATAAAAAATACAAAAATATAATTAAAAATATATGTTAAATAAATATATAACATACTATATTATAAACAAACAAACAAACAAACAATTAAAAAAAGCAGAATAACACATATTAACATGATATATGGCATATTACAATTTAAATAATTGCTTGTTACAATCATGAGAATTTGATGGTAAAATGTACTTAAAATGTCATGAACATAATGTCACAATAATAATAAAAAAACTTTTAATGGTCCTAAAATAGGCTTCAGTTTCTTTATGCAAAATACACTTTCTGAATGTGTTCTTTACAGGTAATAATTACCCAAGTAAAACCAAAACAACTAGATTTTATCATCAAATTTAATGATTGAATGAAGCTGGAATTTGGTTTTGTATAATTTCCTAATTAAAACTCTACGCAATTGCAGTTTCAGAAAAGAATTTTCATTTGCATACGTACACTTGTCACAGCTGTTTCTCACAAAAACATGCAAATTAGCTTACATAACAGAGAGGCATTACGGCATGAAACGTGTCGCTCCTGCTTTACATTAACAAACAAACATGCAAGCATGATATGTGAATAATTACTTATGAAGGAGAAGACAGTAATGCTGAGATAGCTCACCCACCACAAGAGGACGCCATTGTTAAATATTCATCGTATTTCCCTGCGAACACTACTTTTTTTTCTCCCTTGCGACCTTTGAAGCTGTAAATCACAGTGCATTGGTTCCAATTTTTTGCATAGATCTTCGGACAGAATCTCCAGGTTTTTTCTCAGGGAGTTAATCTGAATATAAATGTATTGCCATATTGCAGTACACATATAATAGGACGCTAAAAGAGCAACTAGGACTGGTTGAATTGGGCAAAAAAAACAAAAAAAATATCTAGATACTAGATATATATATATATCAGTATTTTTTTTCTGTAGGCTATTTAAAAAAATGGTACTTCACATTCTGCCCAATGTTGTCCTAAAATAATAATAATAATAAAAACAAATTGAAATTGCATGGTTTGTTCACTGATCAAATGCAAATTGACTTTACAATAATCAGCCTCAGTATGCTTAAACAATTTATGATGACTTGTTAATGGACAACATAAACTTTAAAATTGCTTCAAGTGATCAGTACTATTTTTTATTTTTTTATTTAGTGCTGCTTTGTGATAGCTTCACATTGTATTGAAACTTCTAGCAAATCAATTATTGAAGTTATTCAAACTTGCCAAATGTTTAGAAACCCGGTGAATGTGCAATTGTGTACAAATGAAATGAGCAAACTGCAGCTTTTCTTAAACCAGTTTAATATCCTGTTTTAGCACCACCTGCTCCATCTCTTGGTCATTGCCTTTACACTTTTATGGAGATGAAAAATGTTGCTTTCCTTCTTTCCTATACCTGCTGTCTCATGGTTTTTGACAAAGGCAGTCAATTTAAAGAGACTTGTTTAAAGAGTTGTTGCTTAACCAATCTTATTGTTTTTTGTTTTATTTTGATTTTTAAATTTTTCCTTCAGATTTGGTTAAATGAATAATTAGCTGGGCCTGGCTGCAAGAAATGTAAGAAAAGTCCCAGATAGCAAGCAACCATCGAAACAATGTTAAATCGATGTAATGTGTCAATATTAACCGCATTGAATCAATATCACTTTTGTACCCACAATTAATTATGGGAAAAAAGATCTTTAGACACACAGACATCAAGAATCAGCATATGAATCTCAACAGGTTTCAAGTCGCAATGCATGCTGGGAGCTATAGTATAAAACTCATGGCTCCCAGCATGCATTGTGGCATGAAGCATGTCACCATTATTGAGATTCATATGCTGAATATTTATGTCTGTGTGTGTTTAAAAAAAAATCCCAAATGTATTTAAAAATCAGAAGTCCGAATGTCTGATCTGTGGCAATAAAATATTGCTGGTAAAAAATAATCTATTAATAACAGAATGATTCCAGAATTAGTGAATTATTCCACTTTATAATGCTGAAAACTATATCACCTGATCATCTTTGTTTGTGGCTTTCTTTGCAACAAATTATGTGTTCTGGTAAACACTGTTAGAAATACCACAAACACGGACAAAAAGCCAAGAGTCAAACTGCCCTACTAAAGGAAACAACATTTTCAATAATCATCAACATCTAAACCTCTGTTAATTCTCAAAAAGAACTGTAGACGAATGACAGAAATAATGTCAATCTGGTTAGTAATAAGTGAAGCTGGTAATGCTGTTTGTGGAGTTGTTTAATCATCCTCTGCTGAGATCTTCAGAGATTTATTGTCTTCTTTTATCTTCAGTTGATTTCAGGCTCTGTGGCTTTAAAGGATTAGTTCACTTTTAAATAAACTTTTGCTGATAATTTACTCACCCCCATGTCATCCAAGATGTCCATGTCTTTCTTTCTTCAGTCGAAAAGAAATGAAGGTTTTTGATGAAAACATTCCAGGATTATTCTCCTTATAATGGACTTCAATGGCCTCCAAACGGTTGAAGGTCAAAATTACAGTTTCAGTGCAGCTTCAAAGGGCTTTAAACGATACCAGACGAGGAATAAGGGTCTTATCTAGCGAAACGATCGGTCATTTTCGAAAAAAAAAAAAAAAAAAAAAAAATGTAAATGTATATGCTTTATATAAACAAATGTTCGCCTTCTAAGTGCTTGCGCCAAAACCGCATTTCCGTATTCTCCAAAAAGTTTACGCTGTATGTCCTACGCCTTCCCTATTCAACTTACGCAAAAGTAAGTTGTAACTGGTGCTGCGTTCGTTCCGTAAGTAGAATAGGGAAGGTGTAGGACATACAGCGTAAACTTTTTGGAGAATACAGAACTGCGGTTTTGGCGCAAGCACTTAGAAGGCGAACATTTGTTTATATAAAGCATATACATTTACATTTTTTTCGAAAATGACCGATCGTTTCGCTAGATAAGACCCTTATTCCTCGTCTGGTATCGTTTAAAGCCCTTTGAAGCAGCACTGAAACTGTAATTTTGACCTTCAACCGTTTGGAGACCATTGAAGTCCACTATAAGGAGAAAAATCCTGGAATGTTTTCGTCAAAAACCTTCATTTCTTTTCGACTGAAGAAAGAAAGACATGGACATCTTGGATGACTTGGGGGTGAGTAAATTATCAGCAAAAGTTTATTTAAAAGTGGACTAGTCAGTTGTAGTTGTTGTGTTTCATTTTCTGATAGTGCAAGCATGGTGCTGAACCAACATCACATTGTAACATTTTTATTGAAATTTCAACATTTTTTCAACATTAATTGCGGGTTCAGAAGTGATGTTGATGTAATTGCAGTTAATGTTGACACATTAAAACTGATTTAACATTGTTTCGATGGTTGCTTGTTATCTGGAGTCTTAGTGGCAATTCACTTATAATTACATCTAAGGGTTTTCTTGCAATTACCTTATTGTCTAATTGATGTAACAGTAGTTAACCAGCTGTATCTTTTTCCCCTGATAAGACAATCTGTGATAGGAACCTGAGCGGTCACAAGAAGAATCACACCAGGTATCCGTTTAATGGTCATTCCAAAAGAAGTTTAATACTTTAAAGTCAAAGAAGCGCAAAAAATCCATAAAACAGTGGATAAGAGCAAAAATAAAAACAAAGGTTACAAAAACAGTCTAAAAACAAGCACTGTTGAGGTACTAAAACTAGCACCAACTTCTCTCACTAACTGTTGGAGACCGAAGCTACTCATGCTCAAACAGCATTAACAACCTTTGCATTAAGCTCCAAACTGTTCCCCTGCCTCACTTCTAAACACCCTTAAATACAACATTTTCCTGTCTTTAGTTAATTGGAACATACCATTTTCTGTAAAACTAACCCTTGACTCTCTATACATTTCAAATATATGTGAATCATAATCATGAATGCTGATTGTAAGGAATATCTCTTCTAAAACTCTGTAAGTGTTAGGTGACACCACACAAATCTTGAGAAACATAACACAGTTGAAGTATGCAGTCAGAAGAATATTTACAATCAAATTTGTAAAACTTCAAATCATTTTCAGTATTCTATGAAGCTTAAACTATTGTTTGAATAGAGCTTTTTTTATGAAATGATACAGTTTTTCTTTTTTCTGATTCTTTCCTTTAACAAATTTTCCATTTCAGCCTCTGTCAGCTGTTTCTGCTTTTCCAGCTGACGAATTGTTGCTTCATATTTCATTGATATTTCTTGCTTCTCTTGTTCAAACCTCTGCCTCTCCATCTCCATTCTGCGTCTATGGTTGGACTCTTCATTTTTTCTCTTTATCTCCTCGTTCTCCATGTAACGCTGATGCTTTTGCTGCTCTTCTTTCTGTTTTTGTCTTTCTAGAGACATCATTTTTTGATGTTCTGCAGCCTGGGCACTTAATGCCTTCTGTGTTCTTTCTTCTTCTCGCCTCTTTTCGCTTTTTTCAATTTCAATGTGCTCTAGCATAGTAACTATAACACGGTTGTGTTCTATCAGTTGTTCATGCATCTGTGCTTCTCTTACCCTTTGGCGCTGCTGCTCCTGGTCCATAAGTATGAGCAATCTTTGAAGCTCAGCCTCTCTATCTTTCTTCTCCCTCCTAGCAGCGTTAGCCATCTGTTGTAGCTCAGCCTCTCTTTTCTTATATTTCTCCAGTAGCTGGTATGTTGAGTTTGTAAAGCATCCACCACCATTGCACTGCACCATGGCTTGGATCTTTTGCAGAAGTTTGGACACTTGTAAATAGTTTCTATCTTTATTGTTGAAAACATGGCATCTGCCATCACATTTGGTAATTAAGGCTTTGAGATCTTTTGTAGCCCCTTTCAGATAGTCATCAAAGGTTGTGTCCTCCAGGTAATCTCCCTTTGTGAACAGAATCATTGTATATCTTGTAGCTCCTTCCCCAAAGATCTCCTGTATCTGCTGCACTGTTTTCTTCTCTTCAGATGTGAAGCGGTTGCCAATCGCCAAAATGAGAAGAAAGACGTGGGGCCCTGGGTATGACATGTCGATGCATTTCACTGTGGCCTGCGTGAGCTCATCCTCAGAGAGCTCTGTGTCACACCAGCCAGGGGTGTCCACAACTGTGATTGTTATGCCATCGAAAACAGTGGTAGCCAGACTGCACTGCTTAGTCACGGACATAGAGCTCGCTGCTTTATGAAAAACATCTTTTCCAAGTATAGTGTTACCGGTGGCACTTTTCCCAACGCCTGTTTTGCCAATTAGGACAATCCTAATTTCTTGTTCTATATAGATCAAGAAAGAAAATACATTCATATAAAAGAAAATAATTTGTATATAATAAAATATTAATAATATATTGTCTTTTTAGAATGTATCTTTTATTAAGCTAAAACTAAAGATCTTGACAGCAGTGGGGGGAAAAAACTATGGTTGCTAAACATTTAATAGACTAAATATTTATTAAAGAGCATATAACATTACAATATTAGAATATCAGACTATCATTGCGAGCCATTAACGTTTTATATTCAAAATGATCAAACTGGAAATTTCAGATAAAGCTTGAGAGAAAAACATAAAAATCTGCTACAGACCTGCGAGTTGTGCACTCATTTTGGCTTAGTTTATCAGAGACCTAGAATGAGAGATACACTACAAGAGAGTTTATAAGGGCTTTCTTGTTCCAGCCCATTTTGGCATCTTGGCAGTTTGACAGATTATTGTCTCAAATAGAAACTGAAAGCCAACAAAAACCAAACTATGTGTTTTAGCACATTTCTACATGAGACATCAGGTAAGAGATGCAGGTTTGCATGTAAAAAATTTTGTAATGTAAAAGTATTTTGTTTCACATCTGTGGTTTTGAGAAATGGAAACTAAAGAATTGTTATAATGTTGCAGAGGCTGCAAGGTTTTTGGGG
Organism: Ctenopharyngodon idella; assembly: GCF_019924925.1. Lineage (NCBI taxonomy): Eukaryota > Metazoa > Chordata > Actinopteri > Cypriniformes > Xenocyprididae > Ctenopharyngodon > Ctenopharyngodon idella. The sequence goes on along the minus strand of NC_067222.1, from coordinate 7,168,704 downwards.
GGCAATAATCCTTCTTTGATGATGTTATCACTTATCATATCTTGTCGTGTCTGATACGTGCACGCACACAATTGTCCTTTCACCTGATTTACAGTAAAGAGGGAGTGGGATTAGATTTATTGTCCACATGTTTAAATCAGTGTAATGGTATTTCTTGTATTTGGTTGCAAAGTTCACTAAATGACAATGTCTCCATTTAACAGGTCTGAAGAGTTATCAGGTTCAAATCTCATCTGTTCTCTCTGTATTGCATCTCATATAGCTTTGTTGGATGATAGCTTCTTTGGAATATTTAAAAATGCAGAAAGATTTGTGTTTAGGGTGTAAACCTTACATATTGACTATAGAAACAATGCAAGTACCATGAAACAAAGTCTGTGTGTATATTTGAAGGATTGCAGCAACCTAGTGTGTTAAATGTGTTTGGTCCTGAGTGTTGGGGTAACTGTTTATTACTGCTTTGTGTGCCTATATGTTTATGTGAGTGTGCCTGAGAATGCATTTATTTTTAAATTGTAACATTTTTCGTTTATCATGTGCAAGATGATGGATGCATCAGCCAATGTGTAAGTAAGGGTATATTTATACACACCGATCAGGCATAACATTACGACCACTGACACTGAACACTGATTATCTCTTCATCACAGCACCTGTTAGTGGGTGGGATATATTAGGCAGAAAGTGAACATTTTGTCCTCAAAGTTGATGTGTTAGAAGCAGGAAAAATTGTCAAGCGTAAGGATTTGAGCGAGTTTGACAAGAGCCAAATTGTGATGGCTAGACGACTGGGTCAGAGCATCTCCAAAACTGCAGCTCTTGTAGGGTGTTCCCGGTCTGCAGTGGTCAGTATCTATCAAAAGTGGTCCAAGGAAGGAACAGTGGTGAACCGGCGACAGGGTCATGGGCGGCCAAGGCTCATTGATGCCCATGGGGAGTGAAGGCTGGCCCGTGTGGTCCAATCCAACAGACGAGCTACTGCTCAAGAAGTTAATGCTGGTTCTGATATAAAGGTGTCAGAATACACAATGCATCACAGTTTGTTGCGTATGGGGCTGCATAGCCACAGATCAGTCAGGGTGCCCATGCTGACCCCTGTCCACCGCCGAAAGTGCCAACAGTGGGCACGTGAGCATCAGAACTGGACTACGGAGCAATGGAAGAAGGTGGTCTGGTCTGATGAATCACGTTTTCTTTTACATCACGTGGATGCCCGGGTACGTGTCGCTTACCTGGGGAACACATGGCACCAGGATGCACTATGGGAAGAAGGCAAGCTGGCTGAGGCAGTGTGATGCTTTGGGCAATGTTCTGCTGGGAAACCTTGGGTCCTGCCATCCATCTGGATGTTACTTTGACATGTACCACCTACCTAAGCATTGTTGCAGACCATGTACAACCTTTCAAGGAAACAGTATTCCCTGGTGGCTGTGGCCTCTTTCAGCAGGATAATGCTCCTGCCACAAAGCAAAAATGGTTCAGGAATGGTTTGAGGAGCACAACAACAAGTTTGAGGTGTTGACTTGGCCTCCAAATTCCCCAGATCTCAATCCAGTTGAGCATCTGTGGGATGTGCTGAACAAACAAGTCCGATCCATGGAGGCTCCAACTCACAATTTACAGGAATGCTGCTAAAATCTTGCTGCCAGATAGAAAAAAAGGGGGACCAACACAATATTAGGAAGGTGGTCAAAATGTTATGCCTGATCTCTGTATATCAATGTAAAATTGAAAAAAAAAAAAAAAAAAAAAAAAACAGGCTCTAAACATACGTGTACAAAATTATTCAACCCCCAAAAGTAACATTTTGTGCAGAATTTTTTATTCTTTATAACCTCCAATAAACGCTGCCTGTCACCTCTCTACTGCAATCTTGGCCCATTCCTCGCTTGAAAAAGCTTCCAGATCACTGGCAGTCTTTGGTTTCCATGTTATCACTGCTTTTTACAAATTCCACCAAATATTTTCAATGAGATTAACAGGCCACTCAAAAACATTCTATGACTGATCCCTGAACCAAGTTTAAGTTGATTTGGATGTATACTTTGGGACAGCTGTTCTGCTGGAAAGTCCATTGATCATCAAGCTTCAGTCTCTGCACCAAAGGCATCACCATCTTTGCCAAAATGGCTTGATACTTCAAAGATTACATGATGTCCTTCATACAGTCAAGATTTCTACTTTCTGCAACAGCAAAGAACCCCCATAACAAGACTGGAACACCTCCATGTTTGACCATGGAGATGGTGTTTTTCTGCTCATAAGCTTTGCCTTTTTTGCACCAGACATACCGGTGATCCATGGGTCCAAAAAGTTCCAATTTGGTCACATCCCTCCATAAAACAATCTTTCACAACTCCACAGGTATATCCAAATGAATCTAAGCATATTCAAGCCAGCCTTTTATGTTCTTCTTGGTCAAGAGTGGCCTTCGGCAAAGCTGCAAAGCTTATGAGCAGAAGAACACCATCTCCATGGTCAAACACCAGTATAAGAGTATATGTAAGCAATAAGGTATGAGAGGCTGTGCTGTATCGTGAATAAGTCACGGCTAATAGGCGTTGTTAGCAACCCCTTCAGCCGTGACTTATTCACGATACAGCACTAGCCTCAAGTACCTTATTGCTTTTATAAAACCATTACCACACAATACAAATATTGAAGCCAAAAATATGTATCAATGCAACTTTCATGAAGTAAACTTTAACTAAAAGCCTTCCTTCTGCCAGAAAAAAATAGTCCCTGACTTTGAACAGCAACAGAAGTTACATTATTACGCCATTATATGGCGGCAAAGACTGTCTTTATGAGTGTGTCAGTCAGTAGCAAAGACTTTTATATTGAAAAGACTGAATTGTTTTGAAAACGGAACAAGACGCAACTGACAAATGCTTTGACTAGTGACTGTCAGTCACGGGAAAACCCCTTAAATGTTAAAAGGACAAGATAATACATCAGACATTTAAACAGATTTTTTTTATTATGAACATAGGACTGACCTAAAGGAAAATGCTAAATCTGAATGCAGATAATAAATTCGCTCACTTGATCTTTATCTCACAATACTCTTCTAGTTCTACATAATACAGTAAGCTTCAATGAACAATATCAATTGAGAACATACATTTTACTTTGCTAAGAGTGGTTGCTAAGGGTGTTGTGTAGTGAACCGCTGGGTGAAGCGGTCATAGCTGTGTTTTTATCATGAATAAAACACAGCTATTGACCAATCAGAATCAAGGACAGGAACTAACCGTTTTATAAATAAAGAATAAAAGATTCTGCACAAAATTTGACTTTTGGGAGTTGGACAATTTTGTACACGTGTGTTTAGAGCCAGTTTGATTTTTTTCATTTTTCATCAACTTTACATTCTCAGAATCACTCAAATGTGTATTAATAAATTTTGTATAATAGTTTACTGATGCCTTTGATGAATTGTTTTCATAAAAGGGGGTTGTATAAATTTGATTGCAACTGAATATGGGTAAACTTAATAACTAAGCCCTTACTAGCACCCTTTTAGAAGAAAATGTTCAATATAGAACCTTAAAGGATTCGGGCAGGTGCTTCATATATAGAATATTTTAGGGGTTCCCGCATCATGGGATCATTTTGTGGATTAAGTTTATACTAATGTTTTAATTCATTAATTTTTTTAAATTTTAACTAAATTTTATGAATGAAACAGCTCATGGACAAACTTTTATTACAAGAAAAAAATTAAATAACCTAGTATGTAGTTGATTAGGATATTTTTTCCGGCAGCACTTTACAAGGTCTCAAAAGTTAACATTAATGAATGTATTAACTAAAATGAACTAACAATGAACAATAAATTTGTTATTGTATTTATTATTCTTTGTTAATTTTAGTTAATAAAAATAGAAATTCATTGTTTGTTCATGTTAGTTCTAAAATAATTTTAACAAATACAACTTTTGATTTTAATATTGTATTAGTAAATGTTGAGATTAACATTAACTAAGATGAATAAATGCTGTAGAAGTAGCATTCATTCTTAGTTCATGTTATCTAAAGTAGTTATCTAATCTGTGTCAGTGTCTGATACGTGCATGCACACAATTGTCTTTCCACCTGATTTACAGTAAAGAGGGAGTCGGGATAGATTTTTTGCCCACAAAGTAAATTCCCCAGTGTTAAATTAACACCGCTTGGTGTTCATATGGGAACCACCAGCAGGGTGTTAAAAGTAAGTAGTGTTAGAGTTAATTAGATACTTAAGTGATTAACTGAGTGATGATTGTTCGATTATTGAAGACACCTGATGATAACGAACTGAATCACTGAAGAAAAGAGAAACACAAGAACTACATCTGACTTCCAGCCACAGACTTAGAAGAAATCAACTGAAAAGACATTAAATCTCTCTTATTACGAACCAGACTGACTTTATTTCTTTATTTCTGTTTTTTATTTCATTTGTCTATAGTTCTTTTTCAGAATTAGCAGAATTTAGATGTTGATGTTTTATTGAAAATAAAATACCATTTTGGTGGTCAGTGTTTGTTTTAGTTGGGCAGTTTGACTCTTGATTTTTTTTGTCAGTTTGTAGTCTTTGTAACAGTGTTTACCAAAACACATAATTTGTTGCAAAGAAAGCCAGATGATCAGGTGATATATATCTCTCTTCATCATCATCATCATAAAGAAAAGTGATTAACTAATATCATCAATGACCAAAAGTGGTTACATCTGACCCTTTGAGCACACAGGAACCTGTCCTCAACTTTCTTTAACAGGAACCTTGCCTTTCAATATATAAATAAATAAAACAAAAAGCTGATGTTCAAAAAGAAATGCTCTGTCTATGAAATAATTAAGCTTTGGCCCTTTTTTTTTTTTCCTGTGACACAACAGTTAAATCAGAAGTTTATGTAAACGTTTTTATTTCTTATCTGTGATATTGAGAAATGGAAACCATCCAGGTTAATTGCTATAATATTATCTAAAGGAGAAAGGCTAGCAATAATCTTTTCTCCTTTTATCATGTTATATCTTCTCAGGATCAGATACGTGGATGCACGCAATTCTCTTTCTGATTTACAGTAAAGGGTGAGTTGGGTTAGATTTATTGCCCACATACATATTGCCTTGATGTTTAAATCAATGGTATTTCTTGCACTTGGTTGCAAAGTTCAATGTTAACATTTAGCAGGTCTTAAGAGTTATGAGGATCTTTCTCATCTGATCTCTCTGAGGTCTCTGGATTGTCTTATAGTTATTTTTTAGAAAATAGTTTTTGTACAATGTTTTTTAACAGAGCAAAGGTATGATGAAGATATGAAATGGCAAGAACAGAGTTTGCTGCCAATTCAGTAAATGTTCTGACTGTGCCATATGACCTTTTCAGATGAAGGGTATTTAGAGACATATGCACCAACATGTCAGGCATTGCACTTGGGTTCACTTGGTACTGATCATTCCACCTCTTTGGCACGACATGATTGATTTTATAGTGTTTAGTATCAGCATAATCATATTAAGTTTTGTAAAATTGCCCCAGCAGAGGTTTCTGATCACAGTTTAATTAAGTGTAGTGTTTTAATTAAGTTTGCAAATTATAAGAGTGCGGTCATTGAGCCACGATCCAAATTTTTAGAAATTTGAACTAGGCGAATTTATGTCTCACACACAAGTACCATCCCACTTAATTAGTTTTTAAAAAAACAATGAAGTTAGTAAGTTGATATGAACAACCACAGTCATCAAAAATGTAGAAAATAACATGAAGTGAATATAAAATGGTATTTTGGGTTAAGGTTATGGAAGTTACCATAGTAAATACACTATAATAACATGAAATGTTAATAAAACATAAGGACACTGATCCTGAAAAATAAATGAACACCATACCATATGCAAATCCTTCCCAGCTAACACATGATATACCAGTTATGTAATTTAATGGTACTTTTTGGTAATTTCATGATTGACAATGTAACTACAATGTTGCATGGTCGTAATTTCATTTGTTCTTTATATATAGTGAAGTGATATACAGCACGCACCTCTGCATTTGTAAACAACAGAAATTATAATTAAAGAATTCTGTCAAAAGTACACACTGATATAGCCCAGATATAGAGATATAGCCCAGTCAATAAAGACTTTAAAGGCTGAAATTGTTGTTTTGCAGGATTTAACATCTACACAAAAAAAAAATAAAAAAATAATAATATTGAAAAAAAAAGAGAAAAAAACAACATAATATTGATTATGTTGGTAGACCTGTTGGGAGCACTAGTTCACTCATGGTTGCAAACTGTGGCTGAAATGGATGCCCCTTCAAAATGCTTTTAAATTAAACAATTATTGTAAATATTCATTGAGAACTGGTGGACTGTTTTTGGGATAAAAACCACTGGACTTCTCAAACATTCTGTTTTTATGAGGTAGGAGGCTAAGTTTTATTCAATCTCATCAGCAGAGCACCAGTCATCTCCAATATATCCAGTATCTTAAGAAAAGTGGGTGATATGAGAATAGATTAATCTTTGTTTTTAATGGATCATGAAAGATTGAATTTGATAGGTGTCAGGATTATGATTATATGGTTTATATTTGGTTTCATTGTCTTTTGGTCCATGTGAAGAAACACTATGTGCCTATAGGCTGAACACGTATTACGCATGTGCATGACATTACCGTTTTCACAAATATGCATTTTTGTAGGACAATAAAATATAGTTTTTAAAAACTTGCACTTTGAAATCCATTTTACGGATTCATATGGCTTTGTTGTGTAAATGGATGGTCAAAACACAAAAGTTCTGTTAATCCCTTTTCCTGGTGTCACAATCAGGCCAGGCTCTCCTTCACTCACTCACCCCTGGTTTCACAGACAAGGCTTAAGCTAGACCTGGACTAAAATGCATGTTTGAGCTTTTTTAACTGAAAGCAACTTGCACTGACATTTCTTAAATGTAAAATGTAATGTAAAACGTAAAATGTCAGTGCCATTGTTTTGTCTCAAGAAGCACACCAGTAATGTTTTTTTTCTAGGGTACGTTTATAAAAGCTACTTAAATATCTTAATTGAACTAAGTGCTAATCCTGGCTTAATCTAAGCTCTGTCTGTGAAACCAAGCCTCAATGTCACACTCACCAGAGTACTGATCACGTGCACCTGGGCCTCATCAACCACCAATCAACACCACTATAAAGAGCACATACTTGCTGAACCACAAGGTTAAATTCTTGCACAGCTCCTGTTCAATCTGTATAAGCTGCCACTGAGCCAAATAATGAGAAATGAGAAAAAAACAAATTGCCTATCATAGCTATGGAGATGACTACAGCCCCATTGACTCCCTGTGCAAATGCATTGATGAAATTAACAATTGGATGTGCCAAAACTTCCTTCTGTTAAACAAAGACAAAACTGAAGTCATTGTGTTTGGAAACAAAGATGGAGTTCTCAAAGTGAACGCATACCTTCACTCTAGGGGTCAAACAACTAAAAATCAAATCAGGAATCTTGGTGTGATTTTGGAGTCAGACCTGAGTTTCAGTAGTCATGTAAAAGCAATAACTAAACCAGCATACTATCATCTCAAAAATATTGCAAGAATTAGATGCTTTGTCTCCAGTCAAGACTTAGAGAAACTTGAACATATCACACCAGTCCTCAGGTCCTTGCACTAGCTTGCAGTTGCATTTAGAATTGATTTTAAAGTACTGTTACTTGTTTATAAATCCTAGGCCTAGGACCTCAATACATTGCAGATATGTGCATAAACCTAACAGATCACTAAGATCAATAGTATCAAATTAGTTAGAAATATTAAGGGTTTGCTCTAAACAATGGGAGTCTGCTTTTAGCTATTATGCCACACTGGAACCAGTTTCCAGAAGAGATCAGATGTGCTCCAACAGTAGCCACATTCAAATCCAGACTCAAAACATATCTGTTTGGCTGTGCATTTGCTGAATGAACACTGTGCTGCTGTCACGATCACTGTCTGTTCCTGTCAGTTCCTGGACTCCATTTCCCATAATCCTCCTTGCCAATCACATGCACACTCCACACCAATCACCAGCTGCCACATACAGCTTAGCACACTACCTGGACTATAAAGGACTCACACACACACCACCTCATTGCGAAGTCTTGATTTGCTGTTGTGATCATTACTGAGCGTTTTCTTGTGGACTGTTTCCTGGTTTCCGGCTGGATTGTTATTCTTTGTGATTCTCTGCTGCCTGCCCTGATCTTTGCCTGTTTCCTGGACTGTGATTGTTTGCTGCCTGCCCTGATCCTTGCCTCTACCCTGATTCTGTTTGTCTGCCGCCTGCCTCGACCATTGCCTGTCCCTGTTTATGTTCCTGCCTTTGCCCCTGTCTACCTGTGTAAATACTGTTCTTAATAAAGCTTGCAAATGGATCCCCGCTCTGCCGACCCATCATTACAGAAGACTTCGCCATATCAAGATCCAGCAGCTTCTACGAGCGCTTCCAGCCTTAGCATGGACCCAGCAATACGTCTCGTCCGCCTTCGGCAAGGTAATTGTACACTCGAGGACCACATTCAGAAGTTTCTAGACATTGCCTATTTATCTGACCTGCCTGACTGTGCCCTCATTGACTTCTTTGGCTATGGATTAAACGAACCATTGAAGGACTACTTACTTATTAATGGTCCCCGAGGGTCGTTCGTGGAATTTCTGGACTTTGCCCTGCTTACTGTTGGTTCACTTTTTACTGTGGGTGTCGCGGAGGAACGCGACACCTCGTCCCCCCATGTAATGGCTGCCTCTAAAGAGAGCATTCACAAAATGGCGGCCACAACATCATCACATCATGTCTCCGCTGATCTTCCAGAGCCAAGTCAAGTCTCCGTTGATCTTCTAGAATTACATCACGTCTCTGGATCTGTTTGGGAGCGGAGTGGGTTGCGTTCCAGTGTGGCTGATCCACCGCTGACTTCAGCACAAGCGGCTGGCATTCCTAAGCCTCCGCCGGCCGCTTCGCACTCAAGCCCGCCGGCCGCTACGCCCTCAAGCTCGCCGGTTGCGACGCCCTCAAGCTCGCCGGTTGCGACGCCCTCAAGCTCGCCGGTTGCGACGCCCTCAAGCTCGCCGGTTGCGACGCCCTCAAGCTCGCCGGTTGCGACGCCCTCAAGCTCGCCGGTTGCGACGCCCTCAAGCTCGCCGGTTGCGACGCCCTCAAACTCTCGGGATGCTATGGACAAGATGGCCGCTTTGCCAGTGCCCACGGGCAAGATGGCCGCCCCGCCAGTGTCTGGGAACATAGGGGTCATCCCAGCCAGTGAGTCCGCTCCACCCCGTGAGCCCGCTGCAGCGCCCACCGAGGAGGTAGGCACAGAGCCACCGCCTCAACCATTCAAACGAAGGAGGAGGAGGAAGAAGGCTTCCTCCAGCCCTCAAGGCCCGGAGGCCTTCCCAGAGCCCGCTGCCATCCCAGAGCAGTCCGCTGCCGTCCCAGAGCAATCCGCTCTTCCTGATACAGCCACGGAGGCCGGCACCGAGCTCCTCGCCCTGCCGGCGCCAACCGAGCTCCTCGCCCTGCCGGCGCCACCCGAGCTCCTCGCCCTGACGGCGCCACCCGAACTCCTCGCCCTGCCGGCGCCACCCGAGCTCCTTACCCACGAAACCGCCACGGCCTCCGTTGAATTCCCCAAGAACTTTTTGGGGGGGGGGCCATATACCTGAGGGTGGGGAGCTTGTGGGTGGGGACCCTGCACGGCCGCGATCATCAGCGGCCTCCGAATTGCTTGAGCTTGCGGGTGGGGACCTTACACGCCCACGGCCTTCAACCGCCTGTGAACTGCTGTGGCCAGCTACGGACCCTGACCTGCCGTGGTCGCCCAAGCCACCTGACCTACCGTGGTCGCCCAAGCCACCTGACCTGCCGTGGTCGCCCAAGCCACCTGACCTGCCGTGGTCGCCCAAGCCACCTGACCTGCCGTGGCTGCCCGTGGCACCTGACCCGCCGTGGCTGCCCGAGTTCCTGGACCTGCATTGGAGACCCCGTTCCCGTCTGCCAACAGGTCTCCAATGTACCCACCCCCCCTCCCTATCTGTGCCATTTATGCCGCGAGGACGCGCCTTCCGGAAGGGGGGCGTTATGTCACGATCACTGTCTGTTCCTGTCAGTTCCTGGACTCCATTTCCCATAATCCTCCTTGCCAATCACATGCACACTCCACACCAATCACCAGCTGCCACATACAGCTTAGCACACTACCTGGACTATAAAGGACTCACACACACACCACCTCATTGCGAAGTCTTGATTTGCTGTTGTGATCATTACTGAGCGTTTTCTTGTGGACTGTTTCCTGGTTTCCGGTTGGATTGTTATTCTTTGTGATTCTCTGCTGCCTGCCCTGATCTTTGCCTGTTTCCTGGACTGTGATTGTTTGCTGCCTGCCCTGATCCTTGCCTGTACCCTGATTCTGTTTGTCTGCCGCCTGCCTCGACCATTGCCTTTCCCTGTTTATGTTCCTGCCTTTGCCCCTGTCTACCTGTGTAAATACTGTTCTTAATAAAGCTTGCAAATGGATCCCCGCTCTGCCGACCCATCATTACAGCTGCGTCCTAACTGATTGCACTTTATTTTATTTATGTATCTTCTTTTTTTTATTCTAAATGTTTTAATACATTTTATATCAATTTTTATTCTCTACTTTTATTGCTATTTCTATTTTTATGAATTGACTGCACTGTATTTTCTTAACTGTTTTAATGCATTTTATATCAATCTTTTAATTGTTATGTATTTGTTCCTTTTTATGTAAAGCACTTGAATTACAATTGTGTGTGAAATGTGCTATATAAATAAACTTGCCTTGCCTACTTGTATACTACTCATACTACTTTTACCACAACTTTCAAAATTTCTAGAGAAGGCTGTCTTTCAACAGCTTTCTACTTATTTAAATGGAAATGGTATTTTTAATAAGTTCCAATCTGGATTTAACACAGTACAGAGTCAGCCCTTCTCAAAGGCGAACTGGCATGTAAGGTGTTAAAAGATCTGTCAGATACTGTCGAGCGAGACCATGCAGAGCCTTGTATGTAAGCATTAGGATTTTAAAATACAAATATATGGTATTTAACAGGGAGCCAGTGTAAAGTCTTCAAAACAGAAGTTATATGGGCGCCAGCCCTAGCCCCAGTTAAAATTCTAGCTGCTGAATTCTGCAAGTATTGCAATTTGTTAGGAAAGGATTTAAACACTCCAACAAGGAGAGCATTGCAATAATCAATTTGTGAGAAAACAAAATAATTAATACATTTTTCAGCAACAGAAAAGGGCTACATAGGCCAAATATGTGCAATATTTCAGGAGGTCTTTACCGTGTTCTGTACAAAAGGCTTGAATGACAGGGTGGCGTCAAAGATAACACCAAGAATTTTTAGTTTACTGTGTAGCTCTAGAGCAACAACTGATAGATCTATAGAAGCAGCATTTTGCAATTGGTGGGGAGAGCCAAGAAGCATAACGTTATACTTTATACATATACTTTTGGAGCATTTAAGACTGTGGGCAGGGATTCAAGGAAATGCTCTTAATTGGTTTAATTCATATCTTTCTAGGAGAACTAGGAATTAGGAAATTTTTCATCCTCTTCTCCTCTAATAAAGTGTGGGGTTCCACAAGGTTCAGTATTGGGTCCAGTCTTATTTTCTATTTACATGCTTCCATTGGCTGATATTTGTCAGAAACATAATGTATATTATCATCTTTATGCTGATGATACTCAGCTTTATCTCCCTATAAAATGGGGGAAACAATCTCTTTGATTGTTTTAATGATATTAAGGAGTGGATGGCAGGCAATTTTCTCCACCTGAATGAATCTAGACTGAAGTGATAGTGTTTGACCCGCCAAGTTCTTCCAAACATATAATTAATCAATTAGGCCTTTTTAAATCCAAGGTACATAATCAAGCAAGAAGTTTTGCAGTTCTTTTTGATGCTAAGTTAAAATTTAATAAGCATATTAATTCTGTGGTTAGAAGTGGTTTTCTCCAATTAAGGAATATAGCAAAATTGAAACCTCTTTTGTCTTTTAGTTTCTCATGCATCACTTTCACATCTGCAGTTGGTTCAAAATGATGCTACTAGGCTTTTAACCGGGACTAGGAAATATACAGGTATGACACAGGTATGAACAGGTGGGATGCTGAAAAATGTTGTGTGCTAAAGTGTCTGGGCTGATGATGCGAGTTTGTGACACAGGGTTTATGCCTTATCTATTTCAGCATTTCATGGGGGTGTCGATAGCCAGCCAATAGGCCGACATCCCTTGGGAAACAGTAAATTCCCCAGTGTTAAATTAACACCATTCGGTGTTTATATAGGAACCACCAGTAGGGTGTTAAAAGTAACATGAAGCAGTGTTAGAGTTAATTAGATACTTAAGTGGTTAATTGAGTGATGATTGTTTGATTATTGAAAACACCTGATGATAACGAGCAAATCACTGAAGGAAAGAGAAACACAAGAACTAGGAATGCACCGTCTTTTTTAACCTGCCTTTCAAAAAGTGCTAAACAAATATTACAGAACAAATGTTTATAACATAACACTGTGAACCAATGTAAACACAACCTAGTGACCAGATTTCTCATGGTGGAATACAGAATGAGTGGGCAATATGACGATGATATGAAAAATTTTATTTCACGATATATATATATATATACATTCATTTAACATCTTTTGTTGTTTTATTAACATTAATGACAGACAAATATTTAATTAGGCTACTCTCCCTTTAAGACCGAATCCATGTATGTAATATACTAACACATATTTTCACCCACCTGTTTGCATCCACTTAAGCCATAACCGACTGTATTTACATGAGATACTCCACACGATGGACATTTTGACAACTGTTTGTGCATTTGACCATTTAGACGCAAGGAGAACTGATCGCAAGCTGTCTGAGAGAACGGGGATCGCGCGCAAGAAAGAGAGAGGGTGCTTCTGGTCTGTCATTAAGCGTGATTTGCATGCAGTTTGCAAAGTGTGTGTTGTCATCAGTAATTCTTAAGTATTTCCACACCCCTGAGGGTGCCATTGTTTCTGCTGCTGCCGCTGGTGTCTCTGTGCACAGCAAAATTCTGTCAATTACGTCAAGTGAGGTATCGGTCCTTGGTATCGGGAGTATTTTTACGAGTATGAGTACAAGTACATGAGCTTGGTATCGGGCCCGATACCGATACTGGTATCAGTATCGGTGCGTCCCTAACAAGAACTACATCTGACTTCCAGCCACAGCCTTAGATGAAATCAACTGAAAATACATTAAATCTCTCTTATTACAAACCAGACTGACTTTATTTCTGTCATTCATCTACAGTTCTTTGAGAATTAACAGAGGTTTAGATGTTGATGTTTTATTGAAAATAATGTCACCATTATGGTGATCAGTGTTTCATGTAGTTGGGCAGTTTGACTCTTGGATTTTTATGTCAGCAAGTAGCGGTGTAGCACGACTGAAAGCTACATTCCATTTTGGGTTCTGACGAGTCACAAGCCTGTAATGCAGTGAAGCAGTGCAACGTCTTCTTCTTACTAGATCACAAACTAAATGTGTTTATTACTGCCATCTGTTATTATATAAGAATTAGTCTTAGTGTCACAGTCACCTGCTCAGTCACCTTCTCCGCACTACATTTCCTAGCATCCCTACTGATCCTCACCTGCACACAATCATCAATCACCTGCACCTGCAAGCCATCACTCTCTTTACCACTCATCAGCACTCCCTTCATAAGCAGTCACCATCCTCACCACAGTTCTCTGGTCTCGTCAACGACAAGCTCCAAAACCCAACCTGTTATGCACACCTGAGAAACCTACCTGTTGTTCCTGATTCCGTCTTCTGTCTACCATCTTCTGTTCCCTGTTGTCACCTGTCTGGATCTTCATTTATGCCTGTCACCTTCACCACTCACCACCTGCACAAAGAAAACAGTACACTGCCAGTTAAGTCTTCAGTATAACTTTCATCAACCACTCATGTTACATTCCTGCTCTGTTCCCCTGATCTCTAAAACAAAGACTGTTATTTTGTACCTACCTTGTCTGTCCTCTTCTGTGCACGACACTTAGAATTTCCTGAAAGTTGTTTTTAGCTTCTTTATTAAAGTCTCCTACTCTTAGACAATTTTTTTGACACTTAAATGAAAGCTTAAGACTATTCTTAAGAGAATTTCTGAGAAGTTGAATGCATATGGGCCCAGATTAGGGTTGCCACTTTCTTGGTTAGTTGATATTATTTCCCATGCTTATATAGAAAGAGGCTTGCCAGTTCCTATGGGAATATGGGCCCACTCAACCAGATGTGTTTCTACTTCATAGACTGTACTAAAAGAAGTTCCTGTGGAGGACATTTGTGCAGCAGCATCATGGTCTACACCATGTAGGTTTGCAAAATTTTACAGAGTAGACATAATTAATGAAATACCTGTAAGCTCTGCTGTTTTGATGTCTGTTGTACAGTGAGGTTTGAATATAAGTCATGAGTCATCCTATTTAGACCGTAGTGTCAGTCAGAGTGAGGTCGAAACAAATCGTAAGTTATGAATATAGCTATGGATCTGTGAGACTAAAGGATGACCGTCACTATCCGCTCAGAACACTAGGCATTTAAGGTAAGAGAATGAGCAGGAAGTTTAACCCTCTTTCATAAGTGCGGGACATTCTAATTCTGGGGTCATGGGCATGACTTGGTTTACATAAGGTCTTGAGAGAAAGTGGAACGAAGGTTATCATTAATCTGGTTATCATCAGGTTATCATATGCTGGTAATTCTGTATATTTTATTGAAGTTCAACTATGAAATGTAAAAGATAATACCTGAATAAAGCTGTTGATGTGAAGCAGTATCTTGTGTCACTGAATATATAACAGTGAAATTGAAATAATAATAATAATAACAGTATAATGATGCTATAAAATACAAAAGCTTGCTGGCTATTTGTTGCCAGTAAGTTACCGTTGATACGCTACATCAAATGTTTTACAGCATAGTTATATTCATAACTTTAAAATTATTTTCATAACTAATTCACTAAACTAATTCTTCTTTTATTTATTAAAGACTGTTTATTTATATCTTTTTGCATCAAGCATGTTGGACTACCACACTAGGACATTCATTGATAATCTAACTTTGATTTTAACTTTTGAGGAGAAAGCACTTTTGGAAGAGTTTGGTGTAGGTTTTTTTTTTTTTTTTTTTTTTTTTTTTTTTTATTCCTAATAATAAAAATATTGAGACTTCACCTGCCATAGATGGGTCCTGTTTTACTAGCTGTCTGTTGAACTTTGGACTTAATGAGCATATTGGTTTTTGGGAAGGTTTTATATAAATGCATTGTGAAAGTTATTCATCAACACGAGTAATAAAACACATAGGCCAACACCTATGTAACAGGTAATGCTTTTGTATCCACTTTAACCTCCACTGTGAGTGACAAATGTCCTTGTTGTTGGAACGAGAGAGCATTTTATTGTATTGTTTTATGCACTGTAATCCACTTAACCCTCATTTTGATCTTTTAAGTGTTTTGTTTGATTATTTCAATATTTGTTTTACAAAGCATACTTTTTTTCTTTTTTTTTACAGTCAAAACAAAGTAAAAATATAATTAACTCTAATGTGAGACAAGCATAATATACTGCTCATATTTCATAGAGGAATAAGACAGATGAGAAATAAGAACAAGATGTTCAGTTAGTTTTTAAAAAATGTTTTTTTTAATGATTTCAATTTATGTAAATTAATGAATATGATAATGATTTTGGTGGGGTTAAGTGGGGTTGTGATAATGCTGTGTTCTGTTCTTGATGAAAAACTTTGTTTTGTAAGAGAGTTGTCATTTTTTAAAAGTATTTTACTTTGTTTTACATTTTAATTTGTATTTCATTTTCTTTGTTTCTCTCTCCCTCACAAACCCAGGTGAAAAAAGTGCTCTATTTTCACACACTAATTTTGTACTTAATATACTAAAAATTATTTTTTAGTACTTAAGATAATCTTAAGAACATCTAAGTGTACTCAACTGTGCTATTTTGAGACACCATGAATATGAACTAAAATCTTTATCTCTGTATTAAAAAAAAAATGTATTTAGTTGCCACTTGTAGTACACTTAACCCCCAAAGTGTACTACAAATGCAAATACATTTGGTGCACAAAAATAGAGCACTTTAAGTACATTATGAAAGTGTACTTTTTTTCACCTTGACACACACATGCCAAGTGGTTATCATAAATCACTTATACTGTAACAAGAATTCATTTGGCCATGTTATCTGTTCGAAATTGCAAAGCTATTTTACCGAATCTCTAATGAAAATCTAATGAAATCTACATGTGCTGTTTCTCATTCGGTCACAGCTTCATACACGTTTTGAATGCTGATAAAACCAAGCTTATGTTATTTTCAAGCTTGAAAAAAAAAAAAGTAAATTATTTCATTCCTCTCCAGACCTTACAATAAAATGTGATTGAGTTAGTAAAAGAGTATAAATATCTTGGCATCATTGTTGATGATACATTATCTTTTAGCTCTCACATAACTCAATTAAAGAAAAAAAATTAAAATAAAGCTTGGGTTTTATTTTGTTTTTCATTTAATGTAAGAAAGAAATTGGTTTCTGCTACCTCTCTACCTGTACTTGATTATGGTGATGTAGTTTATCAAGTTGCTTCTTATCTTCTCTCTTCTTTGGATGCTGTTTATCATGGCGCTCTAAGATTTATATCAGATTGTAAACCTTCATCTCATCATTGCACTTTGTACAACAGCTTGGCCTTCTCTGTCTATTAGAAGGAAATGCACTGGTATCTAATTATTTATACAACTATTCTGGGGTTGTTGCCTTCATACCTCGGTTGTCTCATTCAACAGAAAGTGTTGGGAAATATTCCATTCAAAATTGTTATACTCTTTCTGTTGCATGTGTCAGAACTGAACTGGAAAAAATAGCTTTTATATATGCAGCTCTGTTTGACTGGAATTTACTCAAATTGAAATTGAAATTACAAACTGGTGTCAATGGAACATTTTAAATCTATTATTCAGTCACTTGAAGAAGATTAAATGAAGTGCAATTGTTTTTAAGTGTTTTAGCTTTTTATTGTTATTTTGTTCTGTAAATTTGTGATTGCACCTGATTGTACTGCTGCCTATTCTTGGCCAGGGCCGAAGTGAATCAAAGTGAGATTAGTGAATTATTCTATCTTATTATGATAAAAACTACATCACCTGATCATCTTTGTTTCTGACTTCCTTTGTAACAACTGGTAAACACTGTTACAAAAACCACCTGCTCACATAAAAAAAATACTGATCACCATAATGACATTTTCAATAAAACATCTAAACCTCTGTTAATTGTCTATAACTTCTGTAAACGTCTGACAGAAATAAAGTAAATCTGGTTAGTAATAAATGAAGCTGGTAATGCTGGTTGTGGAGTTGTTTAATCCTCCTCTGCTGAGATATTTAGAAATTTAATGTCTTCTTTTATCTTCACTTGATTTCATCTAAGGCTGTGGCTGAATTCAGTTGTAGTTCTTGTGTTTCTTTCCTTCAGTGATTCTGCTTGTTATCATCAGATAATGCTCACTTAATTAATCATAAAATTATCTCATTAACTTTAACACTGCTTCAGTGACTACACTGACTATATGTGTTCTGAGCAGTGTTGATTTAACTCTGGGGATTTTGCTGTGTAGGGTTCCATATGATATTTTCACATGTTTTATTCTGTGACAACTTGTTTACATCATGTGATGTTTTTTAAATTGTGTACATTTGGTACATTTTGTCTACATTTTGGAACTTTTGGGGGTTTTTTTTAGAAAACAAAAAGGTTCTATGTACAATGGAGTATATGGAATGCAAAACTTTGAAGCTCGATATCCTAAAACTGCTCAGAATGCAGATAGAACCTTATAATATATATATATATATATATATATATATATATATATATATATATATATATATATATATATATATATATATATATATTATTAAAAACAACAAAACTGTGAAATCAGTACAATCTGACAATGCATATAATTTATTCATTTATTTAATATAGAATGTAATAACCTGAATAGTTTCAACTGAAACAAGACCCAACCAAATTAGAAAACGGAATCAAAATTTGAGCATAAAACCTTTGATGGCTCATGATCATCTGGTTTGACAAATTTTTTAAATTAAATGTATTATTTTTTATTTGTATAAATTACACAAAATTCCCTTCTGTGCATATGAGCCATTTGATTATATTGTAAATTCTACTTTGGTTTACTTTGCATCTCCTTACGTTTTTTATATTCTTGTTGTAATTGTTCATTTTGACATACTTTCTGTTGCAGTAGTTGCAGTTCATTCTTTGTTCTGACAAGTTCTACTTGCATCTTTTTCAGCTCTCTTTCCAGTTTCTGTATGTCATTCTTGCACTGGCCCTTCTCTTTAATTAATATCATCTCAGTATTTTGGATGGTATTAGTCAGCTCATCCATATTCTTCTTTAACTTTTCAAGCTCCTTTCTGTCAACCAATGTTTCTCCTTTTTTCTTCTCTTTTTCATCAGCATCACAACTGCTTCCTTGGTCATCATGCCTCTTTTCATTTTCAGCAGGTCTTTTTATTTTTTCTGAGAATGAATTATTTGCTTCAGGTTTTTGTCCAGTCTTATTCTTTTCATACATGGCTTTGGTGTAATAGTTTTTTTCATTCTTCTCCACCAAGTCATTGATCTTCTTCAGAAGAGAGGAGATTTGCTGGTGATCTTTTTTGTTTCTGTTGTTGAAGACGTGATATCTTTCTCCACATATCTGAATGATTTTCTTCAGATCTGGGTGGACTTCCTCCAGGTAGTCTTCAATGGGCCGATCATCCAGTTCATCTCCTTTGGTGAACAGCACAATCATGTATTTGTTGACTTCATCTCCAAACTCCTTCAGGATATTCATGACTGTGTTTATCTCTTCATTGGTAAACCTGCCAATAGGCAGCACCAAGAGAAACACATGCGGCATGCACATGTTTATGTAGTTGATGATTTCCTGCTTCATTTCAGTCTCAAATTGAGAAGAATCACACCATCCAGGAGTGTCAATGACTTCTATTGTTTGTTCATCTACAGTGGAGATTCTCATTGAACAGGCTTGAGTGACTCGCTCTGAGCTGGCCGCCGTGTAAAATGGATGACAACCCAAAAGAGTGTTTCCTGATGCGCTCTTCCCTGCTCCTTGCTTACCCAACAGAACGATTCTCAGCTTCTCCATTTTAACCTTTCACT
Source organism: Ctenopharyngodon idella (assembly GCF_019924925.1). Classification (NCBI taxonomy): domain Eukaryota; kingdom Metazoa; phylum Chordata; class Actinopteri; order Cypriniformes; family Xenocyprididae; genus Ctenopharyngodon; species Ctenopharyngodon idella. The sequence goes on along the minus strand of NC_067222.1, from coordinate 7,149,370 downwards.
GACAAACAACAGGAACAAATAAATGTTAAAGTATAAATTAATGTAATGTTACATGTTGATTGAACAAAGCATTCTTAAGTTACCAAGTAATTTCTCTTTACAACATTATTCAAACCTCTTTCCATAATCAAATAATTATTAGAGTACCTTTTAGTCTCTGTGCTTTGTTGCTGTCTGTTTCTGTGACAATGAAAGTGTTTAATGACTGTGCAGCACATTTATACTTTGAGTAGATGCTCCGCCCCATCTATATAATGTCAAAGGCTCTGCACTGGTTTAGCAAGAGCCCCATCCACTGGAAATCAATTTACACAGGTCTTCACTTTTGTGTTTTATGTTTTACATAAAAGTATTTTACTTTTATGATATAAGTTAAGTACATTGGTGTGTCACCTCAGATTTCTTGCTTCTCATTATGAAATTTTATTTTGCACAGAAAATCTGTGAATGCAACCACAATTAAAATAAATTTAACAAATGTCTCTGGTTACTGTCGTAAGCTCAGTTTCCTGAGAAGGGAACACGATGTTGCGTACAGCTTTAGCTGATGCTGAGGGGAAACAGCTTTCTCCTGAGAATAATGAAGCATGATTCGCTTAATATCATTGCCCTGAAATGGCCAACGGTGCTCAAGCATGCGAAGATAAGGGGCATGGCACGCCCTATATAGCGCGGCGCTGAGCTGCATTGGTGTCCCATACTTGGAATTTGTGCTCTGCATTTCACCCATCCAAGTGCGCACACACACAGTATTGGACACACAAAGCATTGTATGTTGAAAAGAGTATGCCAAAAGTCCCCAGATGGTCTACTATTTCCAGTAGATTTTCAAAGTGTGGATCTGCGCACAATAAGGGCTAATATTGCCCACAACCCATTGCGCTTTGGAGGAGGATTTGGTTCAGAACTACAAACACAAGTAAAAAGTGTTCAAAAAACATGGCGGATGTGCGTGACCAATTTTGAGAGACTAATAATGATTTCACCTTATAAAAAATGTATTTAATGTATCCATGTTATATTTCATCTGCAACAACAATGTAGACTTTTATAAAGATCTGTTTGGCCATTAACTTTTAAATGCATCATTATGCAAACACATGAGAGTTCTCTGCATGAAAAACCCACAAATGGCAGATCAATGAGCTAATTCTTTTCTCTCTAATACAAGAAATGAAATTAAATGAAATGTGGCAGGCCAGTTTACAGTGACAGCTGTGTGTAATATGCAACAGAGTGGTCCATTAAAAGACAATTTAATGACGTGATAGTATGTCCCAAAGCTTGTCTAATCTTTTGCTACACACTAAAAAGTATGTACTTTTTCTTCACAAGAAGAGTACATACTTATATAAGAGTACACACACACACACACACACACACACATACATATATATATATGTAGCCTATATATCTAAAATTTAGCTTTGCTCCAGAGACTTTCAGTGGCGTGTACTCATTTTTGCATCACCCTAATTTGAGTAAAACTGAAAATTTTCTTCTCTAAGTTATATTATTACCCTAACTTTCATGTTATAAGTTAAACAGATGTTATATTAAACTTAGTCTTGTCAACATTTTGAAAATTGTTTTTGTGTTTATTGAGCTACTGTTTAAAATGTTACTTTTCAAAGGGGGTGTGCTCATTTACACCGAGCACTAATATATATATATACACATACTACTGCTCAAAAGTTTGGGATCACTAAGATTTTTTATGTTTTTAAAAGAAGTCTCATCTGCTCACCAAGGCTGCATTTATTTAATTAAAAATACAGTAAAAACAGTAATATTGTGAAATATTATTACAATTTAAAATAACTGTTTTCTAATTGAATATATTTTACAAAGTAAATTATTCCTGTGATCAAAGCTGAATTTTCAGCATCATTTCTCCAGTCTTCAGTGTCACATGATCCTTCAGAAATCATTCTAATGATAATTTCAGTAAGAATTTTTTTTTTTTTTTAAAGAAATGAAAGAAATTAATACTTTTATTCATTAAATCGGCCAAAAGTGACAGTAAAGACATTTATAATGTTACAAAAGATTATAATTCAAATAAATGCTGTTCTTTTGAACTTTCTCCTGAAAAGAAAATATTGTACACAAATATTTTGTACAATTGTACACAACAAATGTTTCTTGAGCAGCAGATCATCATATTAGAATGATTTCTGAAGGATCATGTGACACTGAAGACTGGAGTAATGATGCTGAAAATTCAGCTTTGATCACAGGAACAAATTACATTTTAACATATATTCACATAGAAAACATTTATTTTAAATTGTAATAATATTTCACAATATTACTGTTTTTACTGTATTTTTAATTAAATAAATGCAGCCTTGGTGAGCAGACGAAACTTCTTTTAAAAACATTAAAAATCTTAGAGATTAATTTTTTTCTGACACAGTTTAACTCTGAGATCTTATCATATTTTATTACCATTATTTTAAACTATAGTGAATAAACTGTATTAGTGAATGAAATGTTCAAGGTATCTGAATAAATTTATTCAGACACCTTGAACATTTCATTTAATACAGTTATATATATACATACACACACACACACACACACACACACACACACACACACACACACACACACGTCAGGGGTGTTTCACTTTTAAAGTGTAAAAGTCACTCTTATAAAGGAACACTTTCCAACAGGGACACCTGCAGGTGAAGTTACAGCGGGACGCCACGTCTCTCTTGCATCCCCTGAGCCCCTTGACTCATAACACCCCATAAATCGTTCAGTGGGTTTCCGACACTTAATACTGTGTTTTTTTCAGTCAGTTTTCACATGATGTGGATTGTCTTTTTGCCAATCAGAGGAAACCAATGCATCATAATCTTACAAAGAATGAGTCTCAAGCATTGAAGTGGTTATTTGAAAATAAGGAAATTACTGTAAAACTGGTGGACAAAAGAGGGTGCTGTTTTAGTTTGGGGGAGAGACGATACACCAGGGAAGGACTCCAACAGATCACTAATCCTGATTATTACCTTGCTTTGACCACCAATCCTTTGGAGATGATGACGACGCAATTGACAGATTTTTTTATCTACAGCAAAGGATGAAAATTAGATACATTGTGTTGATCGCCATGTAAAACCTCCAAAAGTCCATGAGTAGTTCTCGCTCAGTGGAGAGGTTCTAAGATAATAGGGCACTTGGCTCTACCTATATAGCATCACCATGTGAGAGTTCAAGGCAAGCATCATAGGCTATTGCAAGTGCAATAGCATGATTCAATCAGGCTTCATGAATGTAAGAGAAAGGAGTTTCCCCCAAAGCATATAAGCTATTAGTCTATATGCAATGTCTCATTCCCTCCTCTTAGCAAACCATGGTTATGTTGAGTAACCCGAGACGTTTTGTTCACCCTCACCCTCTCATGTTTATAGGAGACATACTGTATGACAGTCTCAACTGCTTCACTAGTGACTATCCTGATCTGTGAAGGCAAAGACAGCAGAATATGAGAGCCTCCAAATTTATTGCAACAAACTTGCAATAAATTTGTTGCTTGTAATTAATACATTTCATCAGAATGCATTTCTCATAATGGTGTCATTACAGCATCTACCAGCAGGGGCTAACTAGACCATGATGTTAACCAACCTGTTTTAAAAATAACATATGAGACAAAAAATAGCATAGAAACAAAAAATACCACAGATCGCAGTGAGACTTAAACAGCAGTGTGTGGAGAAAAGAGAAGCCATAAGGAGTGTGAGGTGTGGGGGTGTGTTTTCCTGATCCGGCCTACAGGATTAATCAGGTGAGAGGAAGCCGACAGATAGAGACGCGGCCCATCCTGCCCTCACAATCCTCACATCACAGAGTTGAAGAGCTGTTTGTGGACATGGGCCTGCGCTGGCTGTGGAGGCACCGGGTGAGCGCTTTACTGGCAGTGCTGCTGATCTTCCTGCTGCTGACGCTCCTGGCCACACGCTCTCTGCAGAACAACAGGTAACAGACTTAACTACTACAATACTGACAACTAAACAGAGCTAGATTTGGCAGATGCATTTATCCCAAACGACTTCAAGGTATTACATATAATGTATTCATTAGGAATCAAAGCCACGACTCTTGCGTTGCTAGAGCATCACGAGAACCAGTGTTATTTAAAAGTTTTAGTTAACTATAATAACCCTATAGTGATCAATAGCTCTAATGGCAACTTTTAAATAACATTGGTTCTCTGGAGGAAGGTTCAAATGAACCTGCTAGTATCTTTAGAGCAATTTCAAACTAGATCTTCTGGTGTGTACCACCACATTCAGTTTAACTAGTGTTAGGTTAATCTGGTTGATGTAAGTGGTAACCACAGTAAGTGGTTTTCTGCACATCAGTGAACCACAGCAGAGTCTGCATGAAAAAAAAAATGCTCCTGGGGTTTGGGTTCTTTGGTGGAAGCAAAAGCTGTTTTCCAAATTGGGGTTGATCACCAGGAAACCACACTAGAAAGTTAGCTAGAAAACAGGCCTTTTGAAACATGGTTTGCAATCCGGCCTGGTTTAGTAGTAAGTGCTTGCGTTGCGCATAATATAATGAAATACTTTCATGCATTTTTTCCAAAGTATTTTGTTAGCATACACGGCTATTTTTGAATGACTGTCAATGCAGAAAGAAGAATTTGACAGCTTATTAGTTTCAGCATTGGGCTAATTGGACTGATCAATCTAGGGTGCCCCCCAAAAAAGTCAATTTCACAATTTTAAAAGAGGTAATTTGGACTCAAACATGGTTTGCAATCCGGCCTGGTTTAGTAGTAAGTGCTTGCGTTGCGCATAATATAATGAAATACTTTCATGCATTTTTTCCAAAGTATTTTGTTAGCATACATGGCTATTTTTGAATGACTGTCAATGCAGAAAGAAGAATTTGACAGCTTATTAGTTTCAGCATTGGGCTAATTGGACTGATCAATCTAGGGTGCCCCCCAAAAAAGTCAATTTCACAATTTTAAAAGAGGTAATTTGGACTCAAACATGGTTTGCAATCCGGCCTGGTTTTGTGGTAAGAGCTTATGACATTTAATTTGCCTATTTTATTATGTGTTACTTACTCACTGAAGTCATTTTCTGCTGCAACTCACATCCCTAGCATCTACTGCACATTTATGCATGTTAACAGTAGGGATGTGATGGTGAGGAAATTTTCCCACTGGTTAATAATACCAGTATTACAGGGATGGGGGGATGGGGGGGGGTCTCTCTTTTACACCTCACTTTTAAATCGCTAATTCGAGTTATAAGTTGAGCTTCTATAAGAAAGAACTGAAAACGCTCTGTGCCAGTGGACACGCACTGTTATGAATCTCCGTGCAGCAGTGCGCATTTTACTTTTGCTTTCAAATTAGCGCCAATTCGGGGGCAGCAATTGCTTGAATGGTGGGTTCATTATTATTCTTAATGAAAAACACAACTAATCCTTTGCAGGTTCCCTATTAACACTGGGTTTAAAGGGTTAGTCCACCCAGAAATTTCTGTCATTAAGTACTCACCCTCATGTCCCGCCCACGTTCGGACGTAAACATGGAACATGGAAACTGCTGAACACCGGTAACACCGTCAACACCGACTATCGCAGCAAGCCTAGGTAACAATAACATAAAACCCAGAAACACAGGTAAAAAGTGAAGCTAACAGCGCTTTCCATTGTTGGCATCTTTCTGAGTCATTAACTAGCTAATACGGTTAACAGTTTCTAGTAGCCTACTCATGTCAGTGGTTGGAGGGAACACAGAAGAATTAAAATATTTTTTTCCCATCACCCTGTCCCTCTATGGAAAATCTCAGTGATAATAAAATATCACTGGTTCAGACCCAAATGATACAATGTGAAAATCTCACATCTCCCTACAGAACTCATGAACTGAGACCTACAGCAGACAGAAGGAACCAGAGAAAAGCTGCTGAGAAACACACTCCGATCCCACACCGACCGGCCAAACACACACCGACCGCCAGAGCCGAGCGGCAGAGAGCACACCCACCTGTGGTCTTCCTGAAAACACACCGAACGGGCGGCAGCACCGTGCAGAACATCCTGTTTCGACTCGGGGAAAGAGAGAGCTCAACTTTCGCCTTTCCATACCGCACGTACCAGTTTAACTATCCAGACAGGTACGAGCACAATGCATGATGCACACTACTTTCCCAACTAAAGGCTGGTTCACACTATGCGATTTTGGCCACGATTTGGTCGTCTGAGACAAATTTTGAGAATCCTAAAAGATTCCTATAATCCTAGGCTAAAATCTGTAGTCTTTGATCGTTAGTTTGACATGTTCACCGACAGCTGATTAATGACTGTTCAAATCAAATTTTACCTCAGACGAAATTCTGGCAGTGTCAGAAGATTTGGCGCACAGTCCTGCAGTGTGACTTCTCCTACGACAAACGTCAAATTGACTTGTTTTTCAAGACAAGCCGTGATAAAATTAACGCTAGAGATGTCTTTGTTAGCCACCATTTCAGTCCCGTGTGTAATGCAGCTCACTGTCACCGAACGTGTATGGGTTGATGATGTAAAACTCCGGACAAGTTTTCATGCGCGTGTCCGTTTTTAACGCGTCTTGACTGTCGTACAGTCTGACATAAATGACAGCTGAGATCCCACAGTGTGACATGAGGATAATGTTCGTACAGTCTGACAAGCAACAATCCTAAAGGGCTATTATAAATCGCACAGTGTGTACCCGGCTTAAGTTTCAGTATCTGCAAAAGTTCTAGCACATGCAGTCAAGAGTACCTGTTCCCATTGATCACAGTGCAGGATCTTCTGGAAGTACATGACCTGCTGATGCAGTCTTTGGCTCAGGCAGCAGCAAACTCTTCACTAGTGACTATAAAGAGTCAAAGAAAAATATTAGTCCATTTCACACTTTTAATACATCTACTACTGTATAATATAATGAAATACATATAAATAGCCTTAAAAAACATCTACTTTATTATAATCAACATGAAAATGAAATATATTTTATGTGTTGCTATCAAATTGGTTTGTTAGCATACAGTACATGGCTACTTTTGTGCCAATTGACAAATGTAATAAAAATACTAAGTCCATAAGAGCCTCCAAAATTGCTCCAAACATACCTTTGAATTGCTGTCAATGCAGAAAGATATCAATCTAAGGTGCCAAATGATCATTTAAGAAAAATATAAGTGAAATGCTTATGATTTATGCTAATTGTTTTGTTAGCATACACAGCTACTTTTGAATGGCTGTCAATGGAGAAAGATGAATTTGACAGCAAATTAGTTCATGCATAGGGCAAATTGGGCCGCTAAAAGACAATTGGAGACAAACGGCAATGGATGGTGCCCCAAATATTACCTTAAAAAACATGGACCACCTTCAAAGTTGTTGTATAACTTGCATACTGTATATAAACATTTCACTGGGGTGGATGGATCAAGCAAGTCAGTCATTAACACTGTATTCTTGACCTCCCCCTTCAGACCATTAAGCGCCGTTCAAAGGTTAATGAGCTATAAACCAAACAAGTGCTTCATTCTCACTCTCTCCGTTTCAGATTTAGAGCGGTGTTTGTAGACGAGCTACCAGAGGGTTCGTCTCAGTTTGACTTGCTGTGCAGTCACATGCGTTTGGACCTGCCCCAGGTGAGAAAGGTGATGCCCCAGAACGCGGTCTTCATCACGCTGTTACGAGACCCAATCAAGACCTTCGAGTCGGTCTTCAGATACCACACTTCCACCGTGCCAGCATTCTTCAGCGCACACCGAGTCGCCGCCAGTGAAGGCAAACCTGCACTCAAGGTGTTCCTGGACTCTCCGGAGACTTTCTGGGACTCGAAGGAACCCAGGAACGGACTAGCCAAGAACCCCATGAGCTTCGACATGGGACTCAACAACCAGAAGTGGAACGGCTCCTGGCCAGAGGACCTGGCCCAGCTGGAGGAGGCCTTTCACCTGGTGATGATTGCCGAGCACTTTGACGAGTCCCTGGTTCTCCTGGGAGCTCTTCTTGGACTGGAGCGCGAGGATTTGGCTTACCTTCGCTCAACACTCGTGCAGGAAACAGCGTGACAGAGCTGGATGAGAACATGCGGGCAAAGGTGCGATCGTGGAACGTCCTGGACACGCTTCTTTACGACTTCTTCGTGCAGGTGTTCTGGGAGAAGGCGGCTCAGTATGGGTTGGAGAGGTTGAAAGCGGAGGCGGCACGGCTCAGGGACTCTACGGAGAACATTCGGCGGAAATGCGTCTCCAGGGCTGCGGTTCCACCAGCGGAGCTGGAGGACCTGTTGCGCCCGCGGCAGACGGAGTTGGTCACCATCGTGGGATATGAGGTGCGGGGGAACCTCTCGCTGCAGGATCAGGGGTTCTGCGTACGGATGATGCTGCCTGAGCTTCAGTATCACTCGCACTTGTACTTCAAGCAGTACGGGAGAGATATGAGAGCTGCTCCAGCCGACTGAGCCCTGAAATGGTCTTCAGGCCCAGTTTTGGCCAACGGCGCTCCAGAAGCTCTTCGCAGACCAAGTCTGGTGGAACCAAAATTGAATGACTGCACCATCTGAACACCAGTCCTGGATAAAACATCTACATCAAGGATTTGCACGTGTTCAACTGGGATAAGACAGTCTTGGTACTTCCACTCATACCAGAGGTGTTCAATCTTTTTCCTGGAGGGTCACTTTATGCTGCCTTCACAAGCTATCGGAAATTTCATACTTCCCACTTCTAAAGTCATAATTACAAGTTCGTAGCATTCAACTACTTTGTTGTTAGAAAGAATAGGAATCATGGAGAAATTTGGGGAAATTTTATTAAAGACAAAAAGTTTTGAAGATATTTAATTAGCATCCAGCAAATTTTGAATAAAATGTAGTGTCCCATTCATTGACAACCATTTATGCGTTACATTCGCAGCATTATCTAGTCAGCTTGATGATGATTCTGGAATTTCGGTCAAATAAATGCTGTTTTTGCTATGCAAAATACATACAATACGCATCAAATGGATATTATAAACAAAAATATACATGACTGGAACGGCAAGAGAAAGCAACGTATATGTTCCAGGAAAAATGAATGAAACTTAACAGACAATACAGCAATTATCTCCAGTCATAAATATGACTTGAGAGGCCGTTCATGTCCAATTTCCGACTAGGAAACTCGTATTTACGATAATTCTGATAGCATGTGAAGGTAGCAGTAGTCCTAACACACCTGCCTGAAAGACCTTGGCTGTGTTCTAAATCGCCCCTATACCTGTTTTCATTCAGTCCTCAGTGAGTGAATTTGGACATTGAATGGACCGGAAGGGCTGCTGCTTTTGCATAGTTTGTGCTTGCCGTTTAATGATTATTTGCAAAGTAGCAAACTGGCAGCTCTTAGATTTATCTTGAACACTGTCATGAAAACTAGCATGTATAAACCTTAATTAAACAATCACTTAAAAGTGAATTTATGCCCGTTTGATTTTACGCAGTACCCACATTGGACCAGCAGTTTGGAAAATGGATGGATGATTCAGCTGCGGGAATTCATTCACGACTGTCGCAGTACTTTATGGGTATTCTCTAGCCGCTGAGCGTACATTGATTGTACACTCATTATTGCAGTGCTTTGTGGGATTGAATGAGTGCACTCGATAAAGTCCACTATGGTTTTGGACACCACTACAAATGGCTGTTCCCTCAAATAGTGCCCTATTTAAGGGTATAGGGGGCGATTTCGGACACAGCCCTTGATTAGCTGGTTCAGGTGTGTTTAATTAGGGCTGGAGCTAAACTCTGCCATCCTGGATCAGGATTGGCCATAAACTGAATGGCATTTGTTTGTCTTCTGTAAACAGGACCTGGGGCACGTTCAAGCTCAAACCGGTGCGCAAAGTTTTGCTACGGTTTCTGGGTTGAACGACATGTTTCCTGGAAACGGTGTGCAACGGGTTTGAGATATGTTTTCTCTTGTTTGGTGGGTGTGTCAAAAATGTCAGCCCAATCAGCATCAGCATGTATATAAACCACGCGGTACTAAAGAGACAGCTCGCACAATGGGTATGAATGTAACATAAAAGCACTATACATATTTATATATTTTGCTAATGTATTTTGGAGTGACACTTTCATAAACTTTTCTATTCTACTCTGATTATATAATGGTAAATATTACAATATCATAGCACAACAATTGTGATCATCAATGATGATAAGCCTAATACTCACAATAAAAATAATAAGGTCATAGATCATAACACAGTCTCGGAGGTAAGAAGTGGATTATCCTTCATCTGAAATGTTTGTCTTTTCATCCTGAAATGCGAGGCAAATGTTGGATCACAATAATTAGAAACCACAGTTTTCACGAATCCCTGTTCTCTTTTATTCTGGATGGCAAGGGCAGTGACTGTAACATCGAGTGTATTTTGCAGTATTAAACACGTATATACCGATTTCATCAGGCTCCGAAAATTCTTCAAAAATAACACAAAGAATGGCCTTCTCAGCTGCCATAGTTGCAACTCTTGCGTCATCAGAACAGGGTGTTCAACGCACCACAGTTTCAGTTTAAAAAACGTTTTGCAACGTTTTGTCAGGGCTGAACGCAGCCCTGATGTCAAATTGCTGCAATATCAGTTCAGAACATTTGCTGAAACGTTCTGTTTTGGGTAAAAAAATCTCGAACATGAATGATTCAAAAGTACAAGGTTTGGCCAGTCTCTATTGGACAAGTAACTGGAGGGGAGGAGTTGTGACTTCAGATAAAAAGTGGCAAGGCACATTTTTTACATTTTGTTGAAAAATGATAAAAACCTTTTTTTCTTTTAAGAATAGAACGAAGCTAGAACTGGGTTTCCGAAACTTGGGTTCGCGAGCCACTGTTCAATATTTTATTTTATTTTTTTAAATAAAAAGTTTGTTCAGAAAACAAGACCAGAAAACATGTATTATCAATGCAAATTCTGTGGAAGTTGAATTCATGTCGTCAGTAGTAGTTGGTGCTGTACCAGAGAAGTTTTTTTTTTTTTTTTTTTTACTAAATCACAGTGTTTAAATCCCATCAAAGAGTAACGTCTGCACCTCTCATCTGTCCAAGAGCCTCACTGTCTGCTGTCATTAGCATCATCCGTGTTAATCTGCTTAGCCACCTGCTCACCAACGCATGCAGACCTCATCACATCCTCCTGTATGATGCGTTCACACACGGCAGCTACAGAAAAACAAGCAGCAGTTTGGAAAAACCCTGTTAACCCTGCTAATGACTCGCCGTCTGTTTTGGACATTCTCCTTTGACATGCCAGAGAATGTGACAGCCCCTGTCACATGACACACACTGGAGGAAGTACTGGAGTAACAAACAGGAAGTACAGTCTGTGTATCACAGGAGCACAAAATCGTCCATGCTGCTCTTCTTTTTGGTTCGGCCCAGTCTGCTTTTATTTGTCTTTATGTGAGCGACTGAGTCAGAGGTACAGCCGCTGTCCTCCTCATTATGACCCTCCACAAATGTGAAGATGGGGTACTTCTCCTCGGATGAGGTCAGAGCCTGTCCGTGAACAGAAAAAGGAAGAGAAAGTTTCATATTACAGGGATGCAAACTCATCAGAAGTGAAAAATGTGACAAAGAATGGTAATAATATTGATAAATATTTTTTTATATATATTTTTTATTTTTGTTAATAAACTTAAATAATTTTTTTATTATTAAAATATTTTATACATCAATAAAGATATATCTATAGTAATAATGCAATTATACTATAAAAAAAATCAGTATTTATTAATAATAATAATAATAATAATTATATTTTACAGAACAGTAAAATATTTATAAAATATTTATTAATTTCTCTGCTTTCAAACATAAACTATAGAACAAGAGCCTGAGAATTAAATCAATAAAGAAATTTTACTATAGTAATAATACTATTGTACTGTTAAATAAAAAATATGTACTTAATAATAAAAATCAAATTTTATTTTACAGAACAGCAAAATTACAATACTAATATTTATGTCCGTCTTAATTTCTCTGCTTTCAAATGTTAAACCATAGACCAGACACTAGTTTTTGTAAAGAGTAAATAATAATAATAATAATAATAATAATAATAATAATTATTATAAAATAATATAGAAATAAAATATATTTTATTTTTAATTTATTAAATAATACATTTAAATCAAGAAATATTACTATAGTAATACTATTGTACTGTAAAATAAAAAAATCCGTATTTAATAATAATAATTAATCATAATAATAATAATTTTATTTTACAGAACAGCAAAATTACAATACTAATTTATGTCTGTCTTAATTTCTCTGCTTTCAAATGTTAAACCATAGACCAGACACTAGTTTTTGTAAAGATTAAATAATAATAATTATAAAATAATAATAATAATAATAATATAAAAATAAAAAGTAATAAGCTAATCATCATTTTATTTTTATTTTATTAAATTATAAAAATTAAATCAATAAAGAAAAATTACTATAGTAATAGTATTGTACTGTAACATTTAAAAAAATCAGTAATTATAAAAATAATAATTTTATTTTACAGAACAACAGTAAAATTACAATACTAATATTTATGTCCGTCTTAATTTGTCTGCTTTCGAACGTTAAACCATAGTATCAGACCACAGTGTCGCACTTCACTTACTGAATCTAGGAGCTCTTTAACTTTGGTTTTTTTGACTGACATGTGAAGCGACCAATCACAGCTCACATATGTGTGAACTAGAAGGCCGTTGGCGACGAGCACATGCTGTATGTTCTCCATGATCTGGGGCTTTTTGGTATAATACGAAGTGCCGATATGCTTCAGTTTTGCAGCGTGTGCTTGTCTTTCTCTCACCTTAGTGACGTCTGAACACAGAGTCTGGAAATCCGCCCTGCTTCCGGCGTAGAAGCCCACCGTGCAGCTGGGGTCCATGCGGTTAAACGGCATCTTCCTGACTCTTTTACAGTGAAACGACTAACAAACACGGAGACAAAAACAGAGGCATTAATATATTCAACTGGATTCAATTCAAGTTTATTTGTACAGCGTTTTCACAATACATCACATATTTTTATGTATATTATTATTATGGATATTTTGAGGACATTCTGAGGGTGACTACATTAACTTTCAGGCAAACTCTCCTTTAAATATCCACTCACCTCTAAAGGGAAGTTGTCTTGTTTGACATCTACAGCAGTCTGACAGTAATGAGGATCCAAATATATCAGCTGATCATCTGCATGAGTCACACAGAAAACCACAAACACACAGATGATGAGCGATTGGCACAGACACGCACATCACATGCTCGTCACGTGACTCACCCTGGAATCCCACAAAAAACAGCGAGTGTTTGGGCTTCCCTCCGATGATTCCCATGCAGCACCGCAGCTCCAGCAACCTCTACAGACATGGATGGAGAAAACATGAGCTCAGAGCATCACAAAATCATTTTGTGTGTGTGTGTTGTAACAAACCTTGACACATCGAGTGTAAGCGGGATTCAACGCGTCCGACCCTAGACGCACAGGCACCAGCAGAATGAGCGACTTCCACCCAGACCTCACTGAGAGATCCGTACGGGACGTCCCGCACAGGTTTAACACGTCTCCAATGTACACTACAGAGAAACAGACAGATTTAGTGTTGAGTTTTACCATAATAACAATAACTATGGCACATGTGGCAGATTTCAAAACGTGGAAAAGTCATGAAAAGTATAATGAATTTTATAATGAATATACAATTTCCTAGTTATGTCAAGCTTGAAAATATTTTATCAGCTAGAATTTGTGAGTAAAATATTATTAATATTATTAATATTAATGCAGATTCACTGCAGCTTCCTGTCAGACTGACCTGTGCAGTCCTGCGCCACGTACACCGCCAGATTCGACAGCTCCGACGCTGACACGGCCTTCCTGAAACACAGCAACAAACACTTTACATGCAGTTTAATATGAATATTAATACATGTGTTTCTTTTCTCGTGTATGTGTATATAAAAACACTGTTGAGAGAGATAAATGATGCAATACACCATGAGAGGCCATGTGTTACAGTGATTTTACTCTTAATAGGGTGTTGTTAGGCACAATGCAAAGCAGATTTACCATGGTAAAATTAATGTAACAAATAAAATAAAATGGCAGCAATATGATAATAGTATGGAAGCCCATTTCTGCCACATACAAAAGAAAAATATTGCTTTTGTAAGTCATAATTATGATATAAAGTTGAAATTATTACATTCTAAGTCAAAATTATGACAGAAATGACATTACATTATTACATAGAAAGTCATAATTTCGACTTTTATCTAATAATTTAGATTTTTTTTATCTCATAATTATGATTTAGTATGTCATGACTTTTTTAATAATTTTAATTTTTTCATCTCATAATTGACTGTGTCATAATGTTATAATTTCAGCTTAGTAGCCTATGTCATAATTTTGACTTTTTTAACTCATAATTGACTGTCGTAATTATGATCTATGTCATAATTTTGGCTTAGTATGTCATAATTTTGACTTTAATTTTTAAGTTATAATTTCAATTTTTCATCTCATAAATATGACTTAGCATGCCAATTTTCGACTTTTTATGTCATAATTACAATTTACCAAAGATTTTTTTTCTTTTGTGGCAGAAATGGGCTTCCATATAATACACTCCAATATCAAATTAATAATGGCATGTAAAAATTAGTATAAACAATGATTAAAACTAAAACTATAACCTTAAAAAACATTTTCGTTACCTGAAATAAAATGATCTTTAACTGAAATAAAATAGCAAATAACAAAATAAAAACATTTAATTTCATCAAGTTGCCAAGGCAACATCTCTTGTTTTTTTTTAGTTGAACTAAAACTGAAATAAAATAAATAAATAAATAAAAACAAAAAACAGCTAAATTAATACAACTTTAAAATAAAAACAGAATATATGAAAATAAAAAAAAAAATTAATAAAAGCTATAAAAGTATATCAATAATATATATATATATATATATATATATATATATATATATATATATATATATATACACACACACACACACACACACATTATATATATATATATATATATACACATATTATATATAATATATATATATATATATATATATATATATATATATATCAATTTTATATGTATCGATTATTTTTATGTATATCAATGATATTAAAATAAGACTCAATAAAACACTGTCAGTTCAAGCCTCACTCACTTACTGCAGTATGTGAGCTGCAATGGCCGGTCCATACCAGTCACCCGCCCGTTTCCCAGAGTCCCTGCCCAACTCCACCAGCCGGTGCAGGCCGAACGGGGCAGACGGTGAATCCCCGAACCAGGACACCAGCCTCCGGTGAGTCCTCTCCTCCTGAGTCTCACAGTCCAGAGTGGTGCCCAAACTGCGCCTGCGAGGTTTGCCCAAGTCTCTGAGGGAATTATCCAGCAAGTGAGCGTCAACCACCTCCAGGTCATCTTTGGTCTGATGGTGCGTCGCAGGCCACGTCCAGCCTGAAGAGAGACGATACAGACCAGTGGAATGGCATTTCTATACATAATACACATACTGTGCCTTAGACACTAGTGCGCTACTATTTGAAATGCTTTACGTTTCACATACTTTAAAAATTAAAAGTAGACATTGTGAAGGTGTTATTAGTAGTAGTGCTGTCAAAAGTACCGACTTCAATACCAAGTTGATACTGAAATTTAAAAAAATGTGACGATACTAGCATTCCCCCCCACTAGCATTTTGAACATTGTTGAGCGGATTCTTAAACATCTCTGATTGGCCATTGTGTTCATGTGCTCAACAGATATGTTTCATTATGTTTCTTTAAAATTTCACTACTTTTGACAACACTAATTAATAAGGAAGCATAATATAGGTTAGTGGCCGATATTTATCTGTATCAGCCATCTATTTAATAATACTACAGCCTATTTTCACATTCCAGGTCAGTTTTGACACAGTGGACTGTAAGCTTCTAAAAATATATATAATCTAAAATATTTTTGAACAAAAAACATGTTGTTTTACAAGTTACCATGTTTTTACTACACTTACCACTTTCTATTCATTAAAACAAATGAGAAATTGTTTGAATTTTTCAAATATCACAAATTTCACGATTCAATTCGATTTCTATTCATATGCTTGCGATTTGATATCGATTATTTTAGATGTAGTATATCAGTTAAAGTACATGGCAAATTTTCTAGAGGAAAAAAATCTCTCAACTAATGCTGTAAACTACACACACATAGGAGTCAGTTGGTACTACTTTACTATAATATTGAAGGTTAAAATTAACTTATTTATATACAAACACTTAAATTACACTCAATTATGTTTTTTTTTTTAATATAACAAATAAAGTTTAGAATTACATAATCATTTCTACTCCAATTCATTTTTTTTTTTTTTTTTAATATAAACATTTAAATCATGGCTGGCATAACTGATTTATTTAAACATGCATTAAATATTGAAGAACATTATAATGAATATGTAACGGTGCATAGCTATATTTATCAGAATGCTGCTTTCTAGAGTTCATTTTTCTAGCTGACTAATGAGTTTATGATCACTGAATATGTTTTTCTGAGGTAAATGTGATGTTACGGGACATTGTTTACAAGCTGTTTTGTTGACGTTTTTCCGAGGTTGAAACACTGATTGAGCTAATACACGAGACATGATACAGATTTCAGTAAGTTGTACTGTATATTTTAACATACCTTCAGATGTTCAGTCATGTTTATTTCGCGCTCCGCGCTGCCACTTCTCTTTAACTGAGGCGCTGCAGCGATCTGTCATGTCACATTAAACAGCGCCAAAATGGTATTTATTTTTTTAATCTCATAATAAGATGGACGTCATTTGAAATCTGAGACTTTGCTTCATATCAAAAGTAACAAAGCACAAAGATTATTGCGATTTATTGGATAGGAGGCGTGCTACATGTTCTGTTCATTCATCAACTGAAAACAGACTAGACTAATCGATTCTTGGGATTTAAGAATCGATATTAGTTCGTAAAAATGAGAATCAATTAAAACCGAGAAATCGATATTGTTTTCCCAGCCCTAATGTACACTACCGTTCAAAAGTTTGGGATTGGTAAGATTTTTAATGTTTTTAAAAGAAGTCTCTTCTGCTCACCAAGGCTGCATTTATTTATTTAAAAATACAGTAAAAACAGTAATATTGTGAAATATTATTACAATTTAAAATAACTGTTTTCTGTTTGAATATATTTTATATGTATGTGTATGTAATGTAATTTATTCCTGTGATCAAATCTGAATTTTCAGCATCATTACACCAGTCTTCAGTGTCACATGATCCTTCAGAAATCATTCTAATATGATGATCTGCTGCTCAAGAAACATTTATTGTGTACAATATTTCTTTTTTAGGATTCTTTGATGAATAGAAAGTTCAAAAGAACAGTGTTTATTTGAAATATAATCTTTTGTAACATTATAAATGTCTTTACTGTCACTTTTGATCGATTTAATGCATCCTTGCTGAATAAAAGTATTAATTTCTTTAATTTCTTTTCAAAAAAAATAAAATTCTTACTGAACCCTAACTTTTTGAACGGTAGTGTATAATTTTACAAAAGCTTTGTATTTCAGATAAATGCTGTTCTTTTAAACTTTCTATTCATCAAGGAATTCTGAAAAAAAAAAAAAAGTACACAACTATTTTCAACATTGATAATAATAAGAAATGTTTCTTGAGCAGAAAATTGGAATATTAGAATGATTTCTGAAGGATCATGTGACACTGAAGACTAGAGTAATGATGCTGAAAATTCAGCTTTGATCACAGAAATAAATTACTTTGTAAAATATATTCAAATAGAAAACAGTTATTTTAAATTGTAATAATATTTCACAGTATTACTGTTTTTACTGTATTTTTAATTAAATAAATGCAGCCTTGGTGAGCATAAGAGACTTCTTTTAAAAACATAAAAAATCTTACAGATTCCAAACTTTTGAACGGTAGTGTGTATATATATATACACACACACACACATACACACACAAAATTAGTTTGTATTTTGATCATCTTAACTAAAACTATGCATTTTTTTTTTTTTAAATTTCCACTGGGCCCAAAGTGGCCATATGCGTCATAAGGGTTAATGTTTTCGTGTGTACCCGCAGGCATCATGTGCAGCAGCAGTCCCTGAGCTAACAGCATCTGTGCACTACGGAGCATGCAGCCCCATCCCGCGTCAGAGCTGAGGGCCGAGCCGTCCAGTGGCGGGAAACCTCTCCTGTAGGTCATCCACAGCAGGGAGGAGAACGCCCGCCAGAAACTCTCTCGCTCTCCTGAGAGAAAACACACATGCTCACAATGAAAACCTGGCACTCAGTGCAACTGTGCATGCAGACACAACCGTCCTCTCTGCTTACCACTGTAGCTCAGCTGAAAGGACTGTCCCAGCAGACACACGGGACTGCTCTTACTGAGACGCGGTCTGCTCTTCAGAGACCAGCCTGCACAGAAACAGAGGAAAAAAGTGTGCGGTAGAACTCAACTTTACTATCTGGGTTTATTGAAATGGGTCATTTAGTGAGAGAGGAAGATAAAGGTCAAACCAGGAGGATGTAGAACGATCAAATTACTAGAAACCTACTAGCTATCTTTTGATATAAAACATACACTACCATTCAAAAGTTTGGGGTCAGAAAGACATCAGTATGATAATTAACACTTATTCAGCAAGGACAGATTAAGTCCATCAAAAGTGACAGTAAAGACACATAATCTTTTTTTCTGTAGAGTTAGGCAAGTTCTCTTCATCTTCTGCTCCTATTATTAGTGGAGTACCTCAGGGCTCTATTTTGGGTCCGCTTCTTTTTAACATATGCGTCCACTGGGGGATATTATTAAGAAGCACAATGTTTCATTTTATTTTTATGCCGATGATACACAACTTTACCTGTTGGAATGCACCTGGGACATTAAGAAATGGTTATCAAATAACTTTAAATAACTATTGTTTTTGGTTCCCCCAAAATTAAGGAGTAGTAGGAGCTGGGTAATGATTTCCCCTCAGTTTCCTCCCAAGTTAGGAACCTCTGTGTCATCCTGGATTCAGAATTATGTTTACCCAAACAAATTAATTTCCAAACTTACTCCTCTGTCATCTTCCAGACTTTTAAGATCTTCAGACAGGGCTCTTTTATCTATTCCTTGTTCCCGTCTAAAAATAAAGGGAGATGGAGCTTTTTCCGTTGCCACCACCGTCAATGGAACTAATTGCCTCTGGACATCTGCCTTGCACTTTCCATTACCATTTTTTAAATCGAAATTGAAAATGTATCTCTACTCCCTGGCATTTTAATATCATCATACTCCTGTTTTATTTTCTGTTTTGTTTGGCTTTACTCTGTTTTTTATGTTATGTTTCTTTACTCTGCTCAGCACTTTGGATAGCTCTGATATTTAAATGTGCTATATAAATACAATTTACTTACTTGCTTACTTATAATGTTACAAAAGATTTCCATTTCAAATAAATGCTGTTCTTTTGAACTTTCTATTTATCAAAGAATCCTGCAAAAAATGTATCACGGTTTCCACAAAAATATGAAGCAGCACAAGTGTTTTCAACATTGATAATAATCAGAAAAGTTTCTTGAGCTTAAAATCATCATATCAGAATGATTTCTGAAGGATCATGTGACACTGAAGACTGGAGTAATGATGCTGAAAATACAGCTTTGATCACAGGAATAAATTATATTTTAAATGTATTCACATAGAAGAGTTATTTTGAATTGTAATATTATTTCACAATTTTTACTGTATTTTTCTTTAAATAAATGCAGCCTTGGTGAGCAGAAGACACTTCTTTCAAAAACATTTTAAAAATCTTACCGACCCCAAAAGTATAATTTTACTTCAGTATCATTATACTTTTTCCATTATCATTATACTTTTAATGTGCTAAAAGTATCATTAATTATATTTACTGTGAGAAACAAAATCATATTACATTTGATAGGGCCTAAAGAGAGTAAAAAAAAAATTGCCTCATTATGAAAAAATGGACATTAATCTACAGCATTTTCAAATTAGTGCACTCAAAGTAAAAATACAATTGTCTTAATCTTTTGTAATATTACTATTATGTTCTCCTGAATATATGGAAGTATTATCTTAGGTGGCAAAACTAATAATTCATTAAAATGAAATATCTTACCTATATTATAAGATGTGAAACTAGTGATATACTTTTTACTAATACAAACCGCCCATCTGAGAAGTCGAGAATAATCTTCAGCTAAATGCAATTATTGTTTACTAAGCGGCATTATCATAAAAATTTGTTAGCTACCAGCAATAATGTTTGTGTCAGTCATTTATGTTAATTATTTAACCAACAACCTACAGATAAAATAAGTTTAAACATCTTTTAACATTCTGCACTTCTCCACACACCTCCATATCTGACGTTATTCCATGCTGAAACGAGTTTGGTTTTGAGTTTGGTCTTCTCCTTGGACTGTTGGACGTGTCCGGCGGCATTGAGATCCAGCAGGCCCGGGTTCGACAGGTTGACCACCTCAAAGGACGCGAGATCATCTTCGGGCTCCATCCCTCTGTCAAACTCATCACTCATATCCATAACCCTGTTACCATGACATCCAGGGAATCTGAATCCCAACCGTCCAATCAGAGGAGGGATGGATGTTAGGGGTTCGAGTGATGCTGCAGTTGTGCCGCTGTGGGACAGGGAGTAAAAGTTAACAGGGGTTATTACAGAGCTCTGTTCAGGACTTTCTCAGGGAAATACTGAGACGTGTGACACACATGTGACTGAAGGAATCTTACAAATGTGTCAAAGCAAAAGTTAAGCCATATTAATATCACTAAATTCAACAAAACATTTCAAAAGGATCTTATAATAAGTGTTTAGATAACTATTAGGTGTTGAATATAAATAATTCCGGTTTATCTGCCCTGTAATGACTGTATTGAGGAATATTATGCTACTCTATTTACCATGGTACTGAATTATTCATATAGTATTTAGTACACTATATAGTTAACTATATAGAATAATAGTAGTTAATCAAACTGTGATACTACAATGGTAGCTATATGTTTAAAAATAAGGTATTACCATAGCACAATGTCCAAATGTTTCATTATTATTATTTTTGAGGACTATAATGAATTTCAGATGTAAGAGTAACGCACGATGAGGGTTTGTTGAGTTGATGCGGAAACAATGTTTATATGCCCAGATTCGCCTCTCGAATAAATAGACGACTCACTTTCTTAAACCAAAGGGATACTCTTTGAATTATGTGATAAAATACCTACCTTAATAGGCTGTTTTGATTGTCATGTCATTGTAAATATCGGATGATTTCTGCTGGAAACTTTCCGCATTGTAAACATGCCGCGACGCCACTCAGATTCACTGCCTGACTGAATCTCCGCCTCTTCCCTCCTTCAGTTGGCAACGAAACTCGCATCTTTCCTCTGATTGGCTGTCTGGTACTTCAGTGCTCTCTGATTGGTCACTTGAGTGTCTATGTAGAACTGGGAATGTCCTAAATAAGTATACTATCGCTAATGAGTTTAATCCTATTACGTGTAATGTCTGTTCTGACTAAGATAACAGAAAACGGTAAGAATTTGTACCTGTATGGATTTATTTGTGTGAAATCATATTCAAACTACTGCTAAATAATCAATAGTTAAAACTCAGCTATTACAGTAGGATAGTTCACGACAAAAAGACTGTTACTTATAACAGACTACACAATAAGTTATTACTTTTATTAAACTAACATTTTTATAATATTTTATAGTTATGGTATCGTATTTTATGAACTTATATTAACTGGGCAAACATATGAAATAATTGTGACACCACATGACCTGGTTAGGGACTGTACAAAAATTATTTGTCCCAGTCTGTGAATTTTAGCGGCAATTCTGCTTATACAGCTAGGCTATATACAATTTTTAAACTATAATCTTGATGTGCATGTTATTTGTCATCTTCCAAACTAATCAATATTTCAAACTCATTTATAATATAACATTTATCTAGGAACGCATGCAAGACGACAAACAACCCAAAACCAAACATGTGATTGGCTTCTTTATTATTACTGCACTTTATTATTATTATTTTTTAAATTGCATTAGTGTATAACATTGCCTGAGGTGAGAAATCATATAAAAACTGTAAATAAACAATGATATAAGAAGTGAATGTACAAAAAAATTCACAGGTAAAACAGTTAAGAGGAAGATTTATGCAAAGCAGCGTAGTTTCGAAGGGCGACGTACAACCTCCCATTTTAATAATCAAACAGGGCAAAAATCATTCAAATAAAATTATAAACGTATAAATAAATACAATAAAGTGCATTCTGTAACATTGCTTGTACTCTTGCGCAAGTAACTGTCTCTACAGAATCTAAACACACGGACAGAAACTGACACCATCTATCCTACACACACTTTACAGCACAAATAAATATGAAAACATGTCTTGAAGGCATATACACCTTACCCAAATATTAAAAGCATACTAAAAATGATGTTACCTTGACAAAAAGTACTGTGGTGTTACTATGGCATAATGATGGTACCTGATATACTGTATACCATGGTACTGAATCATTATCATATCTATGTATATTCAGGGAAATACCATGGTTTATGTCCAAAAAAATATGGTATTATCATAGTACAATGTCTAAGAGACCATGTTAATACCAGCCAAAATTCAATCTATCATTT
This sequence comes from Ctenopharyngodon idella, assembly GCF_019924925.1. Taxonomy (NCBI): domain Eukaryota; kingdom Metazoa; phylum Chordata; class Actinopteri; order Cypriniformes; family Xenocyprididae; genus Ctenopharyngodon; species Ctenopharyngodon idella. The sequence continues at coordinate 7,126,538 of NC_067222.1, read as the reverse complement.
GTTTCTCCCTCTAAAGGTTAATATTTGGGTAAAGTGTAAAGTTCTATATTGGCAAAAGACGGTCAATCAAGGATCAGATGATTTTGATAATCACTGTGCTAACGTGGCACCAAATACTCCTAAGACATCGCTAGATTCACTACACACAGAGTCTCCAAAAGGACGTTCACACAAACGTGATAGTGACCGTGTGATTTAAAGTGTAAACATATTAGATCAATTCCACATGTAACATGAAGCCACTTCCAAAACATTGTTTCATCTCTCGCAAACCACTAGACATTTACATGTCAACCTACTACGTAATAAATTCTTATAAAAGATCACTAATATGTAGCAAAAGTGAATTAAAAGCCCTGAATGGATTAAAATTAAACACATCTACACATGGACGACCTCATACTTCACAAACTCTTCTGCATATACTAAAGGATAATTCAGGCTTTGTAAGAATTCAAGTGTATAATCCACAGTGCATTTACTGGCCTATTAATAATATAATCTAACAGGATGACATCATAGTGACCTATTTTCTTCATAGAGTTTGTCTAAGAATCTCAATATCATTTCATAACAATGCCATCCTTAAGGTTTTCCCTTCAGTCTCAAGAGTGGCAAACTCAACTATATAGACTCTCTTTTCTTCTTTCCAAGACATTTAAAATTACGCCACAAAAAAGTCAACATGAAACGACATCTGCAACCAATTTTGCTTCCATAATCTACTTCTACAGGTATGTGCTATTATTGCCATAATGCTAACTGGCTTTAAATTGCTGCATTGACTTGTGGCAAGATTTTAGAAAGGCTGCATTTCCTACAAAGTAGCTACTGGACTATAGACCTTAGATAGGGTTGAATTTTACACAGATTAAACAACATTGCAATCCATTACTTCCTGTCAAAAATTAAATATGTCACTACCCTGACTAAGATGTGTTGGTGTACGGCCAAGGTAATGTTAGCTGAAAAGGAAAGTCGTGCACTGATGAATCGTGCACAATAACACCAGGAACATGCATTACTAAAGTAAATATGGTCAGTTTAGATTTCATGTTGACTTTTGCTGGGCATTTCCAGTGCAAATGTAATTAAGACAGCAGAAACAAGCACTTATTCACATGGTTCTGTCCTTGTGCAACAATCATTTCCCATTTCCACCAGTTAAACCTTTCCAAACCTCTTGTTAGTCATTCTGTTGCCTCTAGCATTAGTATAGCGCTACTGTCGGCAGTTTAACAGTATAACTGAGGTACTGGAATGAGATTGTTTAGATATATGGTGTCGGTCACTTGGTAAACAAACACGTTAACGACCTCTTGATTCTAAATCTGACAAACTGATTGGTTGATATGGTGATGACTGAAAGTACATGCCCTCTACAGACCTGGCAGGAATGACTGGATGTGCAGTGTTCACTAGCATTAGGTCTTCATATCTTTTTTTTTTTTGACTCTTCTATTCACAATATACATGTAACATGCATCTAGAGAGACATACTGGTTTGTTCTACATCCACATATGATGGTGCATATACTCTTACGCCATATGCACAAACATATTTGACAATGATAATTTTGAAGCACCTTTACTTGTTTGCGATTCTTTTTTTTTCTTGTTTATATCTTGGTTTGATGGCTGTAGAGTCTTTTGAACAGTCTGCATTTGGACAAATACTGGGAATGCATCCCCTTCAAAGTTCCGAACAGAATATTCCTATTAGAATATTACGAATGTTTGGAAGAGCTCTTTGATGCCTTTTCAGGCTTTGATGATCCAGGACCGGGCCAAGTTCCCGTCAGCCCACGACGACTCCCAGACGAGGCCTCGGACTTTCCCAAGGTGGCGGCTCGTTTGTCCTCATTGGTTTTGGAGCTGTCCTTGGCCTTCCCGCCATCCTGAGAGCCCAACTTTATTGGCCCAAGCACAGTTTTAGCCACACTGGTGAGCTGTGTGACAAAGCTGGACCTGTCACCAGGAGATACGGCACGTGATTTGCTTGTGCAAGGCGACTTGGCGGTTGGAGACTCTTCGACCACTTCCAGCCGACATCTTTCCTCTTGAGGGGCTCTGGTTGACCCCGATGGGCTTTGAACCCGTTCTTCAATGGTTTTGGACAGGATAGGAATGGCTTCTGAGACTTTAGGTGGACCAGCAGAACTAGGTCCAGTCCCCTCAATGCTCAGAGATCCTTTACCTGACTTGCTTGCCTCTGGAGCTACTGTGGGTGCAGTTTTCTCCTTCACTGGGATTATTTCGGTGTCTTTGCCATTCTCCAGCCCTTTAGGACCCTTGGTTTGAAGGCTATGGGGTTTGAATTCCTGTGCTCCAGAGCTCTTGATAATTGGCGTCCAATTTGGGGTCTTGGAGCCACATCCCATTGCAGATGGCACGCTAAGAGATTCACTCTTTCCCACATCCCTGGCTGCCTCCTTCACTGTCAAGACGACTGAGACTTGAGAAGACTCAGACTTGGAGGCCACTTTCTCCTTCTGAGGTGTTTCGGCCAACTGGGTTGATTTAGGATCCAAGGTGGCTGCTATTGGTTCGGTTTTTGATGCAGTTCTTAAAACTGCTTCACTTGAGTCAGGCTTCTTCGCTTTACCCTCGGACTCTCGATCCGCCACTGAGTCCTGCCTTCCGAGATGCCTCGCCGGACTCAACGTGCGCTGGACGGGCATGTGCGTTGGCGTCTGATCGGGTGGAGAGGGTGGAGCCCCGGGCGTATTCTCCCCCTCGATCTCCATCAGGCTCTGGAGAGCGTGCTCGCAGTGGAATGACTCCCGGCGGTATTCTCCATGCACAACATCCAAACCGTGCTTCCTCATGGACACGCAAAGCCCTCCCTTCCTGTCTGAGCCCACGGAAGATGAGGATGACGGTGGAGGGGCCGGGCCAAGCTTCTCGGCAGACTGCACCCGTTGGAGGAGAGGGGAACGGGGTGGTTCTGCGCTCTTGGGCCGGGGGCGTGTGATCGGAGGAGAGGCATGGAGCTTGGCGGGGAAGGCCTGGGTGGTGTTGGAGCTGCCGACAGTGTGTCCAGCAATGGGCGGCGGGGAGGACGAAGTGGGGGATGGTGTGTGAGCCAGCGGGGACAGAGGAATGTTCCCGGCGGATTTGCAGCGAGCAGAACGGTACTGCCGGTGGAGTTTGGGTGAGAGACCGTAAAGAGAGCTTGGCCGCATGTGCTGAGATGTCGCAGGTGAGTTTGGCGTGCTGGACGCCGGAGAGCTGCTCTGAGACGACGTGCCTGAAAGGACAAGGACAGAACCAGGTCAGAACCTCAAAGAAACATGTAAAGGGCACATAATAATCAGTCAAAACACCCAAACACTGACTGTAGTTAAATATCAAAGGCTAATTGAGTTCATTTCAAAGCATGTCTGCCGGAAAACGAAAGAGGCAACACACGCCTCATCTTCAGTAGGTCAAATGTCACTCAAGTACATACTGTGAGGCAGCAAGGTTTAATCAAAACATGGCAAAATTCTGCTTTTTTTTTTCTCTAGAAAGGAGTTATTTTGTAACCAGACATTCTGAGATAGTCCTCACTGCAGAACACAAGATCCACAAGATCCAACTCCTCCCACTTTACATATCCCTCTACCTAAACCTACCCGTCTCCCCCCCGATTCCTAAACCTACCCATCTCCACACCCTGGATCTGGATCCAACTCCTCCCACTTTACATATCCCTCTACGTAAACCTACCCGTCTCCACCCCCTGATCCCTAAACCTACCCATCTCCACCCCTTAGATCTGGATCCAACTCCTCCCACTTTAAATATCCCTAAACCTACCCATCTCCACCCTCTGGATCTGGATCCTACTAGATCTCATGTTCTGCAGTGAGGAGCTACTGGACATTCTTGCATGTGCTGTATAATACAATTGTTCAGCTACTCAAAAACTTAGACCCCAATCATACTCTTGTTATATCAACACAGATGCTTCTAGCTTCAAGCTTCAAGCTTGATCTTCAGAGACATTGGACTCTGCCACAAGGCACAAGCATTTTTATGTATGCTTTGCATTCTCAGCACTGTTGCAAGCGGAGCTATAACAGTCAACAGTCTTCTACAGTCAACATGTTTAAAGCAAGGTGTGTGATTACCAATACAAACATTAAACTGTAACTCTGTCGCCCCCTTGTGTACTGCTGTTATTACTGTAATGCAAGAATGCATGCAAAGAATATAAACACACATGGAATGTATTGAATCTTCATTTTCATACTAGTATAATCTCAATCAGTCAAGCTAAAGTAATAAAAGTAGTAAAATGCAAGTATACATTTAATAAATAATGCATATAATAAATAATAAATTGACTTACTACTACTAATAACAAAAACATAAATTTGCAAAAGATCAGAATAACGAGGTATTTTTTGCTTCTTCTTTTTTTAAACTGTACATGTTAATTTAATTAAATTTAACATTTGATTGATTTTCATCATAATGAACCCCCAGGGGTTTGTGTCCCCTTGGTTGGGAATCTCTAGAAACACTCATTTTGACTGAATAAAACAAGTATAAATGACACCACAGATTTAGCCAATAAGATTCCATATCATAAAGCAGTAGGAGGAGCTCTGACCGAGGTAGGCGGAGTCTGGAGGAGAGCGGTACGTCTGTGTGGGTGAGCGAGCAGACAGGTTGTGTGTCGGAGATCCAGGCAGACTGTCTCCAGATGACAGCGAGCGATTCAGAGAGGACAGACTACGACTGGTGTGAAGCAGGTTTGACTGTTTCGTGATCTTACGAAAGAGAGAGCTGCGCTTCTTACTGCAGACAGAAAGAGAGAGACTGAGTAAAGCAATTATATAAATGAGGTGTATATTTTATGTGAAGGCATTCACTCTTTCTGACCTCTCTTGTCCATCTTTTGCTACTGACTTCTTGTTGCGTCTGGCCATCTTTGCTTTGTAGCTCAGCTTCCTGGCTGGCCCGATCTTTATGGACGTGTTTTCGAATGGAGTAGTTGTCACTGTTACTTTGCTGCCACTCTGAAAATCCAAATGCACCATGTTAAAGTTATCTCTAGAAAGTAATTATCATGAAACAACAAGTCTGTTTGTGATGCCCGTACCTTCAGAATGAGCTCCACCACCTCTGTGTGGACCAATCCATGCACAGACTCCCCGTTCACATGGGTAATGAGGTCACCGGCACAAAGCCCTGCCTCCTCGGCCGGCCCGCCACACTCTACATGCTATGATTGGAAGAAAGCAATGTCAATCATCACATGCAACACATTCTTCAGCAATAAAATCAGTAGAATGTCTCAGAATGCGTTCCTACCCAGACCATGTGATGCACGCTGTACACGTTACTGTCGCCCATGTAGACTCTGATGGCGCGCAGTGTGAAGCCATACTTCTTCCCAGAGCGATGGATGGTGATCGGTGAACGCAGGACGTTGACCGTAGGCGAGTAGTCGCGACTCGGAGATGAGTCACGAGACGAGGGATTGGACGAGATGGAGCGAGGAGACATGGGACTGGCCAATGGAGACGTACCATGCTGCTCAACTACGGGAGAGAAAAATAAAACCAAACAAATTTTTTTACACAGAACTTGCACGGAAAAATGTACATAAGAATGGTTTTATGAATGGCTTTATACAGAAATGTGCATGTTTCATACATAAGGCCCACAAAAAGGCCCATTATTAAAGAAAACACAAACCCCATGATTTTATAAAAGCATGAACACAGCTGTCTATAGTAATTAATGTGCTCACCTGCAGGTATGATGACAGACAGGGCCGTGGCAGAGGCCGACTTTATGACTTTGGTGCCGGAGCGAGTCGCGGTGCGTTTCTCACTGTCAGTGGGAATCTGATGATGTCGAGCTCTTCGTAAGACGAGGTCACTTCCGACTCGAGGCCCATACGAGTCTGGCATGTGCAAAGGCACTGCTGCTGTGGCGGCATCGGCGGGTCGCAGAAGTTTATCTGAGAAACAGGAAGATCACCCAAGATGAATATTAATTTTAGAGTGCACAACAGTATAATGTATGAAATAATTCTCTTTATTTGAAAACCAAATCACCTCCAGGATGTCCCACTGAGGCTGCAGAGCTGGACTCCAGCAGACTGGAGCTGACGGGCATGCTGGCGCCCTCTAGTGACGTTCCCCTGACTTTGATCGCTGGCTGGCGCGTGTGCACTTCACCATCTCCCTCTAGTGGAGAAGCGAAGCGGTGCGTGTCCATCAGCGCTGAGAAACGCCGGCGAGCTCCAGGAGGACTGGAGTCTGACTCAGTGAAGGATGACTCTGAACATGACAAACGCTTCCTACACAGAGAAAGGAGCATCATCAGTGGTTTTTAGGATAATCAATGTTCAATTAATAATTAAAAGTACTAATAATAATCATCAAAACCATATATATTTTTTAAGACATTATAAGGTTGATAGATAGTGCTCAAGGGCTCTATGTGGTTTCTAAGGTGTCCTGAGTGATTACTGGGATGTTTTACTGCATTGCTATGTGGTTGTTGTGGTTCTGAGTGGTTGTAAATTTGCTACTATGTAATTGCTAGGTGGTTTTAAGGTGTTCTGAGTGGTTGTTAGGGCGTTGCTATGTGATTGCTAGGGTGTTTTTAGTGCTTATGTGGTTGTTGTGGTTCTGAGTTGCTTTAAATGTGAAATTATGTGTTTGCTAGGTAGTTTCTAAGGTGTTCTGAGTGGTTGATAAGTTGTTGCTATGTGGTTATATGTTTTTAGTGCATTGCTATGTGCTTTTAATGCGGTTCTGAGTGGTTGTAATTTTGGTTGGTTGCTATGTGGTTTCTAGGGTGTTGCTAGGTGGTTGCTAGAGAGTTTTTTTACTATATGCAGTTGTTAGGCAGTTCTGATTGGTTTTAAACATGCAACTATGTGTTTGTTATGTGGTTTCTAAGGTGGTCTAAGTGGTTGCTGTGGTGTTGCTAGGGTGTTTTTAGTGCATTGCTATGTGGTTGTGGTTCAAGTGTTTTAAACTTGTTACTATGTGTTTGCTAAGGTGTTCTGAGTGGTTGTTGAGGTGTTGCTCTGTGGTTACTGGGATGTTTTTTTCATTGCTATGTGCTTTTAATTTGGTTCTGACTGGATTTAAACTTGGTTAGTTAAACTTGTGGTTGCTATGTGGTTTCTAGGGTGTTGCTAGGGTGTTTTAGTGCATGCTATATGCAGTTGTTACTCGGGCAGTTCTGAGTGGCTTTAAACGTGCAACTATGTGGTTGTTAGGAGGTTTCTATGGTGTTCTAAGTGGTTTCTATGGCGTTGCTAGGTGGCTGCAAGGGTGTTTTTAGTGAGTGGTTTTAAACATGCTACTATGTGGTTGCTAGGTGGTTCCAGGGGTGTTTTTAGTGAATGCTATGCAGTTGTTAGGCAGTTCTGGGTGGTTTTAATGTAAATGTGCTATTATGTGGTTTCTAAAGCGTTCTGAGTGGCTGCTGGGTTATTCTGGGAGGTTATGTTATCTGTCTTACATCTCAGGGGATCCGGTTCTCCAAGTCTTGTCTCGGAGGGTCAGGCTGCCCAGACTCTCTCTCTTGCTGCGATCTTCTCTGTGAGCTTTGGGCTCTCGGCGGGTCACCACAGGCTTGTGCTCCAGCTGGGACAGATGCTCCATGCTGCTGTACACCTGTGATTCAGACACATTACATGAGTCCTGGAATAGACTACATTACCCATAATCCTCAGTACTGTCTAATGAGAAGAACTGCCTTGGGAAGTTCATATTTTCGTACAGGTTTGTGTAGGTTTGGAAGTTGTACATTAGGTGTGTGTATGATTATCAGGAGTGAGGTCTAACCTTGCTGAAGCGTGGAGAGCAGGAGGAGAAGTGGTGAATCTCTACTGGCTCGTCGTCATTGGTGTCGTCCTCATCGTATGAGTGAACGTGATGATATCGCTCTGATCGCGCTGAAACGGACAGCGTTTAGATGAAAATGTTAACATGTGGCGAGCGCCAGAGGCGATTCTAGGATTTCAATATTAGGGGGGCTATATTAGACCGTGATGTTTTAAACACTATTATTTTTTAACTACATTTTTGCAATATAAGAAGATCTACATTTATCATTTTCATTCATGGAGATAACGTGAAAAATGTGCCATGGTTTAGTGGAGGATTTCTGTCACCTGGCGGAAAACACACACTTTTAACTTGAAAATTACATGAAATTACCACTATAACCGGTAGATGGCTGCAGAGTACCACTCATGAGCTCACGCCAGTCAAATTGTGTTTATTTATATTGCACTTTATACAATAAATTGCTTTAAATTTAAGCAGACTTACAGTATTAAACATGGAAAACTGTGTCAGTGTCGCTTTCCATTAGTATTACAACTTTATTTTCTACTATAAAGCGGCTTTCCAGCGTGTTGATGTTTTTACTCGTGGACGTCTGACCTCGACGGACTGAACAGAAGAAATGAACTGGAGAAGATTTCCATGTCAAAGGCGGCGGAGGCTCAGAGCCACGCCCACCTATTACATCATCTCCACTGACCAATGGTAGTATGAAGGTGTTTACTAGCAAGAATGAACTTTTACAGAAAGTTCGCGTTGGCAAGCTGTTTCTAACTCTCAAAACAAACACCAAAACGTACTTAGTTTTCGCCTGATTGTGTTCGAAATGACATCACAGCAGTTTGTTCTTCGATTTCGCATGAAATATATCGGGGCCTTAACAGACACCAGCATAAACACACACACAATCCATCCATCCGTCACTCACTGTCGAAGTAGCTGGTGTCCTCCTCCGACTCCAGATGAGGGATGAACTCGGCTTTCTGACGGAGCAGACTGCTCCAGTCCAGATCACAGAAGAACGGATGCTGCTTCACCTCGAATGCTCCACCTGCGCACAAACACACCACTCCATTCAGCGTGTGCAGAGCGTCCGACTCTACCAAAGCAATTAACCACGCAGCAGTAACATGATAAAAGACAATCAATGCTCCATAAATAATAAAATGTAGATATTTATATTTTCATTAGACATTGTATGGTTAATAAAATGGTCTAGAATGGGCTTACTAGGCCATTGCTAGGTGGTTACAAGGGTGTTTTTAGTGCATACTAAGGGGTTATTAGGTGATTCTGAGTGGTTTAAACTTGCTAGGTGGTTGCTTGGTGGTTTCTAAGGTGTTCTGGGTGGTTGCTAGGTGGATACTAAGGTATTTTACTGCATATTATGGGGTTGTTGAATGAGAGATTTTAAACTTGCTATTATATGGATGCAGGGTGGTTTCTAGGGTGTTCTGAGTGGCTGCTAGGGTGTTGCTAGGTGGATACCAGGGTGTTTTAGTACATACTATGGGGTTGTTAAATGAGAGATTTTAAACTTGCTACTATATGGATGCAGGGTGGTTTCTAAGGTGTTTTGAGTGGTTGCTAGGGTGTTGCTAGATGGATACTAAGGTGTTTTAGTGCATATTATGGGGTTGTTAGATGAGAGATTTTAAACTTGCTATAATGCGGAAGCAAGGTGTTCTGAGTGGTTGCTAGGGTGTTGTTAGGTGGATACTTTTAGTGAATATTACGTGATTGTAAGGTGATTCTGAGTGGTTTTAAGCTTGCTACTATGTGTTTGCTAGGTGGTTTCTATGGAGCATGCTGTTGTTAGGGTGCTCTGAGTGGTTTTGAACTTGCTATGGGTTGCTAGGTGGTTGCTAAGGTGTTCTGAGTGGTTGCTAAGGTGTTGCTAAGTGGTCACCAGGATGTTTTAAGTGAATTTTATGGGGTTGTTGGGCGGTTCTGAGTGGTTTTAAACTTGCTACTATGTTTTTGCTAGGTGGTTTCTAAAGTATTCTGAGTGGTTGCTAAGGTGTTGCTAGGTGGTTGCGAGGGTGTTTTTTAGTGCATGCTATGCAGTTAAGTGTTACTGGGTGGCATTAAACTTGCTACTATGTAGTTTCTAGGTGGTTTCTAAGTTGTTCTGAGTGGTTGCTAGGGTGTTTTAGTGTATAATATGTGTAGGCAGTTCTGATTTGTTAAATGTGCTACTATGTGGTTTCTAGGATGTTTCTAAGGAATTCTGGGTGGTTGCTAGGGTGTTGCTGGGTTATTCTGGGGGTTGTTATCTCGTTGCTATGGTATTCAGACCTGGAATCCCTCCTTCAGTGTTTTATTGTGCACAAATGGACTGGGGTTTAAGCTTTAAACTATTCTTCTGCAAAGAAATATTCTTATTTAATTGTCATTATTTACACCATGGTAAAATGCCTCAGACACGGTTCATACACTCAGATTTAGAGCCCAAATGAACAGCTCTAATCTATGTCAGCGGTTAGAGTGCATCAGCGTGTGTTCAGTGACAGAGGGTCACATGACTGCAGGTGTGTGAGGTCACCTGTGCCCAGTCTGAGCAGCGGGCTGGTCTGCAGTAGAGATGAGATCAGGTGCTGCGCGTCAGCGGGGAGAGCGTCGTCCTCCTCGGGCCACACGATATCATCTACACACACACAGACACACACACATTTTAGGTTAAATAGAACTATATTTTTCATATTCAGTATTTTGTGTTATTTTTCTAGTAAAACATCCTTAAAACAAAATATATTTATTTAAAATGTGACTGTTTGCTTTTTATGTTTTTGGAATTTCCTGTTAAAGGTTCACTGTTGAATGTGACTATTACTGTTGTTTGCTTCTATATCTATATTTTCATTATAGATATTTTACATTGTGTGCATTGTATACATCTTTTCCTTTTCTGACTTTGAGTCATGAGAAAGTTTAACTTTGTAAAGTATCTGATGTTGTGATGTCGGCTGTTTGTAGGTGCGTCTTTACCTGAAATCACCTGACCGAACAGCTCCTCCGGTGTGTCACCGAAGAACGGCACGCAACCCACCAGGAACTCGTAAAGGATGATGCCCATGGCCCACCAGTCCACCGGCTTCCCGTAACCCTGCCGCAGGATCACCTCTGGGGCAATGTACTCCGGGGTGCCGCAGACCTGGGGTCAAAAAATTATTAACCAACTACACTTGCATATTTCCTGAAAAAAATAAAAGTGGTGTTTATGAATACAAAACTTTCCACCATTGCTAAGGAAATTGCTGAGGCATTGTTATGCAGTTGCTTGGGTGTTTGGAATTATTTTTTAGCATGTTGGTGTTTGGAATTATTTTTAGCATGTTGGTGTTTGGAATTATTTTTAGCATGTTGGTGTTTGGAATTATTTTTAGAATGTTGGCGTTTGGAATAATTTTTGGCATGCAGCTGTTGCTTACTGGCAACTTGTGACACTGGCATTAATTCTTAACTAACACTAAACAGACACAATATAATAATTTAAAGAATAATGAACATGAATAATGAACATTGTCATTTTGTGTCTTTTGGTCCCTGTCTGTGATCCATGTCTTCTAATACAATATGAACTTATTTTAAAAGACAGTATTTTCTTGTACCTGTTTATCCAGGAACTCCCTGGTGTCCTTCTCGATGTGTCCCTCGTACAGGTTTGTGGTGAGACTCATGAGACCCATTTTAGACAAACCGAAATCAGTGAGTTTAATGTGACCCATGGACGTGATGAGCAGACTGATGGAGAAAGACAGACAGAGATCATGTGACACAGCAACACAAACGCTCACAGTGAAGCTGAGCGGCAGCTCTGACATGTGTTTAATTATATAACACAATCTGTCCAAATGAAAAGATTTTCATTAATCTCACACAGGAAGTGTCTGTCGCCGCCCAGCAGATGGCAAATGAATCCCAGCAATCGTTTAATTGAATGTGCAGGGTCATTTAGTAAATGAAACGCTCACAATTCAGTCTTGTCCACTAGGAGGCATCTTACTTGTCAGGTTTGAGATCTCGATGCACGATTCCATAGTTGTGAATGTACTCGAGTGCCAGGACGGTTTCAGCGAAGTACATGCGTGCCATTTCCACGGGCAGCGCTCCGATATTCTTCAGCAGCGTTGCGCAGTCGCCTCCTGAGCCACAGGAAACAAAAAAAACACAGAGGAGATCGCTTTAACATCTCAGCTGTGTCTTAAAGACAACAATACAGAAGTCTCCTGCTTCTCAGATGTTTCTCCTTCATTAAAATAACTTGTCCTCCTTCTTGCAGCTCATCTCTTCTCTTTTCTGATTATGTGTTTACTGGCGCGAGGACAGGGCAACCTGTCACTCACATCAGATCCACCAATAGCAAACCACAACCACCAATCATTTCTGCATAAACAAAATCAAGCCCCGCCCTACATTTGTGCTTGTTTGAGAAGCCATTTCACTCAGATATACGTCACAATGGGGAAGAAAAGAGGATCACAACTTTCGTTTCATGCCGACTTTAAGAGAAACATCTGAGAGTTGATACTTAAACAAAACATAACCGAGGCCTTAATAAAGTCTCATGAGCCATAAAAGAGCGATCAAACTGCGTGTGTGTCTCACCCTCCACGTACTCCATGACCATACATAGGTGTCGTCTGGTCTCGAAGGAGCAGAACATGCTGACCACGAATGGGTTCTCGGCGAAGGTCAGGATGTCTCGCTCCACAAACGCCTGCTGGATCTGGTTCCTCAGAATCAGGTTCTGTTTGTTAATCTTCTTCATAGCGAAGCGCTGCCGGGTCTCCAGATGACGGACCAGATACACCGCTCTGAAAAACACACAGAAACTTCTGTCACTGTCTTGCGTGTGTGTTTGGTTATCAGGTAGATACATACACACTACCATTCAAGATGTAATATAAGTCTCTGGTGTCCCCAGAATGTGTCTGTGAAGTTTCAGCTAAAAATACCCCACAGATCATTTATTATAGCTTGGATAGCAAAAACACGCCGTTTTTGTGTGTGTCCCTTTAAATGCAAATGAGCTGCTGCTCCCGGCCCCCTTTCCAGAAGAGGGCGGAGCTTTAACAGCTCGCACTTCGGTTGCTCAACAACAACAAAGCTGGAGAATCTCACGCAGCCAAAATGAGGATTGTCAGTAACGGTGTTCAGCTTTACATTGTTCAAACCGGAGTCGGACACTGATGGAGAGACTCAGGAAGAAGATACAACTTTTAGAATGAAACTGGACGTTTCTGAATGGTTAGTGGATAAATTTATGTAGTTGCTGTGGAGTTGATTCAACTCATCGACTAGCATGTGCCGACATGTTAATCTTTTGTTCAAATCCAGCGTTGAATTGACCCTCGTTTGTGAACAACCCTCTACTACAACAACTCTTCCTCTTCTCTAAAGCAGCCCAACATGGCCTCACCCCCTTTATTGTGTGTTCTCGGGGGGCAGCGTTTATGTAAATTTTAGGGTTTGTGATGTCACCAACCCAGGAAGAAGCTCGTTGTAGTCCCTACCAGCCGTTTGTTGTAGTCAAACGGCTGGTAAGTGGTAAGTGATTTCTGTAAAAGAAAATATCTCCCTTTGCATTGAGCGTCGTAACTTTGCAGATGTTGTTTATGCTCTAACAGCAACAATACACACTAGTGTGTGTGTGTGTTGGTTTACCCATAGGCTCCATTGCTGATCAGCTTGATGGTCTGGAAATCGGCCTCTCCAGGTGGCTTCATGGGTTTCATTTTTCCCTGGAAAAAGAGAAAAATCCCCTCAACACTTTATACTCGTTTGCACAGGAAGTCATTATCCTCTTGTAACAGATGCTTTACTGACACATAATTATTTTCAGGTTTCTTGGGACTATGTGTGTGTGTGTGTGTGTGTGTGTGTGTGTGCTTGTACAGCTATCTTTGTGAGGACCAGTTTGAGTTTTAGACCATTGGAGTGAGGACCAAAAGAGTAAAGTGTGGACTTTTTGGCCGGTCCTCACTTTCTGAGAGCCCTTTTTGAGGGTCAAGACTTGGTTTTAGGGATCAGGTTTTAATTAGGTTAAGGGCAGGTTTAGGGTAAGGGTTCGGGTTAGGCACTTAGTTGTGATGGGTAAGGTTAGGTAGATAGATGTACAAGTGTGTGTGTGTGTGTGTGTGTGTGTTCAGACCTCTGCAGAATCGTCTGTCTCTGGTGTGACGGGACCCTCACTGTCGTAGTGCTCTCGACTGACCATCTCTGAAACACAGACGTCACAGACAGTCAGCGACCAGCACACAGATCCTCTATAATGAAATTAGTGCGTGATTGTGCGTCTCACCCTCCAGAGGGTCTCGCGTCAGGCCCAGCTGGCTGATGATGTAGCGTGGGATGTCGGTCTTCATCAGGTGACCTTCTTTGGCGTGATCTTCAGCCGCCTCCAGCAGATGATAAAACTCCTCAGGGTTAAACTCCTGCACACGTACCAGAGCCACATCTATTATTGTTGCTATCTGGTTGTAGTAGTTTTTGTAACCGTCTATAAATAAGGCTGAATTAAATTGAACATTTGTAATTTGCTGAAGTACATGGACATTCTCCCCAAAACTTTGCTAGAGGCTCATTTCGTGGGCTTCTCAGTTTAACGGGGATAATGAATCGTTCATGTGGTTTAATCCTGGAGCAGCACAGAAACATTTTCAAATGACTGTCTGAGATTTAGAGGCAGTGAATCACAGAAGGTCAATGATAACAGTGACACGCTGCTTCAATCTAAATGCTAATGCAGGCTCAACTCGCTCTTGCTCAGAATACTTTAAAAAAGTGTTGTTGGAGTCCGGAGGGGTTTGGAGTGTCATGTTATCTGATGAGTGGGAATAAGGCTTCAGTGGATGAAAGAACAAACAAAACATATTTTCTCACCAAACACTCCAAAAGTCGGGCAGGTCGAGCGATGATGAAGAGGAGTTTCTTCACCAACTCAGTGACGAAGGTCAACTCTGAACTCTCTGACCGCTTATACGCCTGAGATAGAGAGAAAGAGAGATGAATGAAAGCTGATACCACTGACTTCTAAAATTAAATATATTTATTAATACTATTATGCACGTAATATATTTATTCCTAGATTCTTTATTACAAAATGTTATATTATATTAAATTAAATTAAATTGTATTATTATTTCTAGACTTTATTACAATACACTAATTATATTACATTATAACATAATATAATATAATATAATATAATATATACAGAAAATTAATTGGCCCTGGTCATGTAGCAATAAATACATATTTAAAAATATTCTAAAATAATAGTAATAATAGTGATAATAATATTAGGATTATTATTTGTAGTATAAATATATTATAATAATAATGATAATTATTATTATTATTATTATTATTAAAGTATGTAGTAATACATAAATATTCTAAAAAAAATAAATATAATAATAAATAATAATAACTATTATTATTATTTCTAGAATATTTATAAAAAAAAAATTTATCACCACATGGCCTGGGTCAATGTAGAAAAACGAATCCTACTCGGATGTATTAAAACTTCACAATCTATTAATATATAATTCACATTTCAGTAAAGAGACCGTTCTTGACAGGTTTGATGCGATGAACTCACGTCATCCAGAAGTTTTTCCAGGTTCTCCTGCAGCTCAAAGAAGTAGACAGACGTGATGAGACCTTCTCCAGATTTGGTCAGGCAGTCTCTGGACAGCTCAATGATCTGGTGGTGGATGAAGCTCAGGACCCCGTCGGCCAGCGGCAGAACGCTCTCGGGACAATATGTGTGGATGAAATCACACAACCGTCCCTCCATCTGCGCCGTGGCCTGAGAGGAACAAATAAAGAGATTATTTATGAAGAAAAAGATAGATAAAGATAAAGACAGACAGACAGATAAATTATCTAGTAATATTATTATTATTATTATTATTATTATTTCTAGATTGTTAATTACAAAAAACTTAAATATATAATAAAATATTATCAGTATTATAAAATACTGTATATATTAAATATATATTTATATTATATTTTATATAATATATCAATATACAATAATATATTCTAAAATAATAAATAAAAATAATATTATTTAGTATTTTGTAATAAATATTAATTACTAATATTATTACTATTTCTATTATTGTTACTAATAGATTATTTATTACCAAATTACTAAATAAATATTCCACAAAATATTATTATAATATATATATATTTTTTTTTTTTCTTGTGTGTGTATATATATATATACGTACATTATTTGAAATATAGGACAGATGTTTGATATATAGTTGTGTAGAACAAGATTTTTTTTATTTTAGTTTTTATTTTATTTTCATTTTTTTATATTTATTTGTCTCTTCAGTTGCCCTCAGTTAACCTGACGTTGCTCTGACGGTATAAATGTGTTTGTCTGACAGTAAACAGAGACAGACACCAGACACCAGTTAAGAGTTTCAGTGTATGTGTTAGTGTCAGTTCAATCTCTCACACGCACACACATACACACACAGAGTGGCATGTTGTAAAAATCAATATAGTCTCCTCTAAGATGGCTAATGTTAGGAAAGAGCTTCACATGACGAGGTCAGCACTTCATGACACGCAGGCTACTTAAATCAGCAGTATCTAAGCAGTAACGTTTGCTCTATCAACTGCCTCAGATGTTTCTCCTAAAATCAATAAAAATAAAAAAAGACCTAAATGAGTCACTAGTTGTCATCCAGTAAGAGTCTAGAGCTGTAAAATGAATGTGAAGAGCAATTCAGATCATTTGATGAGAAAGGTTTAAGTTCATATTGACATCTCTGACTTTTGATTTGCAGACTTTTGGATCTTGAGCAAATCTGAGCTCAGTTTGAGACACTGTTGAGATCACTTCTGAAGCTCACATGTTAGATTACTGGGGTCTTTTTCTTAGAAGGAATATCTGAGAAGAAAGCACCTAATTTTATAGCTTATTATTGTCCTTGGTTTTTAAAATGATGTTTATAATAATGCAAAATTGTCTCATTTTGGATCTCAGCATTGTACACATCCTTCACAGAGAAGCCAATATCAGAATGCACTACATCTCGTGCCACGAGATCTTGTGAGATTAAAATGAGATAAGATTTCTCATAGAGGTGAAAAGCTGTTTCGTGATATTGCTATGACGGAGTGTGAGGGTGACATTAGGATAGAATATGCCACCACTACATTTACATTGCACCTCCACTGTCATTTTGTTTTTTTATAGAAAAAAAAACATTTAAAGAGCTGCAGAGTCGTACGTAGTGCAGCAGGAATCAGAGTTCACTGATCACGTGGCGAGATGACTGACGAGACCATGGCGGAGGATTCGTTGCAGAACAGAGCTTTAGCATCTGATAAATGTCTGATCTTGTAGAATACGCACACAGCATCACCGCTTCCTATTCACAGAGTATGCGCAATTGCAAAATCGAAAGCGAAAGTAAAACGCGATTTCAATACCCCGCATTTTGAAAGTGGCTCTCTGATGCATGCAAATATCTCCCAATATGAAAGCTATCTTAGGCCAGGCTGTGTAGTTGTAACCATCTCTTAGCTCTGTATCATGCTTGAAGAAAAATTTGGTCTCTATTTGCACTTTGAACATTGAGAGTACTGTTTTTATTTCTATGATCGATTTGTGGAAAGGAGTTCAGTTAGGAGGTCAGAAGTTGTAGAAGCTCATGAATCATGTACAGTTCTGAGGTCTGAAGAGACTCATATGAAATCATACAGGAGAGAAGCAGTTTGTGGCAAAACCTTTTACAGTGCTTGAGTATTGTTGTCTTTTACTGCGTATGATAATTCATACTCAGAAAGTAAAACTGAAATGACATTCATTACAAGATGATTAGTTAAAGCATTTCAAAATGCACCTGCAGACTATTTTTCTAGTCATGTATTCGTCATTGAGGATTTCTTAAAAATACTGTGTAAAAATCTCGTCTCGTGAACTCAATCTCGTGTCTCGTCTCGTGAGCTAACTGCCTCGTCACACCCCTAATATATATATATATATATATATATATATATATATATATATACACTGTATATATGCTTGTGTTCTCACAGATTTTAAGAGATGACAATGGTGAAGGTAGACAGGTGTGAGAAACAGGTAGAGAGATGCTGTGGTGTGAGACAGGCGTGTGTGCTTTACCTTGGGGAAACGCTCCCTGTAAACATGATTCATCATGATGATCTCATTGTCATAGCAGGAGTGAGAACGACCCGGACTGAAGACATGAGAGAGAGAGAGAGTGTGTGTGTTAAACACAACTACTGCAACAAACACACACAAGCATGAGTGTGTGTGTGTGTGTGTTCACCTCAGGCTGCGTGAGCGCGGTCGTATGTGGGGTGAACAGCGTCCACCGTCATCGTCAGTGATGCTCTCTGTGCTACCAAAGTGGTTGGACAGGAAGTGCAGCTCGTCCATGGTGGGTTGAGACGGCAGCTGGTGCAGACGCTCCTGAGACGAGCTGGAAGACTGGAGATAAACACAGAGATTTACAACTAAATCCAGCTGAACACAGAATGAAGCTATGAACAGGATGTAAACAATCTGGAACCGGCAGCTCAGTTTCAATCCCTAGTGAGCTGCCTGCTGAGACAGTATTTTAAGACATCATATAGGTGCTGTCCTGACATGAACAGCTGTTCTAAACAACAGTCAGCAAAATAATGCTTTTTTATTACAAAGAAAGATTTTAGTTTAACGGTCTACTCTCTGCATTTAAAACCTATGGTAATTAAATATGGTGGGTATTCAAGTAAAAATACATTTCTTAGTGTGTCCACCATTACAAAACAGCTGTTTTTATCAGTGTAGTGAGCAGGTCTCTGACTGTACAGTGAAAGATACAGTACATACGGCACACGGCGGCATGAATGACCCACAGCTGAAGTGCATTCGGGTGTGTTTGTCTGGATCACATCTGATGTGTCGGTGTGCAGATGCTGCTGCACCAGGGGATTAATCACACATGACCTACAGAAACACACACATCTGCTCCATCTGTGTGTGTGTGTGTGTGTGTGTGTGTGTGTGTGTGTGTGTGTGTTTAAATGAGAGACTGAAATACCGTTGAACTGGGTGTGTTGGTTCCATATCCAGAAGAGGGAAGAGACGCCAGTGACCATCTTCGCCCATCACTAGATAGACAAGATAGATAGATAGATAGATAGATAGATTAGATAGATAGATAGATCGATCATTAACATGAGATGATCTTCCAGTTTAAGCTGTATTAATGTTAACTAAGTGTTTATGTTATAGTAAAGTCTGAAGTGTGTGTTTATTTACCGTCTGGAGGAAGCGAAGGAGAAATGTGCAGGAGTGCTGGGAGAGAAGTTACGAGGGCTGTCCAGAGGACTACTTCCTGTGTGGACAGGAAGAAACAGGACAGAATAAGCATCTCAGTCTATAACAGTTAGTTGTTTCACAGACTGCATCAAACACATGAGCTGTCAGTATCTGTAAAAGAGTTTCCCCTGGAAGAAGGTGGTTAACTTGAAGCTGGTTAGAGCTGGTTGACCATCTAGGATTATCAACACACCAGCATTCAGTTCCAAAAACCATCTGGACCACCTGGTTTGTCCAGCAAGTTGGTTTGTTAGCTGGATTTCCAGCAGGGGGCGGGGCCACTCACCGATGTGTCCCGGTAACGGGGAATGTGGGCGGGGCAGAGTTGGCGAGGTCAGAATCAAACTCTTCCGGTTACTGCGGCAACTACAGACAAACAAACAGAGAATTAAATGCTTTAAGTATGAATTGTTTTCGTATTTATTTTCCAACATCAGAGAAAATGAGGTTCAGTCAGATTAAGAAATCTTCAGAGCCAAGAACAGAGAAACTGCGTATGTGTGTGTGAGTGTGTGTGTGTGTGTGTGTGTGTGTGTGTGTGTGTGTGCCCTGCAGTAGAACAACAGCGATACAGAAAATTCCATTTCCACAGTCATCAATCTCAGTCGGTGTGTACCGGCACTCTGAAGAAACAGAGAGGCACTCTGGACGAGAGAGAGATAAAGATGAAGAGATAAAGAGAGAGAGAGAGAGAGAGATAATGGAGGAGTGGGAGTGAACGAGTTACTTGATACGCCTTGAGTGAGTGTATGAGAGCCATTACACACCATTACAGACATACACAGACTCAGAGTGTGTGTGTGTGTGTGTGTGTGTGTGTGTGTGTGTGTGTGTGTGTGTGTGTGTTTGTGTGTATAATCAGCTACATTGAGCAGAGAGCAGCCAAAAAAAAAAAAAAAAATGCTGAACGAACAGACTAAATAAAGCCTTATAGGGTTTGTGTGCCTCAAATCCAGCAAATCAGAAGTCTTTTGGTGCTTCTATGACAAAAAACCCTGAAAAGAAAGATTTGATATTTGAAATTTGATCCCAGGCTGTCAAAATGATGTCAACATCATTAGGAAGGATGTTAAATAGCACTGCCTAATACAGTACTAGTAAAACACACACACAGGTGTAGACAGAAGATTAGTCAACTCTTAAGGGATCATCCTGAACAGAGTGACCTCTCTTAAAGAGACAGTGACCTTCTAAACCCTTTAAACATATCATGAAAATCTGACTTTTTCTGTGTTTAAGTGCTATAATTGGGTCCCTGGTGCATCTACCAAACCAGAAAACGTGAAAAAGGACAACCCTGTAACTTTGTTTTGGCAAGCCTTTCTCTGCAAGCATGTGAAAAAAATGATCCGCTCAGATTTCGCTCCCATAGTGAGGTAGGAAGGGGATCTTATTATAATATTACCACCTCTTAATCTGCACATTTCCACCCACGGCGCCGCCATTTTGTTTTCGCAAGCGAAAACGGTGTACCGGTTCTAAAGCAATGGCAAAAGTTCAAGCAAAGCATGCTAACTGTTCTGTCGTTGGCTGCACAGACGAGCACTGAACACTATTTAGAGTCTCGTTAGCTTGGATAGCCTGCAAGTTGACCCTGGCAAGCTCGATTGCTAAAAAAGGAGCGTTTCTGTTCGAGCGATATTTTGGAAAAAATATTAGACCATTCACAGCATTTGATAGCAATCATAAACATTAGCCTGGTGTGTATGACTCTGTTTGGCAAACAGGTACGCTATGTATAGTGGGCATCCATACGGGATTTGCACAAAAGATTAACATGCTAGTCGATGAGTTGAATCAACTCCACAGCAACTACATAAATTTATCCACTATCCATTCAGAAACGTCCAGATGCATTCTAAAAGTTGTAACTTCTTCCTGAGTCTCTCCATCAGTGTCTGACTCTGGTTTGAACAACGTAAGGCTGAACGCCGTTACTGACAACCAACATTTTAGCTGCGTGAGGAAAGGGGGTTGGGAGCAGCAGCTCATTTGCATTTGAATGGACACACACAAAAACAGTGTGTTTTTGCTTACACCCAAATAGGGGCAATTTTGTTATAATATCTGTGGGGTATTTTGAGATGAAAGTTCACAGACACATTCTGGGGACACCAGAGACTTATATTACATCTTGTGAAAAGGGGCATTATAGATCCCCTTTAAAGCCTACTGTGTCATATTTGATACGCAAAGTTGCCTCTAAATGATCAACATGATCTGCTGAAAAACCTGTTGCACAATCTACCACATGCCTTCTGTCATCTGATTGATTTAGTTTATAGTTTTTTTAACAAGTAAAGGCATTTTAGTACAATTGTAAAAATGTCCACCTTCATCTTAGGGGTGTGCGATATCACGTTTTTTGATTGTGAACAATTAAATTGTCTCCACAATCTGCTTTTGAAGAATATCGTAGTATGGTGCTACATCAGTTACAGTTCTGGCACCCCCCGTCCCAACATACTGTACAACACGATGCACATTCACATCACATGTTAACGCAGAGGTAGAGTTACACTCACGTGACACTGCAGTTATTCACAATCATTAAAGTTTATTATCTGCACGCACTTTAAATCCTAAACATTTTATTCGCATGCTGTTTTGACATGCTTTTCTGTGCTTTTTTCCACTAAAAGCCTTTTTAACAGCGTTTGAGTACTAAACTAAGTTATCTTTCACAAACTGTCAAATACACACAAGGTTTTCATAAACACAGACGGTTATGTTTTAAACGATTGGGAGAAAACAGGATGCTCGTCTGTATATTAGATCCGTGCATTCAGTCTTAAAGTGACGGCAGCCTAATAAACCTGCTACCGCTTGTCATTAATGTTGATCAAACAACAAAAGACAAAGAGAAAAATCACTCACTGCTCTTCACTGAATAACTTCAGTAGCTTTAATAAGAATCAGTGTGTATATATAATTTATACAGTGATGTTGATGTAGTGATTTATTTTTACATTTGTTTATTCAATTAATTACTTGAATACCACTGTTAAATACACCTACTGCGAAAGAATAAAGCACTGTTTATTTCATTTGTATATTATATTGTGTATTTGTAATGTGCATACTTGTTCTTATTTTTAATAACAAAGATAAAATAATGAAATAAAGATTTTCATCTTCCACCCCCTACTTTGGCCTAAATGGTCTGTCATTCGTTTTCCTTTTATATTTTTTTGCCATGTAAGGCTAAATTTTTAAAATAGGAAAATTAGTTTGGTTGTAATTCTTAGTCACTTGCAAAATAGTAAAACCAACATGAAAAAATCGTGATAAAATTGTGATTTTCCTGAAGAAAAAAAAAAAAAAAGTGATACGATATTTTTTGCCATATCGCCCACCCCTACTTCAGCTCATGGATCATGTTTTTTTTGCTGTGAAATCTTTACTGATTTTTATAAAGTAAATGAAAGAATAACTTTAATATTGTTAGTAATATTTAAAAAAAAAACACTTACTGGACTGAAGCAACCTACTTGATTATCCATACATCTGTTTTTGGAAAAATCATGTTCAAATGTGACTATCTAATATGATCCAACAGGCTTTTGAGGATTATATTTTTCAAAACTACATATTTTTTGGACGTCTGAATAAAACTGAGGTGTTTTTTCATATGCCAGGCTTTATAGGGTTAACAGGCAGGATTGACCTTTGAAATAAACAATATAATACTGCATTGTTTGGTCTGTATTTATTTGTTGCGTCTCTTGTGGACTGTTGATTTAAATCTGTTGTTTACAGTAACTGCATCTAGATGTTCTTAATATTTTGTCTAAAGGTACAAAAAACTGTTTCATTTTTTTTTTTTTTTAAATGTGATTTTTCTGACTATTATTTCATATTTCAGGCATATTTCAGGGTTACAGTACCTGCTAATATCAACATACGCTTCATTATTAGAGGTCTGACACAGTGTATCTCAACATTTACATCTTTCTACTCGGACATTCAGCATCAAAATGGAAGATTTAAGACCAAAACTTCAGAAGATGTAAGAAAGTGCAAGCTAATAGATCAATGACTCACCAATGCATTCAAATGATCAACAAGTAATTCACGAATCAAAAAAGTTTGCAGGACTTAGTGACTAATAACACTAGTCTCAACAAATAGTAAAATGTTCATTTTGAGTCAAACAACATAACCTGTGGCTCAAATACACAAGATGAACATTTTGATTCAATCTAACA
Organism: Ctenopharyngodon idella; assembly: GCF_019924925.1. Lineage (NCBI taxonomy): Eukaryota > Metazoa > Chordata > Actinopteri > Cypriniformes > Xenocyprididae > Ctenopharyngodon > Ctenopharyngodon idella. The sequence goes on along the minus strand of NC_067222.1, from coordinate 7,103,148 downwards.
GCATAATATATACACTATACACATAAAATATCATATAAAATGAGATCCCAGCATCGACTAACATGTTAAACTCACTGCATTGATGAGGTCATTCAGTTTGTGTGTCACCAGCTGCAGGTAAACAATGACCTCAGCAACATCTTTACGGGTATTAAAATGCCATTTAAAACAGATTTTAAAAACGTTTCACCTTTTAGTGCGACGAAACATGCCGCCCTGCATGATCAAGAGCGAAAAGAAGACACAGCCGCTCAGAAATAACCAGCGTGCATCACAAACATCATCAGATGGAGAACGGTTAGAGCGTCTGGCTTTGCTCACACACTGGAAAATAGAGTGCAAGGGGGAATTCTGGGTAAAATCTCGAGGGCAGCGGATGATACCAAGACGAACGTTAAAAGAGGGGGAGCAGGTGCAGCACATCCGTTCATAAGATGCTACAAAGGGAGTGTGTGTGTTTCTAAATTTAAGTGCAATATGCTTTTTCCCAGAGGTCACGGTGGATGATATAACTAAGAATCACAAAATAAAAAAACTAAGTGAACGAAGAAAGCTTTTAGGGAAATGGACAGAGAGAGAAGGCATCCTGACAAAGAGAGACAGACTGAGTTTGTACTGCACACAAAATGAACCAGTATGAAAATGTATCATGATAAATGTTGTTAATAAGAAACATTTATTTTTTATTGGACAGTTGATTTTGTTGCTGATTTAAAATATGTTAAAATATGTTTTTGAGATTTCAGGATTGCCCCATTCAAGCAGATAGGACTTGGTCTTGGATGCCCGAAATAACTGCCGGGAGGTGTTGCAAATATGGCCGCCAAATGAACAGAGTTTGCTTGAAAGGGACTTTAATAAATCCTTCGATGCGAAACAAAAAACGTATGTGTCCTCAACAGAGGATGTGATTGGATAACTGGACAAACCAGCGGACCAATCGCACTTCACAGGTTCTCAAATGTTGGTTTGGTTGCTCTGAAACGCCTTAGCCAAAGTCTGTCATCAAAATGATTTGGTTTAATTACCTCCAAGAAGCGTCTCACACTATTGCATTCCCAAACACCAGCCAGATCACATGACAACATTGATTGGATTTCGTCTGCACGGTCATTAATGATGGAGGAAAAAAGATCCACCATTTCTTCCCTGACTGTATCAACTTCCATTTTTATTACAGATATTTTGCACCAACTTCCTCGGTAGTAGCGATTTTGTTGTCTTGAACACATGGGATGGAAATGGTGCTTTATTCACAAATGTTTTATGCAATATTCCAATTTTGCTCAAGATAAATTTGCAACTTTGGATGGAAACATGGGACGCAGTTACTCATTTGTTATGGGGTTTTCAAAACGAACCCTGATACATGTATCTAATCTGATTAAAAAGATGCATATGAAACATTTTATCTTCTTGTAATCATTGAAAATGAACTCACCTGCTGTTCTTACGGGGCAGAGGAAGATCCTTCTGGGACGAAGACAACAAGACAAAGACGGAGAAACACACAGAGAGAAAACAGAGATCAGATGGGAGTTTGAAATAAGCATGATATCTCAGACACACATTAAATTTGATACCAGAGTAAGCATCATTTACAGAGCCACAAATTTTACTTTACACTTTACAAAAAAAGGTCTCATTTGTTAACATGAAACCTTATTTAAAATGAAAACTTATTTTAAAGTGTTATCGAAAGTCTATATATCACAAGAATCATGAACTAACAAAAAGCAATACATTTTTACAGCATTTATTTTTCGTTAATGCTAATGTAACCCCTATACCCAGGTCCTACTCGCCCCACTCTGCACGGGCCTCGAACCTGGGTCTCCGGTGTGGGAGTTGGACGCTCGAACAAGGAGGCTAAGGCTGCAACCTCTAGCGTCAGTCGCTAGAGAATCTCTTGAGATCAGAGGAGTGAGGTTTACTTGCACAGCGACTACTAGTTGGCCTCCGTTACACTCACCCCCCCTAAACCTCACTCCCATCCGGGTCACGGCACCAATGTAACCCCTCTACCCAGGTCCTACTCACCCTGCTCTGCGCAGGCCTCGAACCTGGGTCTCCGGCGTGGGAGTCGGACACTCTAACAAGAAGGCTAAAGGATGCAACCTCTAGCATCAGTCACTAGAGCATCTCTTGAGATCAGAGGAGTGAGGTTTAATCGCACAGCAACTACTAGCTGGTCTCCATTACACTAGTTAATAACATTAACAAAGCAAACTTTACAAGCAAAACACTTGAAGCGAAGTTTGTTTGGGTTTAAATGATGAAACAATAGAACTAGTGTTGAAAATAAAGACAGAAACTATTTAATATGTTTAATGTAAAGTGTGAGAATGTCACTGAATTTGTATTTGAGACAGTTTTGGCACGTTATTCTAAAAATGCAAATGAAACAGTCTGTTCGGTTTCTGTGGACAAAACACACTGGAACGAACAAACTAAACACATTTGGCATACGCAGAGAGAAGCTGATGTTGCTCTGGCAGCGTTCCCGTCCTTCATTTCTCTCGCTGTACGTCTTTGATTGAACACGCGACTAACCACATAATATCCTCTCATTCATCTTACTGACAGACTCTCTGTCTCTCTCTCTGCAGAACTTCAGCAGATGTTCATTCAGACCCAGAGAAACAACACTCCTCACATGTTAAACAGATCTGAACCTCCAAACAGATTCAGAATTTACTCCTTTTACTTTCTTAATTCATGTTCGTGGTCTTACTGTGAATGATTTGTAGGTGCATGTATCAAGAAAATATTGAGTTAGACCATCTACATCCTGTCAATCACACTCCAAGCCCCGCCCTCTAAAGGCATATCAGCCAGTCTGATGTCAGCAAACTACTGTATGGAAGCTTGTTTCCACCAGGAAATAAAACTTTTTTTTAAAAAAAAGGTAATTGCGCCCTTTTATTGCACAATTCTGACTTTTTTTTAATCACAATTGTGAGTTTATCTCTCACAATTCTGAGAAAAAAGTCATTGAGAGTTATAAACTTTTTTTTTTACCTCGCAATTCCAAGTTTTACAAATCGCAATTACTTTTTTCTCAGAATTGTGAGATATAAACTTGGAATTCTGACTATTTATTTACCTCGCAATTACAAGTTTATAACTTGCAATCACTTTTTTCTCAGAATTCTAAGATATAAACTTGGAATTCTGACTTTTTAAACCTTGCAACTCCAAGTTTATAACTTGCAATTACTTTTTTCTCAGAATTGTGAGATATAAACTTGGAATTCTGACTTTTTTTTAACCTCACAATTACAAGTTTATAACTCACAATTACTTTTTTCTTAGAATTGTCAGATATAAATTTGGAATTCTGACTTTTTTTAACCTCACAATTACAAGTTTATAACTCGAGGAAAAAGGCTTTTTTCCTCAGAATTGTCAGTTATAAACTCAGAATTGCGGATTAAAAAGTCTGAATTGTTAAATAAAAAGTCGCAACTGCCTTTATATTTTTCATTCTGTGGCAGAAAAAAAACTTGCACGGCAAACAGTTTCAGCATAAAAGCTTTTGCTGAACACAGGCCACTGTCACCTTTAGCCAATTATATTTAAACAAAATAGTATTCATATTTCAATGGAGACATTTTATGTATGTTCATCAACAAAAAAAGAAGAAGCTTGCAGCAGCTTTAATCAACAAACATCATTAGCATCAATTGACATTGATCACTAATAAATAGGAGCGCTCAGATGTCCTTGGACACGTGTGCACGCGTGTGTGTGCAACTGTGTGTGTGTGTGTGTGTGTGTGTGTGCTTTCAGAATTAATGTTGTGCCTCATTTTACAAGATTCACACAGGAACACAGATCTAGAGATCTAGAGAGGTATTTCACCACAGCAAAAAAATAAGAACATTTATTTTACATAAAGAAATGGACCATTAAGACTGTGACATTATTTTCATGTCAATTTCCTTAAAATTCACCTTGCTGGAATGTAAAAAAAAACAAAAAAAAAAAAAAACATTATGTTGGTATTTATGATTATAAAATATTTTAATAATACTTACAATATTACAGTAATGAGAATCATCATTAGCATTACATAAAAACTCAAAAACCATCCAACATCCAACCATCCAGACACATTACAGTAATAAGATGTTTTTGCCAAAAATGTGCATGAAAATGTCACATTATGCAAATAACGCAATCTGCAAGAAATCACATCATTACCACATCATAGCACAAGCTGATCCCGCAGCCAATGTGATTGCTTGCTCAACATTTAAATAGTCCTCTTCGCTGTTTGCTGTAAATTGCTTCATTGTTTGCTGAGACCTTCCACCTCCCCCAGTTCCTCCTGCCTAGATCTGTATCTATTAACAGTAGTAAGTCCATACTTGCTCTGCAGCAGCAACAGCGTAGCAGATCTAGTCCGCCATGACCAAATACATTAACATTGCCATATTCAATAACATGATAAAACAATTCAGAGTTGTCATGATTGAAATATATACAGTCAAACCAAAAATTATTCAGACATTTTTGATATATTTTTACTAGTGGGTGCAGGACACTATAGTTCATTTATGTAAGTGAGGATAGCAAAAAAACAAAACAAAGTAAACTGTGACATATTATACCCAAAAATTCTTTATACAGTGGACTACCAGTAAAATTGATAAAAATTTGGAACCAAAAATTATTCAGATACTTTGACCTGACCATGTTTTGCTTAAGTGTTATCTGACATAATTAAGATTCATTTTTTCTGACACAGTTTAACTCTGAGATCTTGTCATATTTTATTACCATTTTTTTAAACTATAGTGAATAAACTGTAATAATGAATGAAATGTTCAAGGTGTCTGAACAAATTTTGGTTTGACTGTATATATGTGTGTGTGCTTTTAAGTTAAAAGTGTGTTTTGGGCTGAACAATTACCTGGAGATGTTGTCATGAGATTCACCTGATCAAAAATATTACAGAAATAAACAGATTTTGTGAACAGCTACAAAAACTAAACCAAACAAAGAAAGCGTTTACAAAAATCAAAAGCAGCTATCTGAATGTTCCAGAAGGTTTTATCATATTAAAGCTCAACGGGGCTGAAAGTGGCCATCAACATCTTCATTTATGACAATAAGAAAGGAAAAGTCTGTATCAGAACACTTTCATAAGTGTTGTATTTTTAGCATTATTATTTAGCAACAGAAGATGCTCATTTAGATTTGACTGACTGATCAAAAGCCGCATCACTGTGCTCTTGTATGCTTCCATGTTTCTTATTGATCAATAAAAGCGTGTGTTTCCATGACAACACAGGCTCTGGTGTAGTGTGCCAGTGTGTTGCTGACACATTTACATCGGGCCGCCCCATGAATAATCCCTCAAGAGGCTCTTAAATGCTGTGGCTCAGTCTCCCTCGCTATCGACTGTGGTTAAACGCCCTCTGACTGACCTGACAGGCCAATTATACTGTAAATAACCTGAGAGATCATGACCACACGAGTATTACAGCATGCATGTCAAAATACACACTCACACAGGACTGATCTTTAGCTGTATGACATTTTTTCCTGCGTCGTTCTGTTTTTTTTTCTTTTTTTTTTTTCTACAGTAAATACCATAAATACCGTTTTCTACAGTAAATACCATAAAACAAAATGGCAAAAACATGTTTCCCAAATATAATTTCTGTCATGACAACTCTCAGAGTGTTTGGTATGGTAATGGATATGACAGTGTTGATATGGTTGGTCTTGACAGAATAGATCTGTTATGCTGCTGCTGCTGCTGTTATTGCTGCTGCTGTTAATTATTGCTGCTGCTGCTTCTGCTGCTGTTATTGCTGCTGATGTTATTGCTTCTGCTGATGTTATTGCTGCTGCTGATTATTGCTGCTCCTTCTGCTACGGTTTGTTATTGCTGCTGCTTCTGCTGCTGTTATTGTTGCTGCTGTTGGTTATTGCTGCTGCTTCTGCTGATGTTATTGCTGCTGCTGATTATTGCTGCTCCTTCTGCTACGGTTTGTTATTGCTGCTGCTTCTGCTGCTGTTATTGTTGCTGCTGTTGGTTATTGCTGCTGCTTCTGCTGCTGTTATTGTTGCTGCTGTTGGTTATTGCTGCTGCTGCTGCTGTTATTGTTGCTGCTGTTGGTTATTGCTGCTGCTGCTGTTATTGTTGCTGCTGTTGGTTATTGCTGCTGCTGCTGTTATTGTTGCTGCTGTTGGTTATTGCTGCTGCTGCTGCTGTTATTGCTGCTGCTTCTGCTACAGTTGGTTATTACTGCTGCTGCTTCTGCTACGGTTGGTTATTGCTGCTGCTTCTGCTGATGTTATTGTTGCTGCTGTTGGTTATTGCTGCTGCTTCTGCTGCTGTTATTGCTGCTGCTGTTATTGCTGCTGCTTCTGCTACGGTTTGTTATTGCTGCTGCTTCTGCTGCTGTTATTGTTGCTGCTGTTGGTTATTGCTGCTGCTTCTGCTGCTGTTATTGTTGCTGCTGTTGATTATTGCTGCTGCTGCTGCTGTTATTGCTGCTGCTTCTGCTACGGTTTGTTATTGCTGCTGCTTCTGCTGCTGTTATTGTTGCTGCTGTTGGTTATTGCTGCTGCTTCTGCTGCTGTTATTGTTGCTGCTGTTGGTTATTGCTGCTGCTTCTGCTGCTGTTATTGCTGCTGCTGTTGATTATTGCTGCTGCTTCTGCTGCTGTTATTGTTGCTGCTGTTGGTTATTGCTGCTGTTATTGCTGCTGCTTCTGCTACAGTTGGTTATTACTGCTGCTGTTATTGCTGCTGCTTCTGCTACGGTTGGTTATTGCTGCTGCTTCTGCTGCTGTTATTGTTGCTGCTGTTGGTTATTGCTGCTGCTTCTGCTGCTGTTATTGTTGCTGCTGTTGGTTATTGCTGCTGCTTCTGCTGCTGTAATTGTTGCTGCTTCTGCTGTGGTTAGTTATTGCTGCTGCTTCTGCTGTGGTTGGTTATTGCTGCTGCTGCTGCTGCTGCTTCTGCTGCGGGTGGTTATTGCAGTTGCTTTTGGTTATTTCTGCTGCTGTTGATTATTGCTGCTGTTGTTATTGCTGCTGCTGTTGATTATTGCTGCTCTTGGTTATTTCCACTGCTGTTATCACTGCTGCCGTTGATTAGTGCTGCTGCTGCTGATGCTGCTTCTGCTTTTATTGCTGCTGCTGTTGGTTATTGCTGCTGCTGGTTATTGCTGCTGCTGCAGAGCAAGTACCAGACTTTCTACTGCCAATACATACACAACGCTGCTGTGAGCAAGTAAGACATGCTGCTGCTGTACAATATAGCGTACGTAAATTACCCATAAGCAGATCTATACAGGTGGAGCTGGGGAATGTGGAGGGTTTCTGAAAGCATGCTGCAACTGCTACAGCAAATGCTGACCAAGTATTTGAAGGTTGAGCAGCGAGCTTGTTGGCTACTGATACAGCAGGAACCAATCAGCTGTGCCCTATAGAGACCTATCAGTCTGCGCCATCAAGAGTTTCATGACAGAAGAAGTTATTTCACTGAAACATTCACATTCCTATTTAATAAAGATTGGCAAGCTACAACAGTAGCATGCAGGACTTTTTCCACATTTCATGAATAAAAATGCAACAAAATTATTATTAAAAAAAATGTGATTATGCTTTATTCATTACTTCTTGTGAGCTTAAGCTATAAAAATATCAATAATTTAGAAATCTATTCAATGTTTTAATTCAAATGTAAAATTAAATTTCTGCAACTACACCTTTGCGCTACATTGAAATTTTAACTACAAACTTTTTTTTTTATTTAAATCAAATTTAAATGTAAAAACATTTATATATGTAATAAATACATAATATGAAGTTATATATAATGGTAAAATGCTGATGAATATATTGAAATCCAGGGTTATTATAGTCAACTAAATCTAAAACCATAAAAAAATTACATGTACTATAACAAAATTTAACTGAATCAAAATAATATATAAAAAAATTACAATTATTTTATTTCAGCTACTTGCCAAGAAAACATTTCTTATTTTCATTTGCTTTAACTTTATGTACTAAAATAATTCAAAATAAAATAAAATTGAAACAAAATGAATAACAATAGACATTTTTTTAAAAAACAAAAACTAACAAAAATGACAAAAAAACGCACAACAAAAATCACTAATACTTTACCTACAATTAAAATGAAAAAAAAAAATACTATACTATAATAGTCAACCATCTCTCAGTGATACTAAAATAAGATTGCTAAAATCTTTTGAGAGGTTTTTAAGCATTTTCTCAGCTGTTTTGTATTTGGCATATTAAATACTGGAGCTCTTCTTAGACTTTAATAAGGGTAAAGTATAACGAAATGAAACTCAATTTAAATTCAATTTAAAGAGTACTGTATTTCACTTCTGACTTTCACTTTCAGCGTGCAGTTTCCTTCTGCTGTGTCAAGTATCAGTGAGATACTCATTTAACTTTCTCATTAATGTTGTACAATATATAGTTTTGTCAACAGAGACTTAATTAATTTTACTGAGGCTTGAAGTGACGAACAAGCCTGTTTCATGACGATACCAAAATATCTGGCAGTGAAAACATGTATTCATTTTCAACATAATGAATTCATGAGGCGTCATCTTCATTAAATTAACGTTCCACGTAAAGCAACAGAAGGCTAAAGCTCATCACTTGTTTTTCTGAAGATAGACGTGGCACTTGTGCTGTCTGTTTGTTTCACTGTGACTCACGTGTTTAATTTTAGACAGTAATTGAGTTTTCCATCCTTAAATGCTGTAAAAGCTTCCCAGAAACCCTGCCTGCGGAGAAGAGCAGCCCGGCGAACTCGAGTGGACAGATGGAGCCGAACGAGAACAAACTCTGAGCAGAGATCAGCCGAGAAAAGCACTTCAGCTGCTGTAATGGACCATGAGTCATATACTGAGTCCCCAACACAGAGATGCTTTGAATATTACAGTTAAAAAAGATTATAAAGCAAATTATCACAATTAATTATCACAATAACATTTGATGAATTATAAATCTAATGATAATTTGGTAACACCTTACTTACAGCCTTTATGCATAATGCATTGTGGCAGTGATTTTAAGCACCACTTTCTTCATAAAATGTAAAAATCTACTTCTACATATTATATTTCTTTTTTTAACATGAGTTGAACACAGTCTGATCATCATCGATTCTACTTCCAGATGATCTGTCTGAAGAACGATGAGCAGTCTGAGCTTTAATGAAATGGCACAAGCTGGGCCTCCTGCCCACTGTTTGGTGCAAACCCATCATTTACTGCGCCAACCCCATAATCTGAGCGTCATTAACCTAAGAGCGTCCCGTGTGCCAGCCAACAGAAAGCAAAACAGCCTGTGAGTTATCGCTGCGCCTTCTGCCGGGATTTTCGGGATTTCCTCCAACTATTTTTACTAATGGCTCTCTGCATCAGGAGTAAAATGTGCATCAGATGCCTTCAGTGATTAAATGAGAGCCGCCGGAAATCTGCTGGAGTCTGCGTCAAAGCAAAACACGCCAGTCTCGAGGGTCGATTACAGAGACGAACATGAGGACAGACACTGTCAAGCTCCAAAATGGTGAAAAGCGTATAAACAGTTAAAAAATATTGACCTCAGGAAAGCCACACTTATGGAAGCATGTTTCCGCCACTAAATAAAAAAATAAAAAAGGTAATTGTGACTTTTTTTCTTCTTCTGAGAAATAAAGTCAGAATTGTGAAATGTAAAGTCAGAATTGCACACAATTATTAATATAAAGTCGCAATTCTGACTATTTCACAATTGCAAGTTTTTATCATGAAATTCTGATTTTATAACTCGAAATTCTGACTTTATATCTGGTAATTCTGACTTTATAACTCACAATTCTGACTTTATATCTCGTAATTCTGACTTTATAACTCACAATTCTGACTTTATACCTCGCAATTCTGACTTTATATCTCGCAATTCTGACTTTATATCTCGTAATTCTGACTTTATAACTCACAATTCTGACTTTATATCTCGCAATTCTGACTTTATATCTCGCAATTCTGACTTTATATCACAATTCTTGCTTTATAACTTGCAATTCTGACTTTATATCTTGCGATTATGACTTTGTCACGCAATTCTGACTTTATATCTCGCAATTCTAACTTCTTGTCTCGCAATTCTGACTTTATAACACGCAACTGACCCTTCGCCGGGAGTTTGATTGACAGGCGATCTAACCAATCATAACGCTGAATCCACCATTTTGTCCAACAAAGCAGTCAGTGGAGTTGGTAGATTAACGTCGGTGGACTTGAACTTGAAAAATGGAGTGTACTGACGTCTTTCCACGGTTGAAACAACATTCCTTCTGATGTTCATTCATGTTTATTTGATGCTTTAAACTAGTAGGAAGAGATGATCGGTTCACGAGCCGCTTGATGAGGCGCTACAGCGATCTGTCACGACACATTAAAGAGCCACAAAATGGTATTTACTGTTTAAATTTCTTTAAAAATGACAAAATTTGAAATTTAAGACTTTGTTTCATATTAAAAGTAACCTGCTCTGTCTTGTCTGTAGACGTGTTGTCAGTGTCCTCTTTGCTCCGCAACGTATTTTCCAATGCGTGAGAACATGATGTGTGGTGAGAGATCGGCATGGCTTGTCGGACGTAGCAACAGTAACTAAAGGGGGCAGGTCCTTGCCAACGGTCAATTCTGACTTTATATCTCGCAATTCTGACTTCATAACTCGCAATTCTGACTTTAGATCTTGCAATTGCAAGAAAAAAAGTCAGAATTGTGAGATAAAAAGTCGCAATTCCTTTTTTATTTTTTTATTCATGGCAGAAGCAAGCTTCCATACACACTAAAAAATATTGGTATAGAAACAATTTTCACTCAGTAATTGCTAAGTTTTACAAATAATTACAAAGAAACATTAAATTTTGAAGTAGAAAAACGTACTCCAATTATTTTACTATTATTTACTATTTTTTTACAGTAAGTGTCCATGGCTCATTAGTTAACTAGAATAAACAACTGAATAAATTCCTGAATTATTACATCTTCATTATATTTTTACTTAACCTGTTAGTGTTGTCTTCATTATGTAATGTATGTTTGAATAAATCTGTCATGAATTTTTTTTTTTTATTACACCTATTGTTTAAAAGTTTTTATCTCAACAACAAATTGGAGTACATTTTTAATGTAAAAACACTTTAAATGTTTGTAAAACTCAGTTCTTATTTGATTGTTGATTATGAAATAATTTTGCTTAATTTATTGCTCATTTTAAAAAAAAAAAACACGTTATTTTTATTTCCAGCTAAATTAAAAACTTTAATTTTGGTTTTGGTGTCTCTGTAAAAATTTCATTTCGGTGCATCACTAAAAATATAATAAAAAATGAACATTTTGAGCTGCATGCATACAGCCGTTCACCTAAAATGCTCCTATAGCCTATCAGCTCCTAATGAGCATGCAGCACCCTGCTGCATGATGGGAGTGACCTTTGACCTCTGAGACGGTGTGTTGCACCATATGGCAGCAACAGTGCAGTGGGAGGGGGTGTTAACTGAATAACCAACACAATGAGTGTGTGTGATGCACAGAAGACACCCGAGGGACACGCAAAAAAATGGTGGAGGGCAATTATTCTCACACTGAGCAAAAAACGTGTCACATGTCTGAGAAACACAATCACACACAATGACAAGCTATTATATTCTGCATAAATGAAGCCTATTTTAGGAACATTTTTTCTTTTGCATTCTGACATTATTTTCATGACAGTTAAACACGTTTCATCCCGAATTCTCATTACTGTAAATGTCAAATAATCTTGGATACGCATGGTCCTACTCTTTGATACAATGTATTCTTCATTGGTTTAATTTTTTAAATGACACATTTCACCCCAAAATTTCATTACTGTGAATGTCAAACAATCTCTGAAACTGATAAAATACTGATATTATTTAAACTGTAAAATGGTTGATTTAAACAAACAAAAAAAATGTTTTCAGATAAAAAGATTTTTCCTATTGGATTATAGTAATGATAATTTTTTGACAATTTGGGGGTAAATGCACTTAATTGTCGTGAATGATAACAAAAAATAAACTGCTCAAGAAATAAGCTTAATCTAAATATAATTGTGTATTTTTGTGGTTGATTTCAGGCTGAAATTTTCAGATAACACACAGACCGTCCGTCTCTCTCTCATGTCTCAGACTTCATGAATGACTGTCTACTGATGACTGTGTGTGTGTGTGTGAGATATCATATCAGACTGTTTAACTCATTGTGAAACTCTAGATACACAAGCGGTTTCTGATGTCGACACACACACATACACGGTCCAGCAAAGCAAAGGATTTAGATCAATTCCACTGAACATGCAGTATAAAGCATTATTTTCACCTTACAAACAAATACCTTCAGATATATACTGTAAAAAAAGCACCTGAATGAAAAACATTTAAAAACAACTCAAAGGTACTTCAAAGAATACAATGTTATTGCCAAAAAAACATGGTATTACTATAGCACATATCTAGAAAAACATAGTAATAATGAATGATTACCATATTCATTTACCATGCATTTCAAGGAATACCACTCTCCATTGGTTAGACTGTCCTTATGTGGTCCAATCAGATAGTATTACAATGGTATTTTTGATATATACCATAGTCCTGAATGTTTACCATATTCATTTACCATGTTACCTCACTGTACTTTAAAGAATACCATGCTACATCCCCTATATTTGGCCAAAAACACAGTATTACCATGGTACATGTCCAGAAAACATGGTACTACTATAGCATGTCCAGAAAAACACACTACCATGGTACGTTGATATAAACCATGCTAAGTGATTATCATGTATCTTTACCATGGTATTTCAAGGAATACCACTCCATTGTTTAGACTGTCCTTATGTGGTCCAATACAGAATAACATATTTATATACTACCAGAATACATTGGCAAAAACGACAATATTACCATGGTACATGCCCAAAAAACATGGTTTTACCATAGTGCATGTTTAGAAAACACATTAACACCATGGTATTGAATGACTACTATGTTCATTTACTATGGTATTTCAAAGAATACCACTCCCTATTGGTTAGACTGTCCTTATATGGTTTAATCAGTATCTCAGATATAAACATCATGTTTTTTTGATATGTATAAATACCAGTACTGAATGATTACCATATTCTTACACCAATGCCCTTCTACTGTGGTACTACCCCTACACATGGACAGAAACCACGGTATTACCATGGTACATGTCCAGAAAACATGGTAATGTTGTCTGAAAGGATGTGGATCTGACCTGCAGTCTCCTGCGCCTGATTATTCCCGAATCATCCATGTCGTGTCCGTTAAAGATGCTACTGCTGCTGCTGTGAGGATCAGAGGAGCCTCAATCCACTCGGATCCATCGAGACTCTGTCATCAGGACGCCTCGCGCTTCGTGCTCATCATTATCCAGCTCATATCGCGCGTCTGAGAGGCTGGACGAGGCTTCACAACAATCGCATCCCGCAGAAGCCTGAAAGCTGGACGCACGACCGCACGCTCATGACGTCATTAAAGAACGTGCGCGAGATCAACACGAATGATTCGCTGCGAGCGCGTCCGCTCCTTTTAACATCAACATCTCTCTTCTCTCTCTCTCTCTCTCTCAGTGTTGTTCATTCATGTCATTCTCTCTATCTTAGGGATGTTTAACTGTCTCCTCCTCTCGCTCCTCCTCCACACACCGGCTGCGTCTTTAAACCTCGTGAGCGGCATTTAGGGCGTTTTATGTGCGCCTTACAAGCTTAATTTTGGGTATTATGTGTGTGAGCAGCATTTCGGTCCAAAACTTCGGTCCACACTTAAAGGGATAGTTCACCCAAAAATGAAAATTCTGTCATCATTTAGCCTACTCACCCTCAAGCTGTTTTAAACCTGTATAAATGTCTTTGTTCTGTTGAACGCAAAGAAAGATATTTTGAAGAATGTGGGAAACTGAACAGTTTTGGGGCACCATTGACTTCCATACTATTTTTTTTTTTTCCTACTCTGGAAGTCAATGGTGCCCCAAAGCAGCCTGGTTACAAACATTCTTCAAAATATCTTCCTTTGTGTTCAGCAGAACAAAGAAATTTATACAGATTTGGAACAACTTGAGGGTGAGTAAATGATGACAGAATTTTCATTTTTGGTTTTTGGGTGGACTATCCCTTTAAGACTCCCAAAAATGCTGTAGGCAGCTCAATGGATTTTGGGACACAACCCACTGGCCTCCACTGATCGAACAAGTTCAGTGGACATCTGTTTTCTGTTTGTCATGCCAATGTTTTGAGTTCTGGACTTCCTGAAAGAAAACAAACAAAAAAAAAAGTAAAATAAGCTGAGTGTATTATCCATTATTTTATTTTATTTTTTTAAGTATTTATTAAAGTATAATTTATTTATTTGGCCCCTTTTTTTTTTAAGTAGAATGCATTTTAAGTACACTCTAAAAAATCTTGGGTTATTTTTTTCTATCCAAGTCCTGGGTTGAGCCTTTTGGGTCATTTTTTGGATCAGAGGTAATAACCCAGTGTTTGGGTAGTTTTTGTGTTACCCACATCCTGGATCAGACGTAACAACCCAGTGTTTGGGTAGTTTTTGTTTTTCCCAGATCCTGGATCAGACGTAACAACCCAGTGTTTGGGTAGTTTTTGTGTTACCCAGCTCCTGGGTCAGATGTAACAGCCCAGTGTTTGGGTAGTTTTTGTGTTACCCAGCTCCTGGGTCAGATGTAATAACCCAGTGTTTGGGTAGTTTTTGTTTTTCCCAGATCCTGGATCAGACGTAACAACCCAGTGTTTGGATAGTTTTTGTGTTACCCAGCTCCTGGGTCAGACGTAACAGCCCAGTGTTTGGGTAGTTTTTGTGTTACCCAGATCCTGGGTCAGACGTAACAACCCAGTGTTTAGGTAGTTTTTGTTTTTCCCAGATCCTGGGTCAGACATAACCCAGGGGTTGAGTTATTTATTGCAGGCTTTTTGTGCCCTCTTCAGAAGAGAGCAGTGCAGCTCCATCAAATTGGTGCATGTCTTCGGTAAAATACAGATTTGTGTACATTTTATTTTATCTACAAATTCATTATTGTTCTGTATATTGTTTAATTCTATGCAAAGCAACATACAGGGGCACGATGTGAGTATGTCGCGTTGGTCTTTTCGTGTGATGGAAACACCTAATGCTTGCATAAAATTTTTGATTTTATTCAAAAAGATACATAATATAAATACTTAGGTTGTTAAAATATGTTCTCAGAACTGTACACTGTTTGTTTATGGACAAGTTATGGAGTCAGTCACAGCATATTTCGGCTACAACCCAAATTGGGTTGTTTTTTTAACCCAGTGTTTTAAGTCTATCTCTTACAAACCAAACACTATATTGAAAATTTACACAACAACAACACAGGATTTACTGTCATATTTCCCTCCCACAGGCATTCAGATGTATAATAAGGTCAATAGATTTACCCCCCACTGACTCATTCATGAATTCATCGCTCACACCATTTACACATGATAACTTTCATCAGGACAGGAACCAGTTTGTCCAGATGAGCTCCTGATCACACAGAAGAACATGACATGAAAAGCGTAAGATGACAGAATTAGAAAAGATCTGATTCTGTGCTAAATCGCTTCATGTGTTCATTGTCAGAACAGCACTGCAGGAGCATTGTGTAATACTGAGCAGCAGAGGATTCGCTGTTTTTACATAACATTCGGTCACATCAACAGCATTCTCTGACATCACTCATCTGTACAGGCCAGACGCTGCGCTGGGATCAGTCTGACTGATCTCATTCACTGATCCCTGATTCACAGATGCTGCATGACACACGACAACAGATTTCTGTCACAGTAGCATGCTAACATATCATAGCGCATTTTCTGTGTGCATGATATCTGCCAAACTGAGTAAGTTACTGCATCCTTGCAATGCAATGAACTTTATTTTATTATTTTATTACAATGCTACAAGAACAAGAGATATTAAATAGTCACATTTTTAACAAAATTAACTACCAGAAGAGAAAAAATGTAAAGAAAAAAAAGTAAAATTCATCAATTTTCAGCATTTTTGTTTGTTTGTTTGTATTTAGTTTGTTAATTTATTTTTCTATTGCACAAAATTCAATGGTATATGAAATATTGAACTTAAACTGAACTTTCCAAAATATGCTTAACTGGATAAATATTTTGTAGGACACGTCTTTCATTTTGTTATTGATACAAAATTTGTTTTGCACTTTACATGCTTTGTTCCAATAGATATGACCAAATAAAGAGGAATGTCTTGCTGCAATACTAATGTACTAAAAAGCCAGAGAGCACAAATATGATTTCAAACGGTCCTTAAAAACATTAAGAGTTAAGGATTACTCCACGGCAGTATTACATCCAACGGCAGATTATTCCACAGTCTTGGGCCAGCGATAGAGAAAGCACGATCTTCAAACTTGTTTGATGAGTATTATGCCTGGACTGTAGGGCTTCATAAACTCAGCTACGTATTCTGCCGCCATACCATAAAGCATAAACATTCCATAAACATATCTCAAAATCTTATACTATATCCTAAATTGTACTGGTAGCCATCCTAAAAAAAGATAACAAGGCAGTAACAATCCGTTTTCCCAGCATTTTGTACTAGCTGCAAGCGAGCAACATACTGTATGTTTGGCAAGTCCCAACATAAAGAGCACTACAGTAATCTAGATGGGAAAAAATATAGGCATGGACAACTTTTTCCAGGTTACTGGCTGACAGAATTGGTTTCAATTTGGCTTTTGCCCTTAAATAGAAGAAGCAATTACAAGAAGCAATGACTCCCAATAACTTATCGTTTACCATCTGGCTACAAGCTGTGTGACCAAAGATAATAATGAGAACGAAGTTTTCAGCCATCCACAGCTTTACTTCCTCCAGACACTTAAGGAGTATGGCATTGGGATCCTTCTGCATCTGCATAAAATCATTCCCAAATGGAGCATGTACAATGAAAACAGGGACTGGACCCAATATAGACCCTTGTGGGACCCCACAGGTAATAGGTGCTGAAGCAGAGAAATAGTTACCAATCAATCCTCACTGAAAAGGATCTACATTCTAAATAAGAGGCAAACCATTTTAAGACCGTCTCCTGAATACCAACAAACTGATGTTAATTGCTGAAATAAATATGAAACATAATGAGGTAATGTGATACTGAGTTTTGTTTCACACTTCATAAGTACATATTGTAGCACTGTATGTTTACAGTGGCAGTACATTACTTTAATAACAGATGGTGTCTGGAGCATCTGCTCTTCTGTAAAACATCTAACTGAACAAATCAACTGAACAAGTCCCGTGGGGTGTCCGACATAGAAACAGATGTAATATGTGTAAAAAGATGTCGGCTGCTCTGTTCTGAACGTTAAACATTTGACACACTATCATCCTATGGTGACATCATTACAGATAGACTCATCAATATGTCATGGTCGAATCACAGCAGTCGTAGTGATTCACTGCACAGTGACTGTATCTGTGTTACAGTATATTGTGAGATTCCTCTCAGAAGACATTGATGGTCAGCTGTACTGTATACAGGACTCAACAAGATTGTGCTGAATGTATCATTACCAAATACACTGCAAAAAAATCAGTATTTAATCAGTATTTTTGCCTTGTTTCCCAGTAAAAATGTTTAAAAATGTAAAGCAAAACTGCATTGTAAATTTCAGACCTGTTTTCAGTTATATTCAGATCTTGAATATAAGTGTATTTAGTCTTGTCCTGATGGCAAATAATCAAGTAATCCGTTTTAATCTGTTAACTGTTACTCCCTTTTTGTGCATAGATCTGAACTTAAATAGCTGTGATTCATGAATGCTTTGGAAAACAGACTCTTTTTAAAGAAACACTCAGCAGATTATTGCAGAAGTGAAAGCACTTGAAAGTGTAAAAATGTTAGACATTTAGATTTACTGTACAGCAAATGTAGTTACATGTTTTTTATACAAAATATACATTTTACAAAAAATTGGACTCTAGAATTGCTAGAAAATCAAAGTTATGTCTAACCAAGTTCCAAATTTGAGGTTGATATCACAAAAATTGAGCCCGCTAAAAGATTTCAAAATGCTGTTTCATGGTAACGCAATGTCCAAATTCAATTTAAATTTTGAGTGTTTGAGATATATCTAATTTATGATAATTATATTATGATATTATAAACTACAACCCGAATTCCAGAAATGTTGGGACATTTTTTAAATTCGAATAAAAAAATAAATAAAAAAAAGACTTTGAAATCACATGAGCGAATATTATATTCACAATAGAACATAGATAACATAACAAATGTTTAAACAGTGAAATTTTACACTTTTATCCACTAAATGAGCTCATTTCAAATTTGATGCATGCTACAGGTCTCAAAAAAGTTGGCACGGGGGGCAACAAATGGCTGAAAAAGCAAGAAATTTTGAAAAGATTCAGCTGGGAGAACATCTAGCAACTAATTAAGTTAATTTATATCAGGCCTGTAACATAATTAGCTATAAAAGGGATGTCTTAGAGAGACAGAGTCTCTGAGAAGTAAAGATGGGCAGAGCTGTGAAAGAGTGCGTAAAAAGATTGTGGAATACTTTAAAAACAATGTTCCTCAATGTCAAATTGCAAAGGCTTTGCAAATCTCATCATCATCTACAATGCATAACATCATCAAAAGATTCAGAGAAACTGAAGAAATCTCTGTGCGTAAGGGACAAGGCGAAGACCTTTATTGGATGCCCGTGGTCTTCAGGCCCTCAGACGACACTGCATCACTCATGACTGTGTCAATGACATTACTAGATGGGCCCAGGAATACTTCCAGAAACCACTGTCGGTAAACACAATCCGCCGTGCCATCTGCAGATGCCAACTAAAGCTCTATCATGTAAAAAGGAAGCCATATGTGAACATGGTCCAGAAGTGCCGTCGTGTCCTGTGGTCCAAGGCTCATTTAAAATGGACTGTTTCAAAGTGGAAAAGTGTTCTATGGTCAGACGAGTCCAAATTTGACATTCTTGTTGGAAATCACGGACGCCGTGTCCTCCGGGCTAAAGAGGAGGGAGACCTTACAACGTGTTATCAGCGTTCAGCTCAAAAGCCAGCATTTCTGATGGTATGGGGGTGCGTAAGTGCATACGGTATGGGCAGCACTATGAATGCTGAAAGGTATATAAAGGTTTTAGAGCAACATATGCTCCCCTCCAGATGACGTCTATTTCAGGGAAGGCCTTGTGTATTTCAGCAGGACAATACAAAACCACATACTGCAGCTATTACAACAGCATGGCTTCATTGTAGAAGAGTCCAGGTGCTGAACTGGCCTGCCTGCAGTCCAGATCTTTCACCTATAGAGAACATTTGGCGCATCATTAAACAAAAGACGACCACGAATTCTTCAGCAGCTGGAAACCTATATCAGGCAAGAATGGGACCAAATTCCAACACCAAAACTCCAGAAACTCATAACCTCGATGCCCAGACGTCTTCAAACTGTTTTGAAAAGAAGAGGAGATGCTACACCATGGAAAACATGCCCCCACCCCAACTATTTTGAGACCTGTAGCAGGCATCAAATTTGAAATGAGCTCATTTTGTGCATAAAAGTGTACAATTTCTCAGTTTAAACATTTGTTTTGTTATCTATATTCTATTGTGAATAAAATATTGGCTCATGTGATTTGAAAGTCTTTTAGTTTTCATTTTATTCAAATTAAAAAAAAAACGTCCCAACATTTCCGGAATTCGGGTTGTATGTGATAGGAAAAAAAGGCAATAAAAAAAGTGACAGCACATTGACAGTTAACATGCTATTTTATTAAGATTTATGCTTCAAAATGAGCAAAACAATGTGCAAACAATCTTAAAACAAGACAAAGATATTCATTATTAAGAAAATTCTTTTTATGATCACCATCCATGGGTAAAAACTGAAAGCTCAGCCATGAATTTAACAAACAAACACCAAATGTTTGGTACTATATAAAATATTTCAGTAAACAGTATTTTGGTTATTTTTAACCCAATATATATTAAAAATATTCAAAATCAGAAAGATGCTTTTTTTTTTTTGCTTCTAAGCATAAATCTAACAAGATTGCAACTCTTTACTAGAAAACATAATAAAATATTGATGAATCTCTCTCTGTTTATCTATGAGACTTAAGGAAACCGCTCAGTTGGGGCTCTAGTTTTGGATGCTTGTTTATAATTTACTGGTTTTCAGCAGTTTTTGAGCTCAAGCGGAAGCAACAGTGAGCAGTTTGTGTTCATTATCTCCACTGAAGCGATGAGTCTCTGTCCATGGTGCTGATCACCAGAACAACTGACTTCACTGTCATCCAGCACCG
Source organism: Ctenopharyngodon idella (assembly GCF_019924925.1). Lineage (NCBI taxonomy): Eukaryota > Metazoa > Chordata > Actinopteri > Cypriniformes > Xenocyprididae > Ctenopharyngodon > Ctenopharyngodon idella. Next base: position 7,082,699 of record NC_067222.1, on the reverse strand, counting down.
CTGTGACCCCAACATTTATCACACTTAAACTGTGTGTATGTCTTTATATTAGAAAACAGAACATCAAAGCATCAGCACAAACACATATGTTCAAGCACATTTCACAAAAAGGATGTTTGTTGGGTTTGAAATGCTAAAACAATAGATGTACTGTTGAAAACGAAGACAGTCAGTGATGTGTGACTTTGTAGAACATGTTCAGAGTTAATGTGATGAGCTATACCTGCTTTATTTGTTGATGTTACTGCCAAAAAATCTGTATTTTGTCTTGATTTGCAATAAAAATATTTAACATCAAAAAGATATTTACCTGAGCAAATTATACAACGTGAATTAAATGTATTTTTCTAACTCTATTGAACCAAAAGGTATATAGTGCCTCACATACAGAAACGTTGCTCATTAAAATATTTCTGTGATGATGCAAACATTTGAAGTGTGCAGGATTTATATTTATCTCAGTCTATTAACAAATAATGTTGCTTCTCAGCATAATTCTAACATGATTTCACCTTTTTACTACAAAACATAAAATACTGACGAAAATGTTTTTTTCAGTAATGTTGCGTATTCACTAATTTAACAGTATGTGTGTGTATGTAGTTTTCCATTGTAAACGGTGTCACTTTGGTCATGTTTGTGTGGTGTATGGGATTTCTGTGATGCTCACATTGACGTCTTGTAGTTGAGCTGAAGATTTAGTCCAGAAGAAAATGCACAATCCTTCAGACCTTCTGCCAGAGACACCGGCTGAGGAGGATCTTATTCCAAACACACACACACACACACACACACACACACACACACAAGCTGTTGGTCCATGAGTAAGACTCAGTCCATTAATACCCGGCAGACGGACATCATTCATTACGTATTCAGTGACAAATATTGTTCTTAATGGCAGAATGAATCAGTGCTCCCCTATGAGTCTAATACATGACATATAGGTGAATGATCAGCGTCATGTTTCAAATGAAAATAACATGCTTTGTTGGCCCAAAAATTAACATTCTGTCATCATAATTTACATACTGTGTATTCAAACTTGACATATTATGATTGGATACGAGGCAACTCATTTTTGAATATAAGTAAATAAAAAGCCAATTTCCACCACAAAAGAAAAACAATCATGCTTTGGTCATATGACATAAAAAGTCAAAATTATGATGTAAAGTCAAAATTATGACATACTAAGTAATAATTATGATATAAAAAGATTTCCATTTTTTTTTGTCATATTTATGACTTAGCATGTTATATTTTCAACTTTTTGTCCTAATTATGACTTTTTAATCTCATAATTATGAGTTTGTCATAATTGTGACTTAATGTCATAATTAGGATTAACAAAAGGGTTAGTTCACCCAAAAATGAAAATAATGTCATTTATTACTCACCCTCATGCCGTTCCACACCCGTAAGACCTTCGTTCATCTTTGGAATGCAAATTAAGATATTTTTGTTCAAATCCGATGGCTCTGTGAGGCCTGCATAGGGAGCAATGACATTTCCACTCTCAAGATCCATTAATGTACTAAAAACATATTTAAATCAGTTCATGTGAGTAAAGTGGTTCAATATTAATATTATAAAGCGACGAGAATATTTTTGGTGCGCCAAAAAAAACAAAATAACGACTTATTTAGTGATGGCCGATTTCAAAACATTGCTTCATGAAGCTTCGGAGCGTTATGATTTGGATCGCGTGTCAAACCGCCAAACTGCTGAAATCACATGACTTTGGCGCTCCAAACAGCTTATTCATAATACTCCGAAGCTTCATGAAGCAATGTTTTGAAATCGGCCTTCACTATATAAGTCATTATTTTGTTTTAGTACATTGATGGATCTTGAGAGAGGAAATGTCATTGCTGGCTATGCTGGCCTCACTGAGCCATCGGATTTCAACAAAAATATCTTAATTTGTGTACCGAAGATTAACGAAGGTCTTACGGGTGTGGAACGGCATGAGGGTGAGTAATAAATTACATTATTTTCATTTTTGGGTGAACCAACTCTTTAACCAAAGCATGACTTTTTTTTTTTTTTTTTGGTGGCGTAAATTGGCCTCCATACATTTGAGATTTACAGCAGAGGAGATTTTCAGTGAATAATGAGTTAAATTTGTTACTCACACAAAGCATCATATGACTTCATAAGACTTGGAATACAGTGAATCAGCCATATTGACAGTTTTTACAGGCCCTAAATTATTTTTCATTCTGTATGCTCTGTCACTCACGCGCATCAAACGAGTGTGTAAAGAAAGAGACAGAGATAAAAAAAAAAAAAAAAAAAAAAAATTAAAACCATTTATTACGCTTCTCTTTCTGTGTGCCCCGGTTTCCTCCAGCCGGCTCTGCTCCTATGGGAACGGTGACCTTGCTTCCTGCTCTCTGATTGGCTGGAATCTCATCTGCGCGGGCTCAGCTGTCAGACTGGTTGAATGCCCGGCGGGAACCGCTATACGTCACAGTAATGAGGCGCTGTTGCACGGCATCGGATAGTTCTGCCATTGTGCACGCGCGCCCTCTTCTGGTCATAGTAGGTACGATTCTGACACCCTAAATGATTTCGACCCTTTCATGGTAAAATATTAGTATCGTTTGACGCTCTTAAAAGTTTAACGGTGAATATCACGTGTTATATGACGTCTGTAGGTCTTATCGGTCTATTATATTGCCATTTTTATATCATTAAGTTATTTTATGACAATTAAGCACTTAATTAGCTACCGTAATGTACTGGTTTATTATATTTCTATGTTTATATTTCTATGTGCGATATAACAACAAAAAATCCAAGACACTCACGTGGTTAGCCTTTAATAGCCTAAACTGGGCTAAGTCAATAAAACATTAAAAGTGTTGCTTCAGGATGAACATCCATTGTTCAGACAAACATTCTTTAAACTATTAGCCACCAGTGGATCATCAAACCAGCTGGTTAACCAGTGTGAGTCGCTATAACCAGACAACTCCTACACAAAACAATGTAGCAACTTCCAATGAAAAAAAACTTTTTGAAGAAAATCAATAATAATAAAAAAGAAAAAGAAAGAATGTTTGTGCGATATATTGTATATTAATATTAATAAAATAATATGAGACTGATATATTATTTCTTCATTTCTCCATTACTTCATTTTCTTTATGCCATAGTATATCTTTATGACTTCATGAGATTCACCAATAAACCATCAGTATCAGTCTGTCAGAGCAGTTTAAACTATTTTAAAACTGTATGATGAAGAAAATGTATATTTTTTTGGTCAAATCTGACTTAAATAGATTATTTAAAGAGGTGGTTGATTATGATTTCACTTTTTTAACTTTAGTTAGAGTGTAATGTTGCTGTTAGAGCATAAACAACATCTGCAAAGTTACGACGCTCAAAGTTCAATGCAAAGGGAGATATTTTCTTTTACAGAAATCGCTTTTTAAGGACTACAACAAACGGCTGGTAGGGACTACAACGAGCTTCTTCCTGGGTTGGTGACATCACTAACCCTAAAATTTACATAAACCCCGCCCCCGAGAACACGCAACAAAGAGGGTGAGGCAATGTTGGGCTGCTTTAGAGAAGAGGAAGAGTTGTTGTTGTAGTAGAGTGTTGTTCACAAACGAGGGTCAATTCAACGATGGATTTGAACAAATGATTAACATGACGGCACATGCTAGTCGATGAGTTGAATCAACTCCACAGCAGCTACATAAATTTATCCACTAACCATTCAGAAACATCCAGTTTCTATGACGTTAAATGATGAACTTGCAGAAATCGCAAATCCCAATGTCGAGCACAAAAAAAATATGATTGTGCAAACAAATCAACATGTTGTGAGGAGAAATAACAAAACCGCAAGTTCTGACAGGTCTCACGCACAGAACTGACCACAAGCGCGCGTTCTGTTCTGCACATGCGAGCTTAAATCTTATGCATGCGAGTCAGTTTTGACAGGGGGCGGTGTCCAAACCTGTGTTAACAAATGCTACTGGCTGCTGGCCTTCTCTGAAACTCTCATTTCGATTGGCTGCTTCCATTACGTTAACGATGTCCTCCTGTTGTGATTGTCTGTTGTTGGCCCTCTTCGAATAAAGACAGTCAAAACGGGTTGTGTTGGGAATGGGATTGGGATTGGCAGTTAAGTTTTCTTTCTAAATCCATATGTCTGAGTAGCGGTAAGATTCTTTGTGAATTGGAGCAGCCCTACGGAAGACCTCAGACCATGCATTATTATTAAAATGCTGTATTACGTAAAGGGATGTGTTTTAAGATTCTTTGTGCATTGGAGCAGCAGGTTTCCATTAAGGCAAACATGCTTAGTTTCATAAATAAATGATGCAAATTATAAACGGTCATCAACTGAAAGATGAAGGTTGATATTAATATTGTACACTAGAGGGAGCCACAGGATAAGGAATATTTTAAGCCTAAATGTTTTTCCTGTCAGTTTCCATCCATTTGAAATGAAATGCATCTAGTTCATTTGTATAACTATGGTGTACTGGCAGTATAGTTTTAGAGTAAAAAAATTGTGAAAGGCTTATAGATGATTAAATGTTTATTTAACTTTTATAGACCCCAATAAAACATTTTTTCAAATTGCCAGACATGATTAAATATATTGCTGTCCATTTAAAATGAGGATATAATTGATATGAAGATATAAAGCATAAGCTGAATGCACGCTTGTGGTCAGTTCTGTGCATGTGAGACCTGTCAGGACTCGTTTTGTTATTCCTCCTCATAACGTATTTACTGGTGTGCACAATCATATTTTTTGTGCTCGAGTTTGGGATTTGCGATTTCTGCAAGTTTACATTTTACCTGCAAGCTTTGTCACTGTGCGCACACTGCTGTAATTCACTTGTGCGCTGTGTTTATGCGCTCGCGCTGTTTTGTCCATCATTTAACGTCATAAGTTTCATTCTAAAAGTTGTAACTTCTTCCTGAGTCTCTCCATCAGTGTCCGATTTCGGTTTGAACAATGTAAGGCTGAACACCGTTACTGACAATCATCATTTTAGCTGCGTGAGATTCTCCAGCTTTGTTGTTGTTTAGCAACTGAAGCGTGAGCTGTTAAAGCTCCGCCCTCTTCTGGAAAGGGTGCCGGGAGCAGCAGCTCATTTGCATTTAAAGGGACACACACAAAAACAATGTGTTTTTGCTCACACCCAAATAGAGGCAAATTTGACAAGCTATAATAAATGTGGGGTATTTTGAGCTGAAACTTCACAGACACATTCTGGAGACACCAGAGACTTATATTACATCTTGTGAAAGGGGCATAATAGGTCCCCTTTAATTCTAACTGGTAAAGGCCAAAACAAAGATGAGCTCTAGACAATGTGTCCCAGAGAAAACCCCAGACTGAATTATTCATTTTAATATAAATGATATCGCAGCGATAGAAACCCAGTAGGAAGCTCATTTTTACACTGTGTGAGTGTGTGTGTGTGTGTGTGTGTTTGTCCGTCTGGTCAGGCAGTAAAGCAGCTTGGCCTGCAGAATGAGAATGAGAAGATCAGTTTAATTCAGAGCCAGAGACAGACTGATTATCTGCAGCAGGTCAAATTAATGAACTAACACAGGACAGATTTACTGATTTACAGACACACATGCTTCTGCTGTGATATTCAGTGATTTTTTGTCAAGAGCAAAAATGTAAAATATAAGAATTCAATGTAAACTCATACTTTTCTTTGTTGAATTCATCCTTCAGCATCCACATTTTATGCAATACTGAAAAATACAAAGCAGTTAAATAATGTATTGATTTATTATTAATATGAGCTGTGCATGCAAGAAATAATTTTCATCTCAATAAAATGTTTAGCATTACATATTTTCTGAATTTGTGAGCGGTGCAAAAGTTGCTGTCACAGTGTTCTAGGTTGTTGCATGGTTGTTTGTTAAGACACACTGCGAGTGTTAGAGTTTGGATCACATCAGTAGTAGTAGTAGTAGTGATGATTGAGTTCACAAACAGCACTAAATCTCATCACCAGTAACGTTGTGTTGTGCTCATTGATGTGCTGGAGGATCTGAACTCTCTGTGTGTTTGTCTCTGTAAACAGATGCTGTAACAGGTGGCATTGAGTGACCACAGCGCTCAGACAGTCCAAATAATCCCTTCAGGGCAGGTCTTAAAGGTGTGTAAACACCTGAGAAAGACTTACTACCTGCTGTCTAACAGATGTGACCTATTAATGTGACGCCCCAACACAACCTCTGGTGACCTTGGCACCATATAGACTCATGGTTTTGAAATTAAATTCATATTATAATTATGTATTATATGATGTAAATGTGAATAATGTATTAAAAACCTACAATCTTGGACTGAAGGAGAAACCAGAGCCATATATAGTAACTAGAGTCACAGAAACATGAGGGTAAAGGATATTTTTCAGACCGGACAGGAAGAAAACACTCTGAAAATCACTCAGAACACCTTAGAAACGGCTTAACAGTATCCTAGCAACCACACTCCACTCTTAGAAAAAAAGATCCAATGGGCCTTATATAGAATTCTAGGGTTTTTGACCCAATCTTAAAGAACGCTTTATGCCAAAAAGGTTCTATATAAGGAGACATGTCTTAAATGATGGCATAATACTTTCATGTTTAACAGGTTATTTCAATTTTGTAAAAAAAAATAAATAAATAAAAAAGTTAAAAAAATAAATAAATAAATAAAGCAAAACTGATTAATTAGAACTAAATTCATAAACTGATCCCATGATAGGAACCCTAAAAGATTCTAAATATGATACGCCTCACGGAATCCTTCAAGATTCCATTTAGAACCTTTTCTTCTAAGAGGATCTTTGGTCCAAGTTTTTTTTTTTTTTTTTCTAGAATATTTAAGGATAAAAGTTATTTACATTTTCCATTATATTTATTAAATTCAATGTTTTTTTTTTTTTAAATTCATTATTTTTATTTGTATGTATTTTTAATTATTCAAACATTTTATTTATTCAAAATTATACAAACATTTAATTTTTAAATTAGGCATATTTAAATAATTTGTTATTATTTTAATTGACATTTTTAATTTTGTTCTGTTTATTATTTGTCTATTTAAAATGAACCTTTTTGTTTCATTTCTTTATAATCTTTTTTTTCTTTACAATGCCCGCTGTATATAAAATAATGTGCTATATTAATAAACCTGCCTGCCAAATTAAATGTCATTGAGACATTTTTAACCAAGTTTTTTTAATATTACACAATTAAAACATTGAGTCATTGACTAAAACCTGCTGGATGATGAGTTTCTCCTGTCTGATTAGCGCATTTGTATTTAATCTGTGTAGTTTATAGACTCATTTCATTTTGCTAACATAATTTATTTGTCTTCTATAATTTGCCTTAAAATCTAAACTGTAGTCCATAAAACAATCAGCAAGAGAAAATATTGATATATTACATTCACAGTGCATTCAATATTTACGTAGTTTCCTGGGAATCGAACCCATGACCTTGCGGTTGGGAGCTCTATTTGTTTTCCGTGCCCTTCGGCATGACCTCACATTAGTTATAAACATCCATAAGAGTAAATCGGTTTCACACGTCTGATGGCAGAGCTGTTTACCTATGTGCCTCTTTGCCAGTTCTAATGAGCTTAATGCATTACGATCATCATGTCTACCTGACCATGCGTGTGGGTATCTATTTCTCATCCTATTGACGCAATCTGGTGTTTCCCATTAGGGATCTGACGTGTCTTGGGACTCAGTCGTGGCCCTTATATAAAGAGGTCTGCTGGAGTGTAGGCATTGATCACATCGGTCAGCTGTGCTCGAAGACTTCTCGTCTCTACCTGAGCGGACATGGAGCCTATCAGCCACACAGTGAGCGCAAGCGTCCCAGACTCGGTTTATCCCCGCAGGACGATGCGTGTGGCCACGAGAGGAGCCTCCTCTCATTTTGTCGGGAGCACCATTGTGATTCTGTCCTCGTACGCTGTGGCAACGTTGGCCATGAACTGCGGCAAAAAGATCCAGGAGGAGCGATTGAAACCATCTGAAAACTGATGCCGAGTGCCTCATCAAATGCTGCTGTTATTTGATAAGGACGTGCACCTTGGAGAGACTTTCTTCAATAAAAAGTTTGCCACAATTTCAACATGGCATTGTACAAAACGTTCTTGTCCTCAAGGTCTCGGCTTGATAAATCTATGAAACTTTGTTGTGAAGTTTTTCACTGTGATTCTGCTGAATCACGAAGCCAAGAACAGAGAAACGGACACAATTATCTACACATATGAGCTCGTTAGCTCATCTTAAGAATCTGGACCAAATCAACCAAAATGAGGCCTAGGGGACCAGATTTTACAGGCCTTTTTACTTAAATGTTATTCATTGTTTGAATTTAAAGATAAAGTCCTTTGTATTTGTTTCACTACAATAGTAAAGCACAGAGACAATAGATTTGTAAAATCAAGTGACATTTGTTCATTGCAATGTACAGAATTCATTAAAATATTTTAATACATTGTGTAAAGGAGCTTGTTGGACCTTGTTTTATTGGTAATGCACTTCATAGAGCAGATGATATTATTTAACATGAACAGCAGATCAACCTTCACATGTAAACATTATATAGCATGCAGAAGTTATCAGCTTAAATATAGTAATTTAATAAGCATGATTTTCACTCAACAAGAGTTTTTTTTTCACCAGTGTAGATTCCTTCAGAATGAAGAGTCATTTAAAAACTAGATTTTTTACATCTTCTGAAAATACGAGTATTTAACTCATAAAAAACTCACCACCACAGACGAAGCCCGTTAAAGGGTATTACTCACCCTCATGTCGTTCTAGACCCTTAAGACCTTCGTTCATCCTCAGAACACAAATTAAGATATTTTGATTAAATCCAATGGCTCAGTGAGGCCTCTATAGACAGCAATGCCATTGAAAATCTCAAGGTCCATAAAGGTACTAAAAACATATTTTAAAACAGTTCGTGTGACTACAGTGGTTCTATCTTAATATTATAAAGCGACGAGAATACTTCTTGTGTGCCAAAAAAAAAAAAAAAGACTTTTCAACAATATAGTGATGGGCCGATTTCAAAACACTGCTTCAGAGCTTTACGAATCGAATCAGTGATACGGATCTAATATTAAGGTAGAACCACTGAACTCGCATGAACTGTTTTAAATATGTTTTTAGTACCTTTATGGATCTCGAGATTTTCAATAGCTTTGCTCTCAGTAGAGGCCTCACTGAGCCATCGGATTTAATCGAAATGTCTTAATTTGTGTCTTACGGATGTAGAACGACATGAGGGTGAGTAATTACTGACATAATTTTCATTTCTGGGTGAACTAACCCTATAATTAACGATAATTCACATCAAGGACGATATAAAGTTTTAATAACCATTCAGATTCTACGAGAATATCGAAGTCCACACCACTATAACGATAACGGCACAGATGAACGACATTGTTTAAATCACTCTCAAAAGGATTTATTTTCCATCTGATGAACGAAAAATAAAAGACGAAAGCCAATCAGAATCCACACTAGTTTAAAAAGCGTGCAAAATTTAAAGCGGCTGACAGATGTTGCTAAGCTTCTCCTTATGAAGACACATGATTTGTTTAGGCTTGGGTTTTTATTACACACAGAGACAGTTTTATTCTGATCCTCAAACTGTTACTAAACTGGGCAAGAGAAATAAGCAGTCATTCTCCTGAGCAATCTGACATGCTGTGCTGCACTTCCAGTGAGCGCTACAGAGACCCTCCGCTAGGGGGAGCCTCGAGGATAAGCTTTTTTAATGGATGTCAGTGGAGAGTTATAAGCTGAATAAACTACTTTTGTGAGGAAACGGCTAATTACTTAATGAATTGACTCTTTTTTTTTTTTTTTTTTTTTTTTTTTTGTTGAGTGGAATAGACTTTCCATAAAGATCGAAAACCTACCATAGTGACAGTATCAGATGGTAAACAATGCACTTTGATAAGCCTATGTATTTGATATGTATTTATGTTCGCATGTGTAAAACCTTGCTGTAAAAACAGCAAATTCTGACAGTAACGTACCATTTTCCATTAAAACATAATAAACTGTAGAAAACAATGCATTCTGGGTAATATTTGTTGTTTTCGAGAAAGTAGTCTACAGGAATATATTGTGAATTAACAGTGCTCAAAGTCGACACTCAGAGGCTGTGTTCCAAATCATACCCTATACTCTCATTCACTATTCCCTACATTAGTTCACTAATATAGTCCACTTGAGAGAGTGAATGAAAAGAAGTGACTGAATTCAGACACTCCAGAAAAAAGAGAAGAGACGAGCAGAAACACAAGTGAGTGTGAAACCAGTTTACAAAACAGTTTGACATTGTTTGTTTCATAGATGTACAGAAGATCTTGTTGAAATTTAACAGAGGTTTAGATGTTTTATTGAAAATAATAAACGTGTATAGTCACCATAATGGTGATCATTGTTTGCTTAAGTTGGGCTTTTGACCCTTCACTTTATAACATTAGTTTTTCTCTGACTGCTGTAAAACATCAAATTGTGGGCCATACTTGTAGGCTATCTGAGGTGTTTAGGCAAGATGTGATGGTCTCTGTGAAAACTGGTCCATACAAATGAAACCAGCTCTGAATGGTGGAACGAATGCAGTGCAATTAGCGGCGGTCCTCTCGTCGTAATGTGGATGACCTCTCCACAAACGAACACAACAACAGCTCATCCATGAATAGCTTTGACACAAAGGATTATTATTCCAGCTCAGATGACCAAAGGCTAATAGCTTCTGTCTGCTGTCCTCAGCCCCAAAATAAAACACTCCAGCGCAAGCGAGCGACGAGAGACCTGCGGCCCCTGCTTACGAAACTGTCTGTATCATTATGAATCACTCTGACAGGCCTTAACTACATGACATGAGTGAAAACATACATGCGATCTAAAACAACTTACAATGATAGTAACCCCCATTCAAAGAAGCCATGGAGCTCTGTGTGTTTCAGACTGAATCCTCTACAGCTCTGTAACTAGGGCACAGTGTTTTCGTTTGGGGCCAAAAACGTCTTAAAGCGGCGCACGGAGGTGGGATTATTCCAGAAGGAAGAGATTAGAGAAGGAATAACCAGCAAAACAAGCCTTCAGTGCCTGCTGAGAGAAATGATCCTCTCTAATGTGAAGACCGTGATTATAGCATCTGTTTACTGCAAATGGCTTTCCTTTTGGTATCATATGTCATATTCAATCAAATAGATCAGTCAAGCAGATTAAATGGCTGATATTTGACCATTTTGAAATTATTAGCCGCTTTTAGGGGCTGTTTACACGACACCGTTTTCAACTAAAAATAGAAAACGTTCGAAAATTGGCTTCAAAGTGTAAGTTTTTGAAAACACTACCATTGCCATCTCTACGTAAACTGCAAAAACGCGAATCTGTGAACACAGGGACATCATGCACATGCGTATTACATGTTTAGTCTATCCACCTTATTTTTCAACATCTTTTCTGTGAATGTGTGAGACTTCTTATTTATTATCCGCTACAGGGAAATAACAAGAAGAATATCAAAGTGCAGCAAACTGTAAAAATAAGGTGGATAGGCATGCGCGTTTGGCGCGAGTGCTCTGTAAAATAATGCGTATGCGCAGGCGCGTAGTCTTCCTTTACAAAGTGACATCGCCAACTACTTGTCTGGCACGCGTAATACAGCATATTTCGTCATTTTCGCGGATCCTTGTGAACGGGGATAGTTTTGATAACGTTGTCATCTGTACAAAGAAAAAACTTTTCCGTTTTTAGTACATCGTTGTTGTGTAGGCTACTAAACATAGAGATCCGCATTATGCAGCAGTGTTGTTGTTTTTTTCCAGGAGGATTATTTATTTATTTATTTTAAATTTTGTGTAAAAGTAGTGTTCATTTCATTTGTGCCTTTTTTTGTGGACTTTCTCAATTTATTCGCATTTTATTGAAAAAGTTTAGATCCACCAATGAGACTTTACCATATGAGAAACATAATACGTTCATGTTGACATAGACGTGCGTGCTTGTAAAGGAACAAGAAGCTTAGGTTTCCCAATTTACCCAATGCCCCAGATTATCCTAATTCACCCCGGATTCACCTCATCAAATGTACCAAGGCTGTTTTTTGGGAAAACAAAACAGCAATAAACGCAGACGGCAGGTGCAGGTGACTCAGTAGCACGTGATTAGATGCATTTAGAAACAAGGTCACATGTAATAAATCCACATTACCTATTATTATTATTATTATTATTGTCATACTGTATAACCAAAGTATCTTTTTTCCGCTCTATTTATAGTATTATTGCTTTTATTATGTTTCTTTGATAACTGCGCTCACTAAGAAGAACAAACTGACAAATGTGTGCGTGTGTGTGTGAGAGAGAGAGAGCGATTGAGAGAGAGAGAGAGAGAGAGAGAGAGAGAGAGCGCGCGCGGGGGAGAGGGAGGGGCGTTGTCATCGAGATGTCCTTCGACTACAGCTTGGGGAAAAGAGTGTGCAGATCAGACCAGAGAGCATCAGAACAGCCACTGGACGCCAGGAATATCAGGTATGAAGGAGTTTTATGGAAATATAAACAATCATTTTGTGTTTTAGAAAGATTTCAACTCTGGAGTGAGGTGTTTATTGTGTGCAGTTGAGTAAATCTGCACTGTGTAACTCTTCATCCTCTTATGCAGGACTGCATGACACAGTTAAGGACATTACCGTAATATGACCAGCACAATTAATGTTGCCTTTTAGGATGTATTTACCTCTTAAGATAAGCTGTGAAAACTTTGTGTTGAACTGAACCTGTTTATTACTGTGATAGTGATTAAAACTAAAAGTTTCTGTAGGTTATGATGTATTTTCTTGCGTAAATAGTGCTATAAGATTTAACCTATTTAAACTCAAATGTAGTGATTATAAACTAATTTATTTGTTTATTTTATTTTTGGTAATAAATAATTATTTTGTTATTTTTTTATTTGGGGAATATATATATATATATATATATATATATATATATATATATATATATATAATTTCATTTTAGTTTTTATGTGTAATACATATTTATTGTATTTTAGTTCCATGCTCATTATAATATTAAAGAAAGAACAACAAGACTCCTCTAAGCATTAAATAATATCCTGCAGGATAAACAAATTCTTACTTTTCAGTTATTTTTTCGAATTTCAGTTTATCCAGCTTGATTCCCAATTGATCCCCTAAGGATTGATTCCAAATTTTGATGGAAATTCCTCTTGTTTTGCTTGAGGATCTTATTTTTCAGTTTATATTTTCCAAATTTCAGTTTATCCAGCTTGATTCCCAGTTGATCCTGTTGGGATTGATTCCAAATTTTGAAGGAAATTCCTCTTGTATTGCTTGAGGATTTCAGACAGATAAAAAAAATAAGCACATTAATAACCTCATCTCTCAGTCAGTGTTTGACTGAGCTGGTCTGTTTACTTAAAATCACTTCTGTAATACTCATGAATAAGTCATTGTGAAGCATCATATAATTGTCACAGAATATAAATGAATACAAGTGCAAATATGAATCATAAGTGTTATGCAGCATCATATGTTAGTTGATGAAAGTGTTTCCCATCAGATTATTTCTTACAGTTAAAAGACATACGCAGGTGAAAATGGGCGTGTCCAGAGTTTTGCTCGGCCTCGCCTACCTCATTCTATTGGCTGCTGCTGTGATGAGTCACGAGGGGGCGTGTCTGCAGGATGGGAGGCACAAAGCCACGGCCAGTCCAGAGCCCCGTCTGAAGGAGTGTTCGCTCTACATGGAAAGTGTGTGCACATCTTACAAACACACAGCTGATTCAAAACTAGTCAAGAACAATTCATTAAAAACTTTGTTTTGATTCAGGTCCAATTTAGTGTCCAATTGGGACTAAATGGTTTGTAGTTTGTCCCAGTTTGTGAATGTCTGTCTCTGTCCAGACTCGTGTTGTTCTGAGACGGATGTCCAGGATCTCTCCAGCTCTGTGGACAACTCTCTCTGGGATAAGTGTGGTCTTCTCAGCCCTCTGTAAGCCTCTGCTGATTATATTCATTCCCTCAATAGACATGATCCATTATTTATACTGTAAAATCTGATTAACAGCTTTTAACAGCAGGTGATAATAGTTTTGCCTCATATTTGTGTTCAATAAAGCTCCATTTTTAATTATTATTGTGAAGGATGCACAATATGTAAACAAGATTTTAAAACACATATTAACTACTTTTACAGAGGATTTTCTTTCTTATGTTGACATATTTCCTATTTAACAGGAAGTTGTGGTTGAACATGTTACAGGGTTTGTCCTTTTTTAGACACTAGATGGCAGTATGTATTTGTTTGTGTTTTCTTTTATATATTTAGTTAATTAGTTATTTTTAACCCTTGTTTATTTATTTATTTTTAATCCATATTTATTTAAATTATTGTTTGTTTATTTATATATTTAGTTAGTTTAAATCCAGGTTTGTTTGCTTTATTTATTTTTAATTATTTTTATTTATTTATTGCTTATGTACTGGTGTGGTTTTGTGCATGTGATCGTGAAGTTTTGTGTAAATGCTCATTATGTGTTTGTAAAGTACCATCTCTTTTTCTTCAATTACAAAAGACTAAATATGGAATATTTAAAAATATAGAATGTTCTAAATATGGAATATTTTCTGCTAGAAGTTTATTTTGTCAACTTTTAGAAGTGCACTGTATGAAGGGACTAACCTAAAATCTTGCTTTGATGTGTTGTTTAAAGGGATAGTTGACCCCAAAATGAAAATTATTCCATGATTTACTCACCCTCAAGCCATCCAAGGTGTATATGACTATCTTCGAACACAATCTGAGATATATTTAAAAAATCCTGGCTCTCTTTGTAATGGTAGTGAATGGGGGGCCTGTTTTGAAGTCACAAATTAATGCATCCATCCATCATAACTATAATCCATACGGCTCCAGGGGGTTAATAAAGGCCTTCTGAAGCGAGGTGATGGGTTTTTGTAAGAAAAATATCCATATTTAAACTTTATAAACTAGCTTATTACTGTGATAGTGATTGAACTAACCCTTTAACTGTCTCTCTCTCTCTCTCTCTCTGCAGCTGTGAGTCCTTCCTGAAGCGTGTCGTCTGTTTTTATCGCTGTTCTCCTGACGCTGCTCGCTGGCCACACCCACATCGTGACTCCTCCCTGAAGGCGGTGCCTCTGTGCCACAGCTTCTGCAGAGACTGGTAAGGCCACTCATTTGCATAAACACACAGGCCCTGTCCCAAATGGAGCCCTAAGCCCTTGCGACCTTCCTCCGAGTCCACAGTTTCGTGATGTAATGTCGCTATGACTGTCGGGTAAAAGTCATTGACAAGACCGCAAGTTCACATGAAGTGTGCCTTTCGGGACAGGGCCATACTGTCTTTAGGTCCAAGGCCATAGGCTTTTGTGATAAGTAATCTGACAACCCGCTTTAATTGGCAGTAACGAGCTGCTCAAACAGAGTGTTCTTCATTATTTATTGGTTTAGCTGTTGGTAATATGATGACAAGAGATGTCACTGTTGCAGGTACGAGGCCTGTAAACTGGATCTGACGTGCGCTCGAGACTGGACCACTGACCCAAGAGGACAAAACTGCACCGGCGGCTGTGTGCCTTACCAACAGGTAACATCATACCAGACATTATATCACCACACTCACTACTAGATCTTTACATTTCTGAAGAAAATGTGAGTGAAAAAAAATCTGGGCTACTCACTGCTGCAGTGTTATGGTGTTGTAGGTGGTTGCCAGGGTGTTGATATGCAATTGATGTTTTTTTTATATGTTTTCAGTGTGTTGCTAAGATGTTTTTAGTGGATTTTGGCACATAGCTATGTGTTTTGGGTGGTTGCAAGGGTGTTGCTATGCAGTTGTTAAGGTTTTTGTATGTTTTTAATGTATTGCTAAGTTGTTCTGAAGAGTTTTTTGGCTCATTGATTGCTAGGTGCTAGGGCGTTGTGGGTGGTTGCCAGGGTATTGCTATGCGGTTACTAAGGTTGTCTGAATGTGGCTAAGAGGTTGTGAAGGTGTTCTGACTGAGTAGTTTTTATTACATTGCTATGAATTGCTATGGTGTTGTGGGTGGTTGCCAGGGTGTTTCTATGTAGATTTTTTTTTTTAATGTTTGTAATGTGTTGCTAAGTGATTGATGTGCCAACTTTTGGCACATTGCTTTGTGTTCCTAGGGTGTTGTGGGTGTTTGCCAGGTTGTTTCTATGCAGTTGTTAGGGTGTTGATAATGATTTCTCAAGGAGTTTTACACATTGCTATGAGTTGTGGCTGGTTGCCATGGTGTTGCTATGCAGTTGCTAAGGTTTTTTTTAAATATTTTATTGTCTTGCTAAGTGGTTGCTAAGATGTTTTGAGGAGTTTTTGAAATATTGCTGTATTGTTAAGGTGTTGTACATGATTGTCAGCATGTTGCTATGCAGTTTCTAAGGTATTCTGAACAGTTTTACTAGCATGTTAGTAGTCATGGTTCGGTACAGCGGGGTGAGAAAACATTTTGTATCCCTTTTTTATTAAACAGTGGTTTACTGAACAAACTGATTCTCTGTCTTTAAATTCATTCAATTATAATGAAAAAAGTTCTTAAGGGTAGAAAAAATCTATCTCTGCTAATGCTGTAAAGTATATAGGGAGCCTTTACTTGCACATTACTATAATATTAAAGGTTACAATTAACAACAGATCCCAAATGATTAAATTCAGATGCTATTTATTTTTAGATATAATCATCAACACAATAATAATAATAATAATAATAATAATTGTATGTTAACAGGTAAATTGCCCATAAGACAGTTTTTGCATTAACTTATATCTAATTATAAAATTATGTTTCTCCAATTCGTTGTTGAAATATAATCATTTACACAGTGGTTGTCATAACTTGTTTTCATGACGGATTTATTTACATACACTAAATAATTAAGACATCACTAACAGATTAAGTAAAATATAAGCTAATATAGGGCATATATTAAGCGAAAGAGTTCATTTCTCTGGCGAACTAACAAGATGTGGACACTGAATGGCATTTCTGAGGTAAATCAAATGTAATACGTGACATTGTTTACAAGCTGTTTTATTGACGTCTTTCCGCGGTTGAAACGCTGATTGAGCGATTACACGAGATATGATACGTTTCACGTTACTATATCTTTCAACATACCCTCATATGTTCATTCATGTTCATTCTGTAACTAGTAGTGAAGAGGAAGGGATGACCGCGTTCACTCGCGCTCCGCGCCGTTTGAACTGTCTGAGGCGCCCATATCTGTTACGCCACATCAAAAAGCGCCAAAACGAATTGTTGTTTGAATTTCGTGATTAAATCAATTTTGTTTCTTATCGACAGTAACAAAACACTGAACTTTATTGCGATTATTGGTGGTTAATGCTGGTTAAAAGTAGTTAGGCTACAATGCGTTACCGCGCGCGCCCCCTTCTGGATTGGAGTGTGGATCGCCTGCGGTATGCAGTTGCTAAGAATTTCTGAAGAGTTTTTTACATGTTGCTATGTGGTTGTTTAGGTGTTCTGTTGTTAGTGTGTTGTGGGTGGTTGCCTAGGTGTTGCTGTGCAGTTGCTGTTTCTTTTGTGTTGGGTTTTTATTAAACAGAGGGACAGTTTTAATCTGATGTCAAAAATGCCACTCAACAGGGCAAGAGAAATAATGAGGTTTGTTCACATCACTATCAGCACTATAGTGCTAGTGATGCAAACATCATTACAGAGAGGAACGCACTGGAGAGAGTATATGTGACTCCAGGCATGGACACAGCTGGAACGTCTTTGGAAAACACACACGCGCGCGCACACACACACACACACATCGAATGTGTCAGTTCACGTCACATTTCCTCACCACTGACATGATGTACATGTGAAAATAGAGAGAGAGAGGGTGTGAATCAGTGCAACCAGCCTCATACAGTCAGTGAAATGTGGATGAAATCATGTCATTTGTTGTTTTAACATTGAAAAAACATTGTAAGAATGTTTGATGCAAAATTTACTGGTTGAACAAAATACTAATAAATCAACATTGAAATTTTAACAACATCTGTTGAAAAGTACGATGTTGAAACAATGTAACAATATCAATGTTAATTTGATTTGCGAAATCAAAAAAATATTCAACTGTGATTCAATCTTGATTCACTCATAAATAAACAATGAATAATTTATTCAGTTAATGGAGTTGTCCAGTAATACCAAGATAAAGCAAGCAAGTATGTGGCTGGTCATGTGATTTTTAATGTTAATCATACTTTTCTGCCATCTACTTTTTTAGGGGTATTTATTTTTTTAAATATTTAGTAAATAAATTTGGTAAATATTTTTTTATAAGGTTTAACAGTGAGAGTAGGACTTGTTTTAATCGTGATGAATTGACTGGATGTTGAAAGTGTCTCTATATGAAGGTGTTCGATTTAATTTGATGATGGAAATTAAAGTCGTTTCGGAGGTGGAAGTGAAGTTATGATTTTGATCAAAGATTATACCTTTGTTTCCATAGAATAGCGTGCAGTGATGAATCATTTACAATAAGAGCAGGAACATGAATTAAGACAGTAAATAGAGTCACAGTTGATCTCATGTTGATTTTAAGATAACCGTGTCTCTGTGGAAATGCTGCTGGCAGGGAAAATTCATAATCATCACATGTGCACAACCGTGAGTGACAGAGAAACACACACACACACACTTCACATGTTCTGAGGGGTGAAAATCACAGCTAATAATGAGAGAGAGAATGCCGAGGAGGTGTGTGTGTGTTTCTACATTCAGGAATCATTAAAGTGCATAAATCGCTGATGTGTGAATTTAATGATGGACAATGTTAGCAGCACATCTGAAATGTTTTATCATCATTACACAATATTTTTGACGCTACATAGAGGGTAAAATGCCTCATAACGGCATCTGTGCTCTTCACGTTGCTTTATTAATTTAATTTTTACTTTATCTCCCAGTTTATGACTGAACACTAATTAAGGATGATAATCTGTAATTAGACTCAGACCATCTTATTTCATCAATGTCTGCAGCAGTGAAGTAATTCTGAACAGCTGTTTTTTTTACATATATTTTCTATTTTATATGTGTACATTTGTAAATTCAGTGTGAAGAAATAAAATTCATCAAAAATTAATTTAATAATAACAAAAGATTTTAAACTCTGACAGACAGTCTATAACTAGCAGTCTGAAGAACTATTCAGGTTGATTTTGTTTGCAAGTTCTGCTGTTTATGTATATTTCCTGCTATTTATTTTATTTTATGTTTTAAGAATGCACAATACAAACCAATTACACACTGCATTCTCAGCAGTGCCACAAGGGGCCACTATTGCAGCATCAGCGTTGCACTCATATTACTATGAATGGAAGAAAGTGCAGTGTGCAATATGGCGGAATAAGTCCCGCCTTCTAAATAAAAGAGCCAATCGCCAATTGGTAAAGTCACTGCAGCTGCATTAGAAACTCCAGTTGCTATAGAAACAGTGTTTCAACACAAGAGCTTATGACTGCACATGCGCATTGGCTGGACCAGTCTGAAAAATGCAGCTTTTTTGTCATGATTTGAGTGTTTAGAAACAAAATTTATGAGACAGTTGTTGTCAGATTTCACTGGTAATTTCAAATATGAAATTTAATCATAAGCTTGGTGAACAGCTTTGGAGAATTTGATTTTTCCCCATTCAAAGAGAGAAAAGTTGCACTTGCATGATTGAAATAGCTGCAATAGAGGTGTTGCAAAGATGGCCGCCGAGTGAACTGACTTGCCTTAAAAGGGGTGGTTAATTATGATTTCACTTTTTTAACTTGTTAGTGTGTAATGTTGCTGTTAGAGCGTAAACAACATCTGCAAAGTTACGACGCTCAAAGTTTAATGCAAAGGGAGATATTTTCTTTGAAAGAATTCTCTGTTTAAGGACTACAAGTAACGGCTGGTAGGGACTACAACGAGCTTCTTCCTGGGTTAGTGATATCACTAACCCTAAAATTTACATAAACCCTGCCCCCGAGAACACACTAAAAAGTGAGTGAGGCCATGTTGGGCTGCTTTAGAGTAGAGGAAGAGTTTTTGTAGTAGAGTGTTGTTACCATGCTGTCATTTTAAGCTGGACTGATTCACAAACGAGGGTCAATTCAACACTGGATTTGCACAAAAGATTAACATGATGGCACATGCTAGTCGATGAGTTGAATCAACTCCACAGCAACTACATAAATTTATCCATTAACCATTCAGAAGCATCCAGATGAATTCTAAAAGTTGTAACTTCTTCCTGAGTCTCTCCATCAGTGTCCAACTCCGGTTTGAACAATGTAAGGCTGAACATCATTACTGACAATCCTCATTTTGGCTGCGTGAGATTCTCCAGCTTTGTTGTTGTTGAGCAACCGAAGCGTGAGCTGTTGAAGCTCCGCCCTCTTCTGGAAAAAGAGCCGGGAGCAGCAGCTCATTTACATTTAAAGGGACACACACAAAAACGGCGTGTTTTTGCTCACACCCAAATAGGGGCAAATTTGACGAGCTATAATAAATGATCTGTGGGGTATTTTGAGCTGAAACTTCACAGACACATTCTGGCGACACCAGAAACTTATATTACATCTTGTAAAAGGGGCATAATAGGTCCCCTTTAAAGGAACTTTGATCAAACAGTTGTTTGTTTACGTACTTGTGAACATGTTCTGATCTACCATGCATCTGTGTTTGTTGGTCAGATGTATCAGCACGGGCGAGACCTCTGCGAGAGTCTTTGGGGAGACGCTTTTATGACGGTCGAAGACGACCCCGGGGAAGAAGACGGGGTCGAAGGTCCTAGCTGCGGCTGTCTGACTCTCAGCGCCTCCGATCGGGAGGTGATTGCGGCCCTGAGGGTTCAGGAAGGAGACCCCGAAGAACTGGACACCACCAAGAGTGGCCTGCCACAGTACAGAGCGCCCTGCCCTCCTGCGCAGCCTCAGACACGCAGCGCCACAGCGCCACCACAGGCCCGGAGGAGCAGCGGCAACTCCGTACTGCGCAAACGCTCCGTTTTGACCACTGATATGGAAGGCAGCGGGAGCGGCTTCTAGAACATTTGTGTTCTAGATCTGCTGAATGTTTGTTCTGTTTTATCTTATCAGTTGAATTTAAAGTAAACTAATACAGTGAGCTTTCTACTGTAATTCTATTGTCTATTTAACACAGTCAACAAAACAATCCTGTATAAACTAAAACTACTTCTGTAAATTCAAATTCTGCTTATTTTAACCTGTTAATGGCAACATGAAAAGTTGAATTTAGGTCTGAACCTCACTGAATATTTGGTAACACTTTACAATAAGCATTAGTGCACTACATGAACGAACAATGAACAATACTTCTATAGCGTTTAATAATCTTAGCTAATGTTAATCTCAGCATTTACTTATATATTTTTTAAAATGAAAAGTTGTCTGGTAACATTAGTTAATGCTCTAACCCTAACATGAACAAACAACAAATAACTGTATTTTTATTAACTAACATTAACAAGGATTTATAAATGCTGTACAAAATATATTGCTCATTGTTAGTTCAGGTTAGCTAATGCATTAACTTCACTTGGAAATATGTCAAATTACATCAAGAAAATGGGTTGCGAATTTTGTTTTGTGTTGAGTTGAACTGTTTATTCAGTGTGTTTTTGTATGTGCCCACTGCATGAAAGCACATCATTACATATAAAATATTATTATGGATTTTTTTTTTTTTTTTTGGCTCAGTTTAGACTTAAATGTAGCTGTTGTCGCTTGTTTGTACAACTGTGATATTTCATCATAATCGCAACATATGGAAGTATGGATAATGTCTCATATCCTCTAACAATACATTATCATACACACGTATAGTCGACACTTTATATTTCACACAGTCATATGTGTAATTTATGTCTGTGTGTTAATGTTTTGAGTAAATTACTTTATTAGTGAAAACAGATGATTCAGCGGTCATTTACTCTTAAGTATTTATACTGACGTATATAAAAATAATGTTGTAAAGAAAAACTATGAGAGAGCACTGTAAAATCTGTTTGACTAGTTAAGAATGAGTGTACTAGTTGACTGTTTAACAGTTAACGCGAGGATATGTTTGCTCTGTTTGTATGTAAATGGATGGTCAGTGTGAGCAATTTGATGTTTCTGTATTTTGTGGCTGCACTGAGTAGACGTGTTTCTCTCCTGATCTTATTTGTCTTTAATTCATACATAAACAAAATTGGAATTTGTTTGTTCTTTTAATTGTTCTTTTTAACGCAGTTTTAACCCACCCACATGAAAAAAAAAAAAAAAAAAAACTATAATATTTACTATAGTAAACTTTAGTAAATTGTAGTATACTGGGCAGCGTTTCCCAAAAGCATCGTAAGCCTAAGTTGATCGTATCTCAATTAGTGGCAATGGAGCTACGATCAACTTAAGCTTACGATGCTTTTGGGAAACGCTACCCAGTATAGTAGGCCTATTTACAATACTTTGTTAATGAATACTACAGCATACTATTAATAGCGAACTGATAAACTATAATAAATACTGTAGTAAACTATAGTAAACTGTAGTGAATTGTAGCTAGAATATATACCCTATAGTTGTAGAAAACTTAGTAGGCTACGGTATTGGTTAAAGTAATTTGTTTATATTATAGTTGTTATATTACCACAACAACTATAAAATTACCACAACAAATTAATTCAAGTACTTTACTATTGTAGGGCAAGGTTCAAAAACACTATGCTACTATAAATTACTATAGTAGCCTATTTTTTCATGTCCGTCATTATTCTATTTAGTGTAAAGTTTTATTATTATTAAACCATGTGTTTATCTTGCTAAATTTATCAAATTAACTGATGAACTTAAATTATAGCATGGCATTAGGTGCGTTCACGCCGCCATGTCGTAAAAACCGTATTACGAGATTCACGTCCTCGTAGATTACAACTTGTAAACTCGGTATTTTCTGAGAGCTCCCACTTGTACCACGTGACCCCTGTACCACGAGACCGCTGGAGGTTCACTTTGGCCTTGTTAGTGTTGCCCTAGAAACGCACAATTCCGAGTTCGAGGATGCGAACAGCTCCGAGTAGAACGTTACGGGTTGTCGTCTGGTTAATGGCGTGAACGCAGCATAGTTTACGACATGATGCTATATATTTGTTCTACAAATGTCTGTCATTCTGTTGTCCCATGTGTAATGTGAAGCAGAAGATCTTATTCACAGCAGCGCCATCTTGGATGAAAGCTGTCGAGGGAAGACGTGTTTTTGGATTTTCTGCTGACGAAACACTGCAAAAATATCTTTCCAAGAAATTTCACTAGACAAAAAAAAAAAAAAAAACTCCACACAACATGAGCTGTAAAAAAAGTATAAGTGATCTAGGAGTTTTATACAACTTTTTACAGTGGATGCAATTGAAAACACGCTAAGTTTATCCCTCAAAGCTTTTCATGGCGCTGCTCCGAATAAGGCCTGTAGCATTTATTATTCTTTAACTTTTAATTATTCCACAAGTTAACAGCTAATTTCTTCAAGACCATTTTTATTTGTTTTATGGCACTTGCACCACTAGATGGCGCCATGAACCCATTTTAAGGTGAAACACAGTCATTAACCCTGTGATGGTGTTTGATGCTGAAGTCACGAGTTAAACCAGGTTTGACCTTTAACACCACTTATCTAACCACAAAAACTCCCACCGATCACAAGATTTAACAAATGCAGCTATAGCCTACTTGTCAAATTACAGCTATATGTCGGCCAGTGTTACTTTAGTATTATTTAATATACTATTATAGTATTTATTAATATTTTGAATATATAGCCTAATATATTTAATGTACATTTACACAAAACACTTGTACTGACCGCTGCTGTGACCCACAGGTTAAAAAGCACCAAACTCATCTGTGGCATCAATCAGACTCTGAGCAGATACTCGAGTACATGATGTAACACTCAGGTTGTGTCGATGCTGGTGGGTGTTTGACGGAAAGTGTCACGCAGAAAAACTATCTGAGCCTCAGTGTTCATCTCTCAGTCTTGGAAAGGACAAGAAGGAATATTCATGAGATCGAAGGAGAGATTTACAGTGTGTGAGTGGGAGAGAAAGATGAAATGTGCTAATCAGCTAGTGCTTGATGGAGGAGATGTGCCCACATTTTGTCGTCATCAGTCACTGATGTTTCTCCCTCCTCTGTACGTGAAGCTCCTTCTGACAGTCTGTCAGGCGTTAGAAAGCCTCTTAATGTAGAACAGGGGAAGTATGAAGAATAAATGCTCAGAAACTCAAGCTCAGAAACTCTTCAGGCTAATCACGAAGGCAGGATAAAAATAACACGCAGGTTCTGTTGTGAAACTTTGCTGAATGAGCTTTGACTCATTCATGAGTGCTGTGCTTTTACAGGCCTGTGAGCCATTCTTTTCAATTAAACTGGGAAAAAAAGGGAAATGAGAGAGTAACAATCATATAAAGCATCAAACTCACTTTCAATATAAAAACAAATTACAGGATAACACACATAGGCCTATACAAAAAAATAAAATGGTTTTGCAACCATTGAAGAGTTTTTTAAAGCTCTGCTTTAGAAACCTATTTTAATGTAGGGAACTGGTAAAGTCAAAATTCTTATCTGAAGAAGATAATGTCCCAGAAGCTTATTTTATTTATTATTTTAAATTTTTATTTATTTTCATTCGGGACGACCCTCAGTGCATTATGGGTAGGCTATTTTCTAGCCGTTGAGTGTACATCTGTTGTACATTCGTTATTGTGGTGCACTATAGGATTGAATGGGTGCACTCGATAACGTTTCGGTCACCACTACAAATGGCAGTCCTTTCAAAAAGTGTCCTATTTAATATAGGGGCGATTTCGCCATTGTTAAGGTGCGGTCACATTAGCGAAATGTCAGCGAATATTCGAGTGCAAAAAGGTCCATGTCCATTTCTAATGTAGCGATGTTGTATAAAGCACAGAACACGCAGAAGTCATTTTCAAGCCAAACAGTTTTTTGTTGGTCAATTCGTGAAACGTGTGTTAAAATTTTCTCCCTGAATTCCATTTGGAATGACTGGATTTCGCCCTCGAAAATTCGCTAAACAGCGGTAAATGTGACCGCGCTTTTAACTGCTGAACCTTCATATATAAAGTCAAAAAACATCAGAATGGAACAAGTCCATTTAAGAGAGTAGGTGGGGGTGAGATTGTTCCGTAAGAAACACTCATGAAACTAAAAGAGCTGTTGATATTGTTGAGTGTCAGATGAAATGAAACATATGACGGTGTGCACCTTTAAAATCTCCAAAACAACCTGAGCCCGTGTGCGTGTGCGCGCATGCTTTCAGCGCTTTGATGTGGCTTCCTTCGATTTCCACCTCGAGAGCGAGCAGAAAAACACGCAGGTGGGTCACTGACGTCATTTGACAGGTGGACCCGAGTGGGCTTTTCTCACCGTGTAAAAAACCCCGCTCCCACTTTCCAGAGATCTAGTGGCACAAAAACAAACGTCCTACACGTTTCTTGAGACTGTTTTGTTATTTGGGCTATAGTTGAGACCCGTTTGTAGGTTACGCTCTAAAACAATCAAACAAACAAAAAAACAAAAACAAAAAAAAAAAACAAAGATGATTCTTTAGACGTATAGTAAAAGTTCTATTTAGAACCGTATGGTGCTGAAGTACCCATTATATGCTGAAATTGGTCTTTATGTTAGAGTTTATTCTTTATTCCCGCCTTTTTGTTTTTCAAATCTGTAACCGTCAAAGCCGCCTTTACCGATTTTCTGGAGCTCGGCCATTCAATTACACAGACTGTCTAAACATTCTCAACAGGTAAATGATTTCTTTCTTAAAATGTCTATAAATTTTGACTTTAAACTTTGTAACTGGCTTCCTACCAATCATGTCTTTTTCTCTTTTTAGTTTAACAGAACATGTGTGAGCAGCTCTGTTCAGTTAAGGATAATCACACTCATCTTCTCTTCTCCACTAAGATAATAGAGATATTGAATTTATGATCCATATTGTTAGATTTTTTTAAATTATTACTTTATGCATAAACATATCCCATGACTTTATGTCAACTTCCCTTTTAACATTGTAAAGGGCTCACATAGGCCTACTGTCCAATTTTGCTAATTTTGGTCTTCATAAACAATTGTTTTTACATAAACAAATGGAAGAGACTCACTGTAACTCTGAACTCAATTGTATATTTCAGATGCTGTCAACTCATCATCTGAGAGAAACTGCCACTCAAAATACACACATAATGGTGGACATAAAGACATCATAGAGGATTGTGAAGATAGTTCACTGGAACTTGGTCTTCATCTATATCAGGTTCAATGTAAGTTGTTATTTATTAATGTATTCTGCTAATAACTGTTGTTAGAGCACTGTCATTTTTGCTATAATTTGCCATGTCAATAAAAAATAAAAGTACCTAATTGCTGGTTTTGTTGTGTGTTTGTGTGTGTGTGTTTTTTTTAAATGTAAAACCCAAATAGAGGCTATGATATTATAAGACCAGTCACATAGCGGGGTAAAAAAAATAAAAAATAATAAATGTTAATTTCCAACATACTTTGGGTTCCTTTTAGGCAAGCAATACAGTAATTTAAAAAACAAATAGTTGAGTTAAATAAAACTACCCAGCAGATTGGGCAAACAGTTAACCCAACCGCTGGGTTAAATCAACCCATTAAAACAACCCAACTGCTGGGTTTGTCCATTTTCAACCCAACTTGGGTTGTTTTTAACCCAGCATTTTTTAGAGTGTATTATTAAAAAGGTTATTTATGACACCATTAAAGTTCTGTAAAGCATGGTTCTTTATGAAACCTTATAAAAAGTGTTCTGCTATTGTTACAAGCCGAAGAACCCTTATTTGGTACTATTTAGAACCATTTTTCTTAGTTACCATGATGGTATTTTCATGATACTTAAAACTACCATGGAATGTCCAAAAACATATAGGCTATTATTGTAGTGGATTCATTGTTTAAATATTTAATAGCCTAAGTAAATCGGTTATTGAGGTACTTAATTCAGAAAGATCAGCTGAGGGTCACATATTTTCATGCTAATGTTCTTCATTCCAGCGGCAGTGCCAGACCGGTTCTCTTTATAGATCTCATGCGCGCCGACCACCTACGTGCGCCCCTGCCGTGCGCGCCTCCGGTTCAGTCATTCCAGAGGTCGCAGTCATTTCCCAAAAGATTCATTAATCTCCAGAAGGCATCCAAAGCAGCAAACCGTTTAGAAATATAATGAATCAAGAGCAGATGATTCTGCTAATACTGAAAATAAGCCAGTTTAGTTATAATTGGACTTAAACTACATTTTAGGCTGAATTAAAAATAGAAATAAAATATCTTTTATGAAATAAAAATTAGACACATAATTACTGGCAACAATAATAATCAAAAGGTGAACATTAATTAATAAGCAATTTAATAAATGTTTGTTTAATTATTCATTAAACTTATTGATAAATGTTCATTTATTAAACATATTAATAATGTTAATTTCCAACATTTTGGGTGCATTTTAAGCAAGCTAATACAGTAATTTTTAAACAATAGTTGATTTAAATAAAACTACCCAGCAGGTCGGACAAACATTTAACCCAACTGCTGGGTTTGTCCATTTTCAATCCAACTTGGGTTGTTTTTAACCCAGCATTTTTTTTTAGAGTGTAATAATAGTCAAATTTTAATATTTAAATATTATAATATAATATATATTATAGAATCGAACATTCTAGAATGTTTGATTCTATATCTTAGAAGTTTATGAATTATTCCTAATTCTAAGTTATTAGAGGCTGCATCATTGTTCCCTTGTAAGCGTTCAACCCACTAAACTCTTCGGAAACACACACACACACCTTCCTACATGCTAAAAAGTGGTCTTGTCCAATTTCGGAAACCCCCTTGCTGCTCTCCAGCCCAGCTGATCCTGGAGCGGTGAAACGTCTCCACCCGGGCTTGTGGGCGGGGAGTGACGTACGAGGACCAAAAACGACCATATTTGGATGTGCTGCTTGACGTCAGCAGGAAAGGCCTAGTGCCCCCTTTGCGAATTCGAAAACGCAGGAAGTTATAATCAGTACACAACCCCCAGACAACAGCTGATTACTTTACAAAGAGTGAATATTAAAATAATTAAGCCATAATTAGCTAAAATGGTCGTGTTTTTCAGACGGTTTTGTGGGAGGACTTCGAGGAACGGTCAGCATAAGAGTTACATAACTGCATGAAACCAAGACAACATAACACAAATGAAAAGCCATACACTCGAAAGATATATTTCAAAATCTTTACTTAAATAAACAGCGCACACATAAAAAAAGACATTGTAAACATGTGACATTGGTAACATAGCGTCAGGATCAACCTGACCAGTAGCCTACAATAATTTATGAGTTCAGGAACGGTTGCACAACATTATCAGATGCGTTCACATGATCAAATACACAATTGATCATGACAAAAAAAACACATTATTGATACGGAGCCTTTCCACTTCGTCTTGGAGCCCAGCGTTGGGGGGCTCAGAGTCCGTTCTGTCCCCCCTCTGGACTAGGGTTCGCTACGAGCTTTTATCGGAACCCAGGATGTGTCCAAAATAACTCAGCTGAGAGCTTGAGAGTTCCCAGTGCCGTTCAGTTGTGGAACACAAACAATTTCCAGTGTTATATTTATTTCTGAAAGTCCAACCGCGTTTAAAACGCCTCCATCTTACTGGTCAGCATGAGCTGACAGCCGCTGTTCATGTGTCTCAGGACCTTCTGTTTGAGTTGGGCCACCTGTTCCCGCAGGACGGAGGCTGTGTTGGACAGCCCGGCGTTGTCGGACTTCAGTACCTTCACTTTGTCCTCCAGCCGCGCGATGCGTTCCAGCTTGCGTCTGCGGCATTTGGTGGCCGCCAGTCGGTTTCGGAGCCTTTTGCGTTCAGCCTTGATGCGTTCCTGGTTCTCCATGTCGATCGGGGACATGGGTGGCGAGCCGTCGCTGCTGTGCATGTCGGGAACGGTCTGCGGCTCCTCTTTCAAAGGCACGAAGCGCTGAGAGTGCTGGAACGCGTGCGTGTTTTCCGGGTGTTGACTCTGCTGTATGTGGGGCGGCAGGTAGCTGATGGTGGTGGACGGGTGGCTGGGTGCTGGGCAGTACGCGTTTAGCGTCGTGTAAATGGGAGGCTCAGACTGCAGGGAGGAGCCGAAAACGGACGCAGTTGTCGAGCACGTCGTCACGCCGCCGGCTCCAATCGAGACGTTGGGCGGGGGCATCTGGTTCATCTGGTGAAGCTCATCCAGAGCCTTGACGAAGCCCTCCGCGAAGCCCTCCTGCTCGTCTGTGATTCCCCGACCGTAGAGGTACTGGCCCGGTGTAGGGGTCGTCAACACCCCGTTGCTGTTTTGGATGATGAGTCTCTCCAGCTCCGGAGAGGCGAGTTTGAGCGAGCCGACATCGGCGGTCTGATAAAGGTCCGATTTGAGGCTCCGAAAGGGTTCCGTCAGGTTCAAGTTCATACTCTGCTTCTGGAGTTTATAGTCATGTAGTGCCGCGTCGTTGTGACCGTAACCCAACAGAAACGAGTCGTCGTGATAAAACGGCTGCTCCATTTGTGTACTCATAGAGTTCTCCTGGAAAAGCGTCTTATTTCAAGTGTAAAACCGTCCAAAAAAAGCAGCGCGAATAACGATGACAGTCAATGAAACAGCGTTCTGTCCCGTTCCTGGAGTGCGATGTATCGATGTTCCTCTTGAATGAATTAAACACAAACCAAAAAGTCCCGAAGATGTGAAGGACAGCAGCAATAAAACGCTCTTGAATAAGTCTAAGAGGTTGTCTGTTGAAAGTGAACGCTCTTTAAGAGAGATGTTCGGTTGATTTGCTCTGATGCGTTCGTTTCGTGTGGATCTGTATCCCGATTCGTTTTTATAAGCAACTCCTGCACTGACAGCTGGCCACGCCCCCAGCGGCAACTACGTCACGCGCATCATCACGTCATTTTCGGGAACTGCTGGGACAGTAAACAAGCCCGAGGGCGAAGCGAGCAGGGCGAATTTACCTCACGATTTGAAATTATTGAATAAACGATTTAGGGAATATATGCAATAATCTAATTTTAATTATTCTCGAACATTGGATTTATCAGGTAGGCTTATAGCTGGACTTTATACAATTACAAAGATGATATACCATATATTTTTAAATTCTGTTTTGTTATTTTAGGGTTTAATATGTTTTTGATGCGCGTTCGTGTTATGTAGCTATCGCGGGACATTTTTTCCCAGTCACCTCAATGACAAAAGTGTCCCAATTTACTTGAATTTGTCTAACAAATAAAAATGACATTATTATTATCGAGCAAAGCTCTAAAATGTCTTTATTACTGCATTCGTTTTTCGTAATTGTTTAAAATAATTGGTCAGATTACTTCAAACAATTTGAAGATTAAAGTAGGCCTAGGCCTAATTTTCTACCTGCTGAATCTGCAAGTTAGTGAAAAAGACGGACAGCAAACATTCCCTGATCATCACGGACCCTCAGACACCCGCTTCCTGTAGGAAGTTTACAGTCCAAATATGGGCATAATGACGTGGTGTTCCTCACAGAGGGAGTGTGAGCGACCCCGCCCACTTTATCTGGACTGCTGCGCAGAGGCACGTTCTCGACGCTTATCAGAAACACCTGCTAAACAAACCAAACCAGCACAGAAATCCAGACAAAAGTACAAACTTACACCTACCGCATCCCAAACATACAGAAAATGTCTGTTTAATGGTATAATAACAGTCAATTATTAGTTTAAACACTGATATCCTGATAAAAAAACAGGTCAATAGGTTATTCACTGTTTGAATATTTTAGCTCAGAATACAGGTTTTGCTTTCAAATTAAAAGCTTTATATAACATACCACTCTGGCTCTAGAGCTTTACATTTATATACAACAATGATGCTGTATATAATCATAATGTATAGCCTATAATGATGCTGTATAATTAGGCCTGTGAGCCATTAATGATCACTTAAATGTAAATAAGGTCAGTGCTCACATGTTTGCAGTCACTTTGAGGGAATATCATATTTTCACTGGCAGAAACGGACTTCAAGTCAGTCCCTTTAAGGCCTTTTAAGTCGCATCGAGTTTGTTTGATGTAAGAAAGTCATATTAAAGAGAAAACGAGGGTGAATCAGATTGTTATTTGATCATTTTGCTCTTCTCAGGTGGTTCAGAGCCGGACGGCAGCAGAGGGGTGATGTGATGATGTCTCGCTCTGCACCTGCGGTGTGTGTCTTGTATGTCAGGTTTCATTTCCACCCACCTGAAAGCAGCCGGAGAGTTAATGTAACTTATCCCATCTGTCCTCAGAGAGCGGCATGTGATCAGGCTGAGCTGAAATGATGCAGCTGCTTTACTGTGATCTATAGAGAGCTGAGTGTCTGCTTTACAGTGAGACACCAGCTGACTTCACAAGCATTATCGGCAGGGATTTCTGCATTGACTTTATTGTAAGTGAAATAAATTATTAAATATAACAATTTATAATATGTAAGTATATATTCTATAAAAGCTTTCTTAATAGTATGTATTAATAATAATATGAATAAAAATATTTATTATTGAAATAAAATATATTAATGAAAGTTTTTGTTGAATATAAAATATTTTATAAAATGTTATTATAGCCTATAAAACATTTATTAACATATTCATATAAATAAATAAACATTTATTATTATTAATAATAATAATAATATTAATTAATAATAATAATAATAATAATAATATTAATTAATAATAATTAATAATAATATAAATAAAAACATTTATTACAATAATGCATATTAATGAAAGTTTGAATATAGTTGAGTATAAAATAACATTTATATATTTTATAAAAAACATTTCTTAATATTTCTTAATATATATATATATATATATATATATATATATATATATACACGTTTATTATTAATAAATATTTTACTGATTAAAAAAACATTTTATCAAATGTATTTATATTTTATAAAGTTCTTATTATTTATTATCATTAATAAATAATAAATACACATTTACCACATATAAAATAGTTTTTAGAAAATGTACTTTCATTTATAAGAACATGTACTAATTAATATTTGTTATTAATATAAATCTACTTAATGTCTAATTATTATTTATATAATATCTATTTATTATTGATAATAATTAAAAGTAAAATGTTTTGTTGAATATAACATATTTTATAAAATGTAATTATAGCCTATATTTATAAAACATTTATTAAAAACATATTAATATAAATAAATTTATTATTATTATTAAGTGTATTTACTAAATATAAAACAACGGTTATAAAATTTATTTATATATTTTATAAAAAAAATAATAATAATATTGATTAGTATTAATAATAAAAATCTAAATATTTATTATTAAAATAATACATATTAATCAAAGTTTTTGTTGAATATAAAATATTTTATAAAATGTATTTATAGCCTATATTTATGAAAACACATAACATAATAATATAAATAAAAAACATTTATTTATTAATATTATTAATAAATGTATATACTAAATCTAAAATAAATGTTATAAAATGTATTTATATATTTTATAAAAAATAATTATTAATAATATTTCTTAATATTAATATAAAAAACATTTATTATTAATAAATGTTTTTACTGAATATAAAACATTTTATCAAATGTATTTATATATTTAAAAAAAAAAAATTGTTTATTATTATTAATGAATAATAAATATGAATACATGTGTACCAGTATTTTATGAAATGTACTTTTTTTTAAAATTAATATTTGTTATTGATATACATGTATTTAATACTTAATTATTATTCATATAATATATATTTATTATTGATAATAATTATTAATAAATGTTTTATTAAATATAAAACAACATTTAAAAAAATATGTATATATTTTTATAAAAAACATTTGTTTATTTATTGTTTATTTATTTGATTAATTTCTGATTTAATATGCGGGTTTCGCTCAGTATGGTAAAGTTAGAGCACATAAAGTCTCAAAAATCGCTCTGACACATGGTTATGTGTTGTTTATTAAGAAATGTTCTGTGTCTGGAAACTGATTTCTGCTTTTTTAATTTTAGTGTTTTTCTGGATAAGTGTGACTTTGTCAGGCTGTTGTGACATTGAGGTGAATTTCAGTAGTTTTGCAGGGGAGGTTGGATGTTTACAGTAACACTGACTGGAGTGGGCAGTGTGTGTGTGTGTGTGTGTGTGTGTGTGTGTGTGTGTGTGTGTGTGTGTGGCACTGTGCCATGAGGAGAGGACACTGGCACAGCAGTGGCAGAAATAACATGAAAAATCTCACTCAGATACATTCACCTGTGTATGTGTGTGTGTGTGTGTGTGTGTGTGTGTCATGAGGCCAAGGTCAGTGTGTTGTTGTTGTTTACCTGGATCACGGGCGGTTGGTACATGCAGTTCTCTGGCTGAACATTTGTTTTATTCAGATGAAGAGCAGGAGGTCTCATTCTGCCCAAAACATGCCAACTTTGCTCTTTTTTCAATCACTTTTACGCAAAAACACATTTTCCCTATACTTTAGACATGTATTTTTTATAACTGTTCATTATAGTTAATAATAATCATCACTCTCAATCGTGTGTGTGTGTGTGTGTGTGTGTGTTTCTTCACTGTGCATGTGTGTGTGTTTAGGTTCACATGGATACGAGCCAGTAAAAATAATGTAAGATGATCCTCCATGTGAGCGAGATCTGCCTGAGGCCAGATCACATTTACGGTAAGAGTGGGAGAGAGAGAGACTGTGTGTGTTTGTGTGTGTGTGTGAGGCAGTGCAACATGCTGCTCAAAACACAATGAAATAGATCTCATTCCTAAATACTCTTATTTAAATATACAAACAATTACTTTTAATTCGCAAAAATGTAACGGGTTGAATCTCACATAAACTGCACTGATTAAAATGATGTGCTGGATTTACTTGAAATATACATGCACCATTTTTGCATCACGCTTCTTAAGTTAATTCAACTTTTATGTACTTTAACTTGAATTTTATGTGAAATTAACAAGAAAACCCTTGTTATATACCTAAATAGGCCTATACATAAAAACAGAATCTGTTGGTGTTACATGTTTTTCTAAGTAATCAATGTTGAGTGAACTCATTTATGTAGCATATCACAACATAATAGCAATGTATTAAACATGCTAAGATCATGCTAGCAATGTGCTAAAACATTCAAGAAACATTTTATCAGAATGCTAAAACATGCTATCATCAGTATACTAATACATGCTAACAATGTGCTAAAACGGAAAAATACTAGTAGTGTGCTAAAACATGTTAGCAACGTGTTATAATATGCTAGAAACATGTTAACAGAATGCTAAAACATGCTATCAGTATACTAAAACGTTTGAAACATGTTAACAGCATGCTAAAACATGCCAGTAGTATACTAAAATGTTGGAAACATGATGTTATCAAAAAAGACATGGACAAACGCACACCGTCCAAGGTGCAGGTCAAGAGACTTAAATCTAGAAGTATGAGATCTGACCGCACACATTTTTTTTATTATCCAACGTTTCGGTACAAAGCCTTTGTTGAACCATGACAAAGGCTTTGTACCGAAATGTTGGATAATAAAAAAAAGTGTGCGGTCAGATCTCATACTTATGGAAACATGATGTTAACATGTTAAACATGCTAGAAACATGTTAGCAGCGTGATAAAACATGCTAGCAATGTGATAAAATATTCTAGAAACATGTTAGCAGCATGCTAAAACATACTATAATCAGTATGCTAATACATGCAAGCAATGTGCTAAAATGTTAGAAACATGCTTACAGCATGTTAAAACATGTTAGCAACATGTTATAACATGCTAGAAACTTGTTAGCAGTGTGATAAAACATGCTAGCAGCATGATAAAACATGCTATTAACGTTAGCAGCATGCTAAAACATGTTAGTAATGTACTAAAATGTTGGAAACATGCTAAAAGTGTTAAAACATGTTAGCAACATGCTATAACATGCTAGAAACATGCTATCAGTGTGATAAAACATGCTATTAACATGTTAGCAGCATGCTAAAACATACTAGCAATGTACTAAAATGTTGGAAACATGCTAGCAGCATGTTAAACATGTTAGCAACGTGCTATAACATGGTAGAAACATGTTAGCAGTGTGATAAACCATGCTAGCAGTGTGATAAAACATGCTATTAACACGTTAGCAGCATGCTAAAACATGCTAGCAGTGTATTAAAATGCTGGAAACATGCTAGCAGCATGCTATACATGTTATATACATGTTAGCCGCAGGCTAAAAGTGTTAGCAAAATGCTAAAACAGTTACAAACATTTTAACATGTTAAATTATGCTACAAACACACAAAAACATGTTAGCAGCGTGTTAAAACATGATAGCAATGTGCTAAAACATTCTAGAAACATGTTAGCAGAATGCTAAAACATGTTATCATCAGCATGCTAATACATGCCAGCAATATGCTAAAACGCTGGAAACATGCTAGCAGCATGCTAAAACATGTTAGCAATATGCTAGAAACATGCTAACAGTGTTGTAAAACATGCTAGCAGCATGATAAAACATGATATTACCATGTTAACAGCATGCTAAAACATGCTAGCAATGTATTATAACATGCTACAAATATGTTAGCAGTGCGATAAAACATGTTAGCAGCGTTATAAAACATGCTATTAACATGTTAGCAGCTTGTTAAAACATGCTAGCGGTGTACTAAAACGTTGAAAACATGCTCGCAGCATGTTAAACATGTTAGCAAAAGGCTAAAAGTGTTAGCAAAATGCTAAAATATGTTACAAACAGTTCAACAACATGTTAAATCATGCTACAAACACACATGCTAGAAACGTGCTGAAACATGTTAGTGACATGTTAGCAAACAATGGAAGCTCTTAATGGTTTCATAAAGGTCTAGTGGGTTTTTTGATGTTGTTTCCTATAGCTGTGTGATGAGGTCCAGTGCCTGATGAGCCTGATCTGGTCTGTCTTTTTGAGTTTTTGTTGGTCTGTATGACTTTTTCTGACTTTGTATTTCTAAGGAAAACCTTTAAAATTCAAGCTTTTAAAACTATTTTAAACCTTCAGACTATATGCCATCATCAAAGAGTATGAATAAATGTATGCAATTGTTATGAAAATAATTTCATAATGGAAATTTGTCGCATTTTTCTTTTAATTTATTTTTTAAAAATGATCCCAAACTTTTGAACGGTAGTGTAAAATATTTAGTTTTAGCAGTAAATATCATATTCCTCAAGGTGCCAGTGACTTGACCTTTAAACAACCACTGTATTGTGTGTGTGTCTCTCTCTGTTTATCAGGAGAACAGGCGTCTCATTGGTCACGTGATGATGGTGACTCACGTTCACCTCTGGTGTCAGGGCCAATCAGGGGTCAGCGAGCGCAGACAATCGCAGGTCTCCCCTCAGCCTCTGTGTCAGCAGAAAAACACAAGATGTTTGCTGGAGAGGCGCTGAAGAGGGCTGGATGCTAAACGAGCAGTCAGCAGAAAAACAAGGGCTGGCAGCCAAGCAGACAGACGGAGGGCTGGAGAGATCCAAAGAGTGAACGCTTCACTGGAACTCACACACAGAAGAGGGTTTGTAAGGACAGAAATACACTGACCTGTCATGAGCTTCATATTCTGAATGTGACCACAGAAACAGAGCAATTACCAGTCTGATAATGATGAGCAATGTCCATCTCACCAGCTTTCTTTCTCGTTTTAAACCCTAGTGGTGTCTATATAGGCACTAACTGAAGTGACTGATCTGAAATGCTCTAGATAGGCAGCAACTTTATGTGCCATTTAAATAGTGCTCATCAAGTAACTCAAGTGGACTTGTAAATGATTCCAATAGAGTTTCAATTTTGTATGCTGGAAAGCTAACAATGCAAAACTTCAAAATAAAGGTTATTATTGGCATTGATGGTTCCATATAGAACCTTTAACATCCATAGAATCATTCAAATGCACAAAAGGTTCTTTATGGTGAAAAAGGGTTATTTAGAATTTTAAAATGTTCTTCACACTAAGAAAAATGGTTCTTTTAAGAAATGTTCACAGAAAGGTTCTATTCTTCTATTGTACGCCATCGCTGTAAAAAAACAAACAAACAAAAACAATAAACAATATAGTTATAATTATATCATTTCATTTGTCTGTTGGATATTAGCCTATCTTAGTTCTGGATGAGCTTACAAACCATTTTTTTTTTTTTTTTTAAATTGGAGCGAATTCGGAGCATGTCTGCGTGTGAGAGATGGAAACAAGAGATGGAAAGCAGTGGAATTTAAAAAAAAAAAAAAACCCCAAAAGGTCTCGAGACGTGTTTTTAAAAAGTTGAAGGCCATAATGCGTGAAACCTGCAAAAGACCCGAGCACAAGTGGGCGTTCACACAGAACTTTTTTCTTTTTTTTTTCTTTTTTTTTCCACCATTTATTATTCTGTGATTTTATATACAGTATAGGCCTAATTTATGGAAGCTTGTTTCAGCCATGAAATATAGAATTAAACAGGTAATTGCGACTTTTTTATCTCATAATTCTGACTTATTTCTCAGAATTGTGTAATATAAAGTCAGAATTGCGTGATATAAAGTCAGAATTGTGAGTTATAAAGTCAGAATTGAGTGAAAAAGTCAGAATTGTGAGATATAAACTCAGAATTGTGAGTTATAAAGTCAGAATTGCATGATATGAAGTCAGAATTGCATGATATAAAGTCAGAATTGCAAGATATAAAGTCAGAATTGTGTGAAATAAAGTCAGAATTGTGAGATATAAAGTCAGAATTGATATGAAGTCAGAATTGATATTAAGTCAGAATTGTGTGAAATAAAGTCAGAATTATGAGTTATAAAGTCAGAATTGTGAGATATAAAGTCAGAATTGAGTTATAAAGTCAGAATTGAGAGTTATAAAGTCAGAATTGAGAGTTATAAAGTCAGAATTGATATAAAGTCAGAATTGAGAGATATAAAGTCAGAATTGTGAGATAAAAAGTGTTTATTTTTTTATTTAGTGGCGGAAACAAGCTTCCATACATCTTAACAGTTGTGCATGCGTCTCATGCATTTAGCATTCTAGGCGCTCAAGTTCAAATGTAAAACAAAAAGTTTTTCCAACCCATTCCACTGCCCCGAGTCTCGCATTTTTTTAAATGCAAAAAACGCATTCTGGACACATAGTGGGCATGCGCTGCTTTTCCATTTGTTTTTGACCGTTGCGCTCGCGTTTTTTGCAGCGTATTGCCCACGATAAAAACAGTGCTCATGTTAAAAGTCCTTTTTTTTTCATTTTTTATTTCTACCGCCTCTCTCGTTTTTAAAGGCAGAAGCGTTGTGTGTGTTTGACTGTAGGGTTTGGAACAGAGCTGATCTCTGTCTGTCTGAGAGCCTGAAGGCAGTATGAAGGATAATTGATCATTCCGAGATCTCTGTGACAGGTGATCATTCCAGACTAAGGAATCATCCATTTATTCCGGTAAGTGTCATCAGAAGGTGTCTGATCTAGATTTATGGTCATTAAAAAAGCATCAGTCTGAAGTTCAATATCATAAGCTGCAGCAAATTACCAGTGAACGCAACACATTAATGGAGTCCAATACAAACAGGCCACATATCACAGGATACAATCTTTCTGATTCTTCTCGCTTTCTCATGGATTCTCAGTTCAGGGAGGGAATCCCAATGTGTCAGAGGGAATGAGGGGTCACGACCTTAATGCAGAATCTGATGTCATGGTTCATCTAGAGGTTGAGATAATGAACGATGATGAAGAACTGATTACGAAAGAGAGAAATGATTATGATGATGAAGCTCAAGAAAGCCAGACAGTGAACATACTCACACATCCTGCAGCTAAAAACAGCACACATGTGTTTTTATCAGTCTGCTGTGATATTAAAACCTTTTTCCATAGTTTATAAGATCTTTTTATTCTCTAGTTCTTTAGATATCATGTATAATCTGGTGGTTTAAAGAACACAGAAACCAACGCACTGGACCTTGAAAACATTTAATGATATTCATATAGCAGCTCAAGAACCCTGAACAGCCAAAAATGTTTTTTGATATGAAGAATGTTCTGCTGAACCTAAAGAACAATAAGAACCATTATTTTTAGACTGTGTGAGATGTTTTCCAGACAGTGCTCACCACCAGACCGTGGAATAAAGGCATTTCTTCAACATGTTTGGACACAGATCGGCACTCCGTGGAGCAGTTTACATGAGCAACACCTCTGCCCAGAGCAACACACGCACACACAATAATGTCAGTAATGTCTGCGTCTGCTCAGGTAGTTTGTGGTGTGTCCTTTTAATCAGATTATAGCCATTGGTCGTTTGAAACGTGAAGATTGAAACACTGTGACACTTTCAGAACATTGATCTGTTAGTTTGAGTGGCCCAACATGACAAATTCTGAATCAACCAATGGGGTGAGTTTTGGGGCGGGACTATCTTTTCGACTGACCAATCAATGGCAGCCACACATCTAGAGGAGTGTTTGAGGAAACCTGTTTGAAAATCATTATTTTTTCATGTATTCTTTGGAACTTTTTTTGCTATTTTTATACTGCCGATAAAGTTGAAAGAGAACATTCAGATATTTAAAAGAATTTTGAGCCATAATTAATGCAAATAAAATGCTTGGAATCACACTTTGAGGTTTATTTTCAACGTACTATGATTTGAGACACAATGATTATCATCTTACATATTTAGTATGCAAACTGGGATGCATAGTGAGTCCATAAACTGGCTTAAAGCATTAGTTCACTTCAGATTTCAAATTTCCTGACTCACTCCCATGTCATCCAAGATGTTTATGTCTTTCTTTCTTCAGTGGAAAAGAAATGAAGGTTTTTGAGGAAAACATTCCAGGATTTTTCTCCATATAGTGGACTTCGCTGGGGTTCAACGGGTTGAAGGTCCAAACTGCAGTTTCAATGCAGCTTCAATGAGCTCTACACGATCCCAGACAAGGAATAAGGGTCTTATCTAGAGAAACGATCTGTCATTTTCTAAAAAAGATCAAAATCATATACTTTTTAACCACAAATGCTCATCTTGCACTGCTCTGCGATGCGCCACGAATTACGTAATCACGTTGGAAAGGTCACACGTGACGTAGGCGGAAGTACCGATCCAGTGTCTACAAAGTGAATGTGCAAAGACTAAGTCAAACGCCCTTTACAAAAAAAAGGTAAAACAATGATGTCGGGTGATTTTGAAGTTGGAGGAGAAAATGTGATGGAGGTTTTGACGCGTGACCTTTCCAACGTGATTCTGTCAAGCATGTGCATCGCAGAGCAGTGCAAGATGTGCATTTGAGGTTAAGAAGTATATGATTTTTATCTTTTTTAGAAAATGGCCGATCGTTTCGCTAGATAAGACTCTTATTCCTCGTCTGAGATCGTCTAGAGCCCTTTGAAGCTGCACTGAAAATGCAATTTGGACCTTCAACCCGTTGAACCCCAGTGAAGTCCACTATATGGAGAAAAATCCTGGAATGTTTTTCTCAAAAACCTTCATTTCTTTTCAACTGAAGAAAGAAAGACATAAACATCTTGGATAACATGGGGGTGAGTAAATTATCAGGAAATTTTAATACCAAACATCTCCTTTTATGTTCCACAGAAGAAAAAAAAAGTCAAACCGGTTTGGAACAACATGAGGTGAGTAAATGATAATTGATAGTTTCATTTTTGGGTGATCTATCTTTTTAAGACATCTGTGTCAAAACCGCCCACCTAATACTTTTCAGTGGCGGTGACCCGTAATCCCAGAATTCCGAGAGATTCTTTTGTCTCAGATACGACCAGGAGGGTTAGTGGAAACTGATTCCTGCCTCTCTTGGTGAAGCCGTCTGAACGTGTGCCAGCTCTTTGAGACGGCAGGAGAACAGAAATAGTCGATCGATGCATCACACAACTGCAGTGACCTGTGCTCAGACTTTGAGGATTCGTCTTTGGCAGTGCAGAGGTCATCAGGTGAAGAAAAACTCACAGATGAACTCTCACACACACACACAGCTCTTTTTTTTCTTTTTTATCTCTGTCCAACATGATCTTGTTAGTTTCATAGGTATTAATACGTAAAGTGTAGTTCTGACATGCATGCATGTTTTTATACTGGCAGTCAATAAATAATTAAATAAATCATAAGCTCTCTTACATATTTCAGTGTCTCACCAAACTGAGAAAGTGAACAAATGAATATACGGGTGAGATCATCCTCTGGTTCCAGTGAACTCAAACGGCTTATTTCAGTTGCTTTTGATCTAATCTGAGACTCTCCGTCCCTTAGAATTGAGAACACACACACACACACATATATATATGTTGGGTTATCATGTTTTATAGGGACTTTCCATAGACATAACACTAACAAACTAACACTACCCCTAAGCCTACCAATCGCAGAAAACTTTCTGCATTTTCACATTTTCAAAAAACATGTTTTCCTCATGGGGACCAAAAAATGTCCCCAAAATTTACTGCCATTACTATCCTTGTGGGAACATTTGATCACAGTCTATATATATATATATATATATATATATATATATACACACACACCGATCACCGATACCGATGGTATCTGGCACCAAGATGTTAGCAGCAGATCCTTTAAGTCCTGTAAGTTGCGAGGTGGAGCCTCCATGGATTAAACTTGTTTGTTCAGCACATCCCACAGATTCTC
This sequence comes from Ctenopharyngodon idella, assembly GCF_019924925.1. NCBI lineage: Eukaryota > Metazoa > Chordata > Actinopteri > Cypriniformes > Xenocyprididae > Ctenopharyngodon > Ctenopharyngodon idella. Next base: position 7,040,787 of record NC_067222.1, on the reverse strand, counting down.
GATTGGATTGAGATCTGAGGAATTTGGAGGCCAAGTCAACACCTCAAACTCGTTGTGCTCCTCAAACCATTCCTGAATCATTTTTGCTTTGTGGCAGGGCGCATTATCCTGCTGAAAGAGGCCACAGCCACCAGGGAATAAAGTTTCCATGAAAGGGTGTACATGGTCTGCAACAATGCTTAGGTAGGTGGTACGTGTCAAAGTAACATCCACATGGATGGCAGGACCCAAGGTTTCCCAGCAGAACATTGCCCAAAGCATCACACTGCCTCTGCCGGCTTGCCTTCTTCCCATAGTTCACCTTCTTCCATTGCTCCGTGGTCCAGTTCTGATGCTCACGTGTCCACTTTTGGCGCTTTCGGCGGTGGACAGAGGTCAGCATGGGCACCCTGACTGGTCTGCAGCTATGCAGCTCCATATGCAACAAACTGCAATGTATTGTGTATTCTGACACCTTTCCATCAGAACCAGCATTAACTTCTTGAGCAGTTTGAGCTACAGTAGCTCATCTGTTGGATCGGACCACACGGCCCAGCCTTCACTCCCCACGTGCATCAATGAGCCTTGGCCGCCCATGACCCTGTCGCCGGTTCACCACTATTCCTTCCTTGGACCACTTTTGATAGATACTGACCACTGCAGACCGGGAACACCCCACAAGAGCTGCAGTTTTGGAGATGCTCTGACCCAGTTGTCTAGCCATCACAATTTGGACCCTTGTCAAACTCGCTCAAATCCTTACGCTTGCCCGTTTTTCCTGCTTCTAAAACATCAACTTTGAGGACAAAATGTTCACTTGCTGCCTAATATATCCCACCCACTAACAGGTGCCGTGATGAAGAGATAATCAGTGTTATTCCCTTCACCTGTCAGTGCTCATAATGTTATACCTGATCGGTGTATGTATATATATATATACACACACACACACACACACACACTCATATACACACTCACACACATACACAGAGTTTGTACAGTCATTTGTGTAGTGTGAATAAGCTGCTTTCATTAATGACAAGCATCTGTTCTCAAAACTACTTTACTAAGTTATCAGGCTTGCGAGTTTTCAACTTTACACTCGTATATGCAAGCACCTTACGACCAGCCAGAACACCCTAGCAACATGCTAAAACCACTTAAACACCTAAGCAACCACCTAGCAACCATCCATCTGTCCTAGAAACTGCAGAGCAGCATGATTATTCCAAGGAGCATAAAAAAGTCAATTTATTTATTTAATTTACTTACATTTTTTACCATATTTCACATGCATAAATGCAAGTTTACTAATAAAAAACAACTGTATAGTTTTGTTGACAGAAGTAAGGCTGTACATTAGAGACTTTTTTAAATGAGAAAGGTTTGTGAGCTTTATTTACATTTCATTTAATTCTTGTAGAGGTTTTTCTCTTTTCTTGTTCTTTTTTTTCTGTTTTATTTTTGTATGCAAAATGTTGCATTTGAACAAAAGTGCATGTACAATGTTTAATCGATTTAAAATAAAACTGCATGCTAAAAATCCAAGCACCATGGCATTGAATTTTGCACAGACACTCATTTGCATCTAACATTTACATATATTAATTTCACAGGCACTTTTACCCAAAGCGTTAACTCTCTCCGCGGGCAGCCATCCAGTTCCCAAGCGCTGACTCTGAATCTGCCATCTGACCGCACCCTTAATCCAGAGACCTACAAAGACGGCCGCCCACTGATGCCCGCTGGGGCGTAATGGACACCCACAATGCACCAGTCTCTCTGGAATGCTTTTGTAATTGAAGAATAAGATCACTTTTCTGGTGAAAAAAAGAACTGGTTGTGTTGTAGAAAAAATCCCAAAGCATTTGTCTTCATAATTGTACTTGCTGGATGAAGACAGCACTATAAAAATGCACCATAGCATCACAGAATAAGCCAGTCCAGAACATCTAAGCATGCGCAAACTTTGTTAGAGGTTTTGTTTTAAAACATGAAGTTGTTTGCACACAGGTAACTTTAGAAGTTTGAATTGTTCTCTCTCTGCAGCTCATGGATGAGTGGTGACTAATATGAGAAGTGAAGACTCATTTCAGTCCGTGGTAGACGCTCCCTCTCTGATCTCCTGGATGAAGGTGTGACTGTTGGTTAGTATCAGGCATTGAGGAACTGCGGGACTCGAACGTTTCAGCAACGCCCTGATAAACAGCACGGCGAGGGCCAGGTCTGAACAGAACAAACGGTTAAATTCAGCCATCGCCACCCATTGCCTCCTTTTGCTAAGTGTGTTAATGGGTTATCTGGCCAAAGACTAGTCATCTTCATCAAACATGTAAAGTCACCTCCCTTCAACTCTAGTAAACACTAAGTGGTGGTTTTGGGAAAGTACAGCATGTGTAAAACCACCACAGACAAACGTCCTGATGTAATGAAACATAAAGGATGGATTTGAAATATTGATAAGATGGTTCTGTTATGTTTAAGGATGATGCAGAATTGTGATTCAAATAGATTTGAGTGTAAAGAATAAAGCTGATGTTCAAAGAAATTCATATGACTAATTTTTAGCTAGAAAACCTTTTTTGAATGTTGACTTGACACAACCTTGAAGGTTTTGAAATACTTGAAATTTGATAGATAGACAGACTTTCTATCTATTTAGGCCTTCCACAAGATTTTGGAGTGTTTCAGTGGGAATTTTTGCCCATTCATCCAGTAGAGCGTTTATGAGGTCAAGCACTGGTGTTGGATGAGAAGGCCTGGCTCAAAATCGCCATTCCAGTTCATCTCAAAGGTGTTGGATGGAGTTGAGGTCAGGGCTCTCAAGTTCTTCTTCATCCAACCATGTCTTTATGAATGTTGTTTTATGCACTAGGGCAATGGTTCTCAAGCCTGTCCTAGGGACCCCCCACCACTGCAAGTTTTGTATGTCTCCCTCATCAGACACTCCCAATTCAACTCTTGCAGTCTCTACTAATGAGGTGATGACTTGAATCAGGTGTGTGTTAGATGAGGGAGACATGCAAAATGTGCAGTGGTGGGGGGTCCCCAGGACAGGTTTGAGAACCACTGCACTAGGGCACAGTCATGCTGGAATAGAAAAGGGCCTTCCCCAAACTGTTCCAACAAAGCTTGGAAGTGTGTTTTAATATGCTGAAGCATTAAGATTTCCCTTCAGTTAAGGGCCTAGCCCAACCCCTGAAAAACAGGCCCATACTATTTTCCCTCCTCCACAAAACTTTACAGTTGGCACAATGCAGTCAGGCTGGTAACACCCTCCTGGTGTCCACCAAACCAAGACTCGAATCAAGAACCAACTAAAGGAGACACTGATCACCATAATGGTGACCAAACATTTTCAATAAAACATCAACATCTAAACCTGTTAATTCTCAAAAAGAGCTAGACGTATGAAATAAATAAAGTCAATCTGGTTAGTAATAAGTGAAGCTGGTAATGCTGTTTGTGGAGTTGTTTAATCATCCTCTGCTGAGATCTTGAGAGAGTTATTGTCTTCTCTTATCTTCAGTTGATTTCAGGCTGTGTGGTTTTAAGTCAGTTGTAGTTGTTGTTTCATTTTCTGAGAGTGCAAGCATGCTGTTGAACCAACATCACATTGTAACATTGATTCAATGCCATTACCATTGATTTTTTGATGAAATTTCAACATTTTTTCAACATTAATTTCAGATGCAAAAGTGATGTTGATTCAATGCAGTTAATGTTGACACATTAACAATGTTGATGGTTGCTTGCTATCTGGGATTGTACTTGCATGCTGCTGTTCAGCCATGGAAACCCATTCCATGAGAAATCAATATTCAGTATGTACTGTGTAATATGCAGTACACTAGTCCATTTTGAACATAGTCTTTAGTCTCTCGTTTCAATAAAGAGCAGCTAACTAATCATGACAGACTATAATGAGTCTTAAAGGGTTAGTTCACCCAAAAATGAAAATTCTGTCATTTATTACTCACGCTCATGCCGTTCCAGACCCGTAAGGCCTTCGTTAATCTTCGGAACGCAAATTGAGATATTTTGGTTTAAATCCGATGGCTCCGTGAGGCCTACATAGGGAGCAATGACATTTCCTCTCTCAAGATCCATTAATGTACTAAAAACATATTTAAATCAGTTCATGTGAGTACAGTGGTTCAATATTAATATTATAAAGCGACGAGAATATTTTTGGTGCGCCAAAAAAAACAAAATAACGAATTATTTAGTGATGGCCGATTTCAAAACACTGCTTCAGGAAGCTTCGGAGCGTTATGAATCAGCGTGTCGAATCCGCAGTTCGGAGCGCCAAAGTCATGTGATTTCAGCAGTTTGGCGGTTTGACACGCGATCCGAATCATGATTCGACACGCTGATTCATTATGCTTCGAATCTTCCTGAAGCAGTGTTTTGAAATCGGCCATCACTAAATAAGTCGTTATTTTGGTTTTTTTGGCGCACCAAAAATATTCTCGTCGCTTTATAATATTAATATTGAGCCACTGTACTCACATGAACTGATTTAAATATGAAATATGTTTTTAGTACCTTTATGGATCTTGAGAGAGGAAATGTCATTGCTCCCAATGTAGGCCTCACGGAGCCATCGGATTTAAACAAAAATATCTTAATTTGTGTTCTGAAGATCAACGAAGGTCTTACGGGTGTAAAACGACACAAGGGTGAGTAATTAATGACAGAATTTTCATTTTTGGGTGAGCTAACCCTTTAAAAGGATAGTTCACCCAAAAAAATGAAAAATGAAAATTACCCCATGTTTTACTCACCCTCAAGCCATCCTAGGTGTATATGACTATCTTCTTTCAGACGAACATTATATTTAAAAATATCCTGGCTCTTCCACGCTTTATAATGGTAGTGAAGGGGGGTCAAGATTTTGTTTAGTTTCAGAAGGCCTTTATTAACCTCCTTTATTAGCCTAGATTATATTTATGATGGATGGATGCATTTACTACCATTATAAGACTTGGAAAAACCAGGATACTTTTTAAAATTGTGTTCGTGTGAAAGAAGATAGTCATATACTTAGGATGGCTTGAGGGTGAGTAAATCATGGGATAACTTTCATTTTTGGGTGAACTATCCCTTTAACAATCACCTATAATTCGTCAGCTCTCTCACAGTTCACCTCATTCTCTTTTTCTCTACACCTGTCTGTTTCTCTCTAAACACTGTCATCTGATCCTGATCTGATCCTTCATTCTGAATGTGGAGTTCATCGTGTCTTCAGACATTTGCAACTGATGGTGTAATGCTCTCAGGGATGTTATTAGGAGCTGATGACTTTTAATAAAGCATGTTTTGAACATTTAAATGATTTCACGCCTTACTAATCACAGAAAGACGACAGAAATATCAACAGGAACAAGATGTGGTGTGATGTTAACTGGCAATCAATATTCATCTTGACACCCATCCCTCAGGAATCCTGGAAAATAAAAACTTTGAGTACAAATGAGTCGGCGTTAAACTCTCAGTTGATGCGCTGACAGTACAGACGCGGCTTCCTGACGTACAGGACTTTTGGCAGGATGTTGTGGTCGCGGTGGAAGTGAGATCGGTCGATACACAGCCTACGGTCTGTCTCCGGAAGACGTTTGTACTTTCGTATGTGCCTTTCAATGAATCTCAAAGGCGTGTGTTTGTGAGACTTTATGGTTAAACTGATAGACTGAACGTACGTGTCTTTTGATGTCCTGTTAAAATCCACATCTCCGTCAAAGCGGACTGAACATGAACGTGTCATCGTAGCAGAGTTAGAGTTCGTCAGAAAATTTTTATGTCTTCAGAAGAAGTGGAAACAACGTCCATCTTGACTTCAGCACGTTAACCTGTAGTCATACTTTGATCTCACCGCAACACAGTTCAGCCGTTTGAGAGGGACGAATTTGATCCGCCTCCATGATGGAACACAAAAACACCCAGAGGAGGAAAACACAAGATAGTCAAACCACAAATGTGGCATTTCTGCTTGAACTTTGAGGGCAGGAGATTTTTGACCCGGGCAGCTCTGATGTTTCCTTTAGACAGGCCTTCATTTTTAGTGACGCAACCATGTTTTCATTGTATAACTGATTTAACAGACTTTCCATGCACACACTCAGGGTCCAGCATGCACTTTTTGTCACACTTGGGTAAACTGAAATTCGGTTTTGCAGTTTTGTTCCTATGACAATGGAATTTAGTTATTTTTTTCTCTTGTATATTATTGACCAACAGCGCAGGCCCATGTCGATCGTGAAATCATATGTAAGATGAGTATATCTTGTATCGGAAGACCTGAAGTTTCAATTTCTCACAAATTTTGTTTGGTGGTTTAATGTGAGGTATATTTAATGTTTTATCACCAATGTTGTTATAATTAACTAAATGTAAAAGTATTAAAAATCATTTTTGTTAAGCTGAAATAAAAATTTAAGCAAAACTTAAACCTAAAGATCTTAGAAATATTGCCTTGGCAACTAACTAAAATAAAATAAGTTATGAAAACTTAAATAAATAAAGTTGAAGCTAAGTAGAAATATAAAAAACAAACTAATAAAAGTGACAAAAGCACTCAAGTCTTAGAAATGTCGCCTTGGCAACTAACTGAAATAAAATAAGCTCTAAACTTACCAAATTGACTTGACTTTCTGTCAAATCGATTATTCACGATTAATCGTTTCTAACAAAAAGTTTGTAAGTATGTGTGTGTGTGTGTGTGTGTACAATACATACATATGTATATGTATATATTTACAAACTTTATGCTAGATGCGATTAATCACGAATAATCGATTTGACAGCACTAATATATATATATATATATATATATATGCAAAAGCTAATAAAAATGACAAGCACATAAAATGACTAAAACTTAAATAAAAAAAATACAGTATATGTACACATGTATATATTTACAAACTTTATGATAGATGCGATTAATCGCGATTAATCGATTTGACAGCACTAATATATATATATATATGCAAAAGCTAATAAAAATGACAAGCACATAAAATGACTAAAACTTAAATGAAAATTGTGTATATATATATATATACAGTATATATACACATGCATATATTTACAAACTTTTATGTTAGATGCAATTGATCACAATTAATCGATTTGAAATATATATTTGATACATATATATAAAAAAATAATAAAAATGACAAGCACATAAAATGACTGAAACTTAAACTAAAATTCAAATGAACATTGAAAATTTAAAAATTCAGCATTTTAATAAATGCCATATAAATAACACTAAATAACGCTGGTTGTCACATGGAGTTCTGGTGAAAGAAAAACTTTAGGCATGACTGAAAAACATGATGATTTGAGGTAAAGTTAAAAAAGAAATGTAGGTCAAGTCATGTTTATATGTATAATGATATTTACTTGTGTTTCAGTGTCTGAAGCTTTACAGTAAGTCATGACTAACTTGTTTTTTTAGTAGCTGGTTTGTATGTCTTTGATTCACTCACTTACTGTAACTCACATCAGGGAAAGCTAGATTATTCTTAATAATATATGTGTATCGTTCCTTATAAAGTTTCCATCCTGCTGTTCTATTTTCTTGTCCATGTTTAATCTCATTTGGTACTTGATGAGTGTTCATTTTGCTTACATGCTTATTTCACTTTCATTCTTTTCTACCTTTCTTGCACTGTTTTTTATTATTTTCTTGGAGGCAGTGAGGCTGAAACACAACATGCGTGTGTTTGATGTCCATTTGAAGCAGGCGGAGGAAACGACAGCGGCCCTGCGGCGCTCCACTCCTCCGTGTGCGTGTGTAACATCACTTACTCTCTGTGTGTGTGTGTGTTTTAATGGTCCACCTGGGCGCAGTGCGTCGGTACAACTCGCCTGCTCGCTCGTTCATCAGTCCATCTGCAGTTACTGTTGGCCCAAGAAACGTCAGATGCAGCAAGCGCTGTGGTGGTAAATGCTCACACACAAACTTTTGTCATTTGATGTGGTTTGTGAAGAATCAGCTTACATATTTTGTTTGCTTTGAAGATTCAACTGCCAACCACACACACACACACACTTTCTCTCCCTCTTCATCGCTCTTTTATCCACCACTGTGTTTGAAGTTTGTTGGAATGTTAGCGTTTATATCGGTGTTCACATCTCACAGGAATGACATTTTGATCTGATCGCTGACGCTTCTAAAGAAATCTGAAGCCCCTCTGATATGATTGACAACTGAAGCCAGTGGCCACACCTCTCCATTATGATTGACACCTGCAGCCAGTGGCCACACCCCTATGATATGATTGACAACTGAAGCCAGTAGCCACAACCCTCAGTTATGATTGCCACCTGAAGCGAGTGGCCACACCTCTCTGTTATGATTGCCACCTGAAGCGAGTGGCCACACCTCTCTGTTATGATTGACACCTGAAGCGAGTGGCCACACCTCTCTGTTATGATTGACACCTGAAGCGAGTGGCCACACCTCTCTGTTATGATTGATACCTGAAACCAGTGGCCACACCCTTCCCTTATGATTGACAGGTGAGGCTAGTGGCTGTGCCCATCTTTTATGATTGACACACACACACAGAGAGGGGAAGATTTCTGATGAATATTATTTTAATAGCCGGTGTTTATTCCAGTAGAGATGTTAGCATTTTGCTAAGCTGATGAATTGAAACTTCACATGCAGTTTTTAGCACATATAAATATTGAGTAAAACTCAATTCATTTATATATTTTTAAAGGCTATTTCAATTTGTGTTGGTGAGAAATCATCTGGTAAAAACATATAAATATATCTCTCCAGAGGAAAATGTTCAGAGATTTCTCCTTTATTCACCTTACTGTAAGAGTGGGTGTGGGCGTTGTAACTTGAATGTGTATTTAGTTATTCTTAGTTATTTACTATTGCAGCTAATGAATCAGAAGTGGTCACACAGTTACAGAAAAAAAGCTTACATCCATGTTGCAACACAAGGCGAATAGTTCAGGACATCTTTGTTGCTTCACTGACATACTGTATCAACTCAACAGTTTGTACTGCTTTTAGTATTAGCTTTAAATAAAATAGACCCAATTAAAGCCATTAATGTCATTCACTTATACACGCACGTGGGGAGCGAAGGCTGGCCCGTGTGGTCCGATCCAGCAGACGAGCTACTGTAGCTCAAACTGCTCAAGAAGTTAATGCTGGTTCTGATAGAAAGGTGTCAGAATACACAGTGCATCTCAGTTTGTTGCATATGGAGCTGCATAGCTGCAGACCAGTCAGGGTGCCCATGCTGACCCCTGTCCACTACTGAAAGTGCCAACAGTGGACACGTGAGCATCAGAACTGGACCACAGAGCAATGGAAGAAGGTGAACTATGGGAAGAAGGCAAGCCGGCGGAGGCAGTGTGATGCTTTGGGCAATGTTCTGCTGGGAAACCTTGGGTCCTGCCATCCATGTGGATGTTACTTTGACACATACCACCTACCTAAGCATTGTTGCAGACTATGTACACCCTTTCATGGAAACTTTATTCCCTCGTGGCTGTGGCCTCTTTCAGCAGGATAACGAAGCCAAAATGGCTCAGGAATGGTTTGAGGAGCTCAACAATGAGTTTGAAGTTGACTTGGCCTCCAAATTCCCCAGATCTCAAATCAATCGAGCATCTGTGGGATGTGCTGAACAAACAAGTCCGATCCATGGAGGCTCCACCTCGCAACTTACAGGACTTAAAGGATCTGCTGATAACATCTTGGTGCAGATACTACAGCACACCTTCAGGTGTCTAGTGGAGTCCATGCCTTGACGGGTCAGGGCTGTTTTGACAGCAAAAGGGGGACCAACGCAATATTAGGAAGGTGGTCATAATGTGATGCCTGATCGGTGTAGAGGAGCTTTTGATAGTTTGATGAGAATTTTGAGATCTCTGACTTTTATGTCCCAGAGAAACAACTAAGCTCTTGTATGATTTTTCTTTCTTCTGCCTCTCACTAGCTCTCCATCAGTGTGTCTATAATCAGCAGCTCAGTCTCCTGGAAAGACAGACCAGACGGACAAACAGGAAGCAGCTGTTGCCAGGGAAACAGGCTGCGGAGCGTGGGAGAGATTGTGAGGTAAGAAAGGAGAACAAATGAAGGAAAAAAATAGATCGAGGGAATGAAGCCGAGCTGGAGAGATCTAATTAAATTCTAACAGCGAGGGGAAAAGGCCATGCGTGTGTGTGTACCTGCGTCTGTAGCTGGGAATAGATGGAGTGACGCAAGGTGTGACAGAACAATCCAGACCCTGGCAAATAGACCTCTATCTATCTATCTATCTATCTATCTATCTGTTTATCTGTCTGTCTGTCTGTCTGTCTATCTGTCTATCTGTAATAGAAACACTCATGACATCTGCAAAAACAATGAGTTATTCATAGTGGACTGGAGCAACTGAACATTTCTGACAGACAACATGGAAAAAAAGTGGAATTAGGAACTAAATACCCCCACCCCCAAACACACACACACAACTTCACACATGTACACAACACACACACATTCACCGAACCAGACACGTACACACACTCTGGTTTTTGAGAAACTGCAGTCACACAGTTCAAATCGTACGTCAATGAAGCTTGATGTTGCTCAATTCACCTCCCAAACCACAGGAAATGACCTCATCACTCCTCTGGGCCTCCTTATTGGCCAATTATCAAGAGGAGAAACATCTTAAAGATTCATATGGAGGAGAAGATGGAAATAAGTATCACACACACACACACACACGCACACACACTTGTTTCCACACAAGAGGCAGTTAAGGGAAGTAGATGTCGTATTGTGTGTTTAGTCATGTTGAGCTGGCCGGAGGGTTTGACACCAACATCTTTCCATCTCTAATGGTCAGAACGGTTGTAAATTAAAACATTTTCACCCAGTTGTAGACATGCAGTATTTATAAGAAATAATTATTTTAATAAATAATAAATCATTTTATATAATTTCACCAGTTACGCAAAGCTATAGCACAATAAACCCCAACAGAAATAAACTACTGTTTAGAGGTTTGTGATCAGTAAGATTTTTTAATATCTCTTCTGCTCATAGAGGCTGCATTTATTTTATCAAAAATACAGCAAAAACTGTAATATTGTGAAATATTATTATAATTTTATTGTAATAAATTTTAAAATGTAATTTATTCCTGTGATCAAAGCTGAATTTTCAGCATCATTACTCCAGTCTTCAGTGTCACATGATCCTTCAGAAATCATTCTGATATGATGATTTGAAGCTCAAGAAACATTTCTGATTATTATTGAAAACACTTGTGCTGATTCATATTTTTGTGGAAACTGATACATTTTATTTTTCAGGATTCTTTGATGAATAGAAAGTTCAAAAGAACAGCATTTATTTGAAAGATAAATCTTTTGAAACATTGTAAACATCTTCACTGTCACTTTTGATCTATTTAATGCATCCTTTATGAATAAAAGTGTTAATATAAGAATCGTAACTGACTCTAAACTTTTGAACAGCAGTAAAGATTATAGTATTTGTTGAATAAAATGTAAAAGAACTGAATCTTTTTAATTTTTTTTTATGAATTCATTCATATATTTGGAACCTCTGAATAGTAAATATAACAAATCTACTGATAGACAAAAAGATCCTAAAAAAACTGTGTTTGTGTGTGTTATTGGAAAGAATAATGTGTGTGTGTGTGTGTGTGTGTATTTAAAACTGTGGGGGTTTTCGTTCGTTTCTTACTCACCACTATGGTATAAATTTAAAAACACAGACACACATTGTCCTACTGGACCACCGTGAGAGCATATCAGACCTGTGATTGAAAGACCACATAGAATCTCTCTGTGTCACACACACACACAGACTTTGGGTTTTTATGTTTTATGGGGACTTTCCATAGACATAATGATATTTATACTGTACAAAAGGTATATTCTGTCCCCTAACCCTACCCATCACACAAAACTTTCTGCATTTTTACATGTTCAAAAAACATCACTTAGTATGATTCATAAGCTGAAAAAAAATTCCCCACAAAGTCAAAGATTTCAGGTATTGTCATGTTCTTTAAAAAAAAAAAAAACCTTTGACCCCAAACCTTTGAACAGCAGTACAGTATAATAGATGTATTAGAACAGAATCTTTTTGATCACATTCCATTGTTTTTATTTGGAACTTCTAAATAGCAAATATCTCAGAACTAGTGACAGATGGCAAGATCCTGCCACTAACAGTTTGTGTTATTAGGAAAGACTAATAGGCAGGGCCTAAAATTAACACTTGGCAAGCACCAAATGCGAGTAAAAATTGGTGTTGGTGAGTATATGAAACGGCCGGTCCAGTTGGCCGGTAACATTTTTATAAATTCTAACAATGCAATGATGTGAGAATATGAAAATGAACAAACGTGAACGATGCTCTGGACAGTTGATGGGTCAGCGCTGCATTGTCACGAAAGTTTAAGCCTTGCTAATTTAAATATTCAAGCTCAAGAATCACAAATTGAACTCAATTCGTTATTCGCATGTCATGCGTGCAAACATCAGAAGCGTGTGCCCAGAAATTCGCGTCTTAGACAGCGCAAGAATACTGAATTGAGTTCTCTTTCACGTCTACTTGCGCTTGAACGCACATACTCAAACAAATGTCAAAATCCCAGTCTTAACAAAAATGGTTGGCGCGCCCCGGCGCATGGTCTAAAAGGGTTGTATCTATTCTCTTTATGAGTCATGGGTGTGTAAACCAATCAGAGTCTCAGAGTCTCATCTCCCACTCCCAGTTGCGTTTGCGCCATGGCGGATTTGCTATTTACATGGCGGAATTTGCAAGCGGAAAAACTGAACGCTTCTCTAGTGAGGAAACGGATCTGCTCGTGTGCGAGGTTAAAGCTCGCAAGCAGATCATCTACGGGACAAGCCGGATTCCACCAAAGCATTTTTATCTTTATGCACACAATAATAATCTTTTACATTGTAATACTTTTATTTGTAATATTTGGCATGTTTGTGTGCTGCTGCATATGTGTGTAACAAGTGTACGTGCATTGTGCAAACACCTATAGGCGCATATTACTAATGCGCCTTTTAAATAACAAAACAAATACTGCACCATTGACTTCAGACAAGGTTTTTGTTGGTCAATGGCACAGTTGTTTTCAGTTGCCTCAAAATAGCAACACGCCAACAATGCACCTGAACACACCTCATTTTCAGACCAGCATGCCATGGGCGCACAAATGGCCGCAAATGCATTTGCTATTTAAACAACGTGGCGCATGACGTGAAAATGATAACTGTGTCGGGCTGAAACTAGCAAAAAACACTGGCGCCGCATTGCACTGGGTGTATGATAGGGCCCTTAGTCAGTTATGTCTTAACTGAACTTAAACACACACGGTAACATTATCAGTATATTGGATCAGTGCATTCACTCTTAAAGTGACAGCAGCCTAATAAACCTGCTGCTGTCTGTGTATTTAATGTTAATCAAACAACAAAAGAATAAGAAAAATTACAAAAGGTTAGTTTTAGGCCCTGCTAATAGGTGTGTGTGTGTGTGTGTGTGTGTGTGTGTGTGTGTGTGTGTGTATTTAAAACTGGGGTTTTCCTTTGTTTCTTACTCACACTATGGTACAAATTTAAACACACACACATGCATTTTCCTACTGGACCAGTGTTTTATGTGAAGTGGATTATGACGACATTAGACTAAACTTATGTTTTCCAACATTAAAGTTCCCTTTGTACATAAAGAATGGAAAGTAAAGCTATCAGTTGTGATGATATTTTTGCAGATAGTGAGGAACACGTTGTTTGATCATGTGTGGGGGAAACTGGTGTTAAAGCAGGAATGTTAATGAGGATCAGATTAGGAGCTCTTCCTTTCATGACAGACCGACAGACAGTGAAAGAGTGTAAGTGTTTATAAGTTTGGCGGACTGTAAACTGAATTCCTTTCCTCTTACACTCCTCCAGCGCGCCTGAACCTCCTTCCCGCCTAAATGCTCCTGTCAATCAAAGCTCAGTTCTGGCCGGAGATAAATGACACTGCGGTCTCTGCGCCGGGTTTGATGTTGCTCTGTTTCAAGCGGAGCGTGTGAGTGTGCGCGCGGGTGTTTCGGCATGTGTCTC